>NW_006777583.1:5375229-5410201 GCF_000442215.2 Lipotes vexillifer | reverse complement strand
GGGGGGGGGGGGTATTTGGATTCAAGGGGTTGGTTGGGCGTGACCCGGTGCGGTTTCGGGTGTTGTCGAAAAAGAGACAGGTACAGAGCACGCTCAACTTCTTGACTGTAGTGATGAGCTGCGGGCTGCACACTTGCCGGCCATTACCTAGGGATTCGTGCGCTAGGGGCTGGGGTGAGGGCTTACGAACCGGGACTTTGGAGCACATGCTTTGAAATGAACCTGCTAGGGACAGCCGCGCTGTCTGAACTAACTTCCGGCGCCAAATTTTTGGCCCTAAATTCGCCTCCTGCATAAGCTCGGGCCTCACGCGGCCCAGGCAACAAGTGCGAGGCTGGAAACAGGGTCAGGGGTGTCCCGGAGCCTTTTCAGACCTTGGGAAGTGGAGCTGGAAGACGGGACGACAAAAAACCGGAGAGCGTGGCGTCTGTGTCTCCAGGTGAAGGAGAGTGGAGGGCCTCTTTACCTTGGGAAGGGGCACGGCGGGAAGACGCCTCTTAGATCCGCAACTGCCGAGGATGGGGTTTCCAGTCCTGGGGCAGTGTCTGGCTCTCCGCACCCCTGCCCGGGGAAAAAAGGATGCCCTCCTTTCGAAACCTACTGGTTTCAAGCACAGAGAATAATACAGTCCGGTGGCCAGCCTTTTCCACTAGGAAACCGCCGTCTGGAACTCATCTCCCAGGCGGTGCCCTAGTCGGGCGAGGTCTTTGGCATCCTCGGCATCTGTTTGCTATTTATCGGATACTTCTGGGAGAGTTCCGCGTCCCGTGAGCCGAGTTCCCAGCCTGCAAGCATGCACTCGAGTGAATTGAGAATGGCTTTGCAAATACTCAGGAGGTGCTGGGGAAGAGGGAGGGGAGGTGATTAAAGATCCTGCTGCTGGCCGATGATTTATTTGAGGGTATCCCGTCTTTAGACTCCTTCAGTTTTTTTCAGAATGAAGAGAATTTTTCCGTCGCAGCCATAAAATGGGCTTCGCTTTTCTGCCTGGAACTCTTATCTCCATTCCAATGAGGAAACCCTTCCACCTGAGGTCAGAGACAGGGTAAACGAAAGTGATTCTCCTGGGAGATGTGATCTTCCCAGTTCCTCGAACTGAAGTTAATCACATTAACAAAAAGACTTCTGGAACAAGACAGGGAGGAGAAAGGAGACAACACCAGGCTCGTGCAGATCGTTGTGCTGTAATCTGTGGACCAGTCTCTTTTTTTTTTTGCGGTACGCGGGCCTCTCACTGTTGTGGCCTCTCCCGTTGCGGAGCACAGGCTCCGGACCCGCAGGCTCAGCGGCCATGGCTCACGGGCCCAGCCGCTCCGCGGCATGCGGGATCTTCCCGGACCGGGGCACGAACCCGCGTCCCCTGCATCGGCAGGCGGACTCTCAACCACTACGCCACCAGGGAAGCCCGAAATTTTAATTTTTTTGAATGGGTAACATATTCATAAGTTTCAAAAACTGAAACAATATGAAAATTTATATCTTGCTTCCACTACTTCCACAGTTAATAATTTTCATAGTTTTTTTGTATTCTTTCAGTATTTCCTTATGCAAATCAAGCAAATACAATTATATAGCTTTGTGTGTCTCCTCTTTCCTACTTAAAAAATAGTATACTAAATATGCAATTCTGCACCTTGCATTTTCATTTAACAATATATCCTGGATGTCTTTCCATATCAGTCCACAGATATCTTTCACATTCTTTTCTGCAGCTGCATGCTATTATATTGTTTATGTACATACCATTGCAAAGATTTCCCCAGTTTGGTTATTTGAAAGGATTCACCAGCTTTCACAGAGTATTTTCATTTAAGCTTTTATTTAAAGGAAAAGAGTATGGTGCAGTGAGAGAAAAAGAATACAGGCAAGCATTGGAAGTCAGAGAGACATCCCAAGTGCAAGCTCCCCAGGGGCCCTTATTTGCATGAGTGAGCCATGCTATGTCACCAGCTTGAACCACCAAGGTCTGTGAAAGGAATCTTGTTTACAGAAAGCTCAAAGGAGAAACTCTTAGGGAGGCTCTTTAAATAATCAAGCCAGGTTAGTCAGACACATAAATCCAGTTGTAAACCATCAGTAAAGAAACTAACCCTAGGGGTCTCCGGGGAAAATTTCAGACCTTAATCAGCACATCATAAATTGATCAAGAGTCAAAAACCATATATCCAGAAGGAAGGCAGAGCCAGGATCACTGAAAATCTTCTCCTCCATGAAACCAATGTGAACACTGGAAACACTGTCAGAATTAACTATTTCAGAACTCAAGAAAGTAACCAAAATCTTGCAGCAATTAATGGAGTGTTTGTTCAAGAAAAATAGCCAAATCTCTGTAAAAAATCAGTGAGCTTTATGGCATTTTAACTTGCTTTGTTCTCATTTTCCTCTCCTCAGTTCTGCAGTAGACTTAAAAATCAACAGCCTGGTATTGTGAAAACAGCAGTCTGGCAGGCACTTAATGAAGCATAAAAGTGTTAAATTCCTTTAAAGCCTCATTCTGAGAGAACTGTCATTATTTGAACTAGCTGGTGATTCCCTGGAAGATGCTACTCTCATGGCTGTATTTACTGACCAGATTCAGAGTTGACGCAGTGCAAACAGTCTTTCCCCAGGGGTACTGGTTGAAAACAATCATAGGCAATTGTTTAACTTTGCAACTGCCTGGAGTGGGCAAATAATTGAGGCAAACACTAAGCTCAACAGAAAGCTTAAAAGGAAAATTTCAGGAATTAGATATCTATAGGGGGCTTTGAAAAGCTCTCACATATTCCAAAAATCTAGAAGGCCACATGCATGTATACAGCTATGCACACGACTAAGGCTGTACACATGCTCAGAAAAGAACTTAGAAGACCCTAAACTCTCACATCTAGATAATCTTGAGGCACTGCTCAAGGCAGATGTGAAGACTATGGCAGAACTGTCAACTGCCTGGATGTGTTGAAGGGGTGCCTCAACACACACAGAGAACCCCTTGGCAAAAACTGGGAAACTTACTGATTCTAGGCATTTAAGGAAACCTCTGTCTAACCATTAGCTGACCAATAAGCGAACTGAACATAGACATCAGTGGCTACTATAGCAAAGAATACAGACTTTACTGAATTAGTTCAGAAAAGTCTTTAAGCAAACAAATGACAACAACAACAAAACCTGAAGAAGCAAGAAAATATTTTTTTCAGAGTTGTCACATTATTTAAAATGTTTCCAACGAAAGAAAATTATGAGAAATGAAAAGAAACAAGAAAGTATGCCCATACACAGCAGAAAAAACAGTCAATAGACAATGTTCCTAAGGACTTTGAAACTTTGGCTTTATGAGACAAAGACTTAAAATTAGCTATTTTAAATATGTTAAAAGAACCGAAGGAAAGCATGTCTGAAGAGCTAAAGGAAAGTATGGGGACGATATCTCATCACATAGAGAATATCAATAAAGAGGTAGAAATTCTAAAAACAGGACCAAATAGAAATTTTGAAGTTGACAGTACAATAACTAAAATAAAAACTTCACTGGAGGAGCTCAAGATCAGTTTTTAACCAAGAAGAAGAAAGAATCAATGAAATTGAAGATAGGTCAACTGAGATTGTCCAGTTTGAATAACAAAAAAAAGAAAAAAAAAAAAAAAGAAGAAGAAAAATGAACAGGGCCTAAGAGCCCTGTGGGATACCATCAAGAAGACCAACATATGGGAATGTAAATTGATACAGCCACTATGGAGAACAGTATGGAGGTTCCTTAAAAAACTAAAAATAGAACTACCATATGACCCAGCAATTCCATTACTGGGCATATACCCTGAGAAAACCATAATTCAAAATGGGACATGTACCACAATGTTCACTGCAGCTCTATTTACAATAGCCATGACATGGAAGCAACCTAAGTGTCCATCAACAGATGAATGGATAAAGAAGATGTGGCACATATATACAAAGGAATATTACTCAGCCATAAAAAGAAATGAAATTGAGTTATTTATAGTGAAGTGGATGGACCTAAAGTCTGTCATACAGAGTGAAGTAAGTCAGAAAGAGAAAAACAAATACTGTATGCTAACGGTATTTTATTCCATATATATGGAATTCCATATATAAACGGTATTAGATTCTATATATATGGTATCTAAAAATAAAGGTTATGAAGAACCTAGGGGCAGGACGGGAATAAAGATGCAGACCTACTAGAGAATGGACTTGAGGACATGGCGAAGGGGAAGGGTAAGCTGGGATGAAGTGAGAGTCACATGGACATGTGTACACTACTAAATGTGAAATCAGTAGCTGGTGGGAAGCAGCTGCATAGCACAGGGAGATCAGCTTGGTGCTTTGTGACCATAGAGGGGTGCATATGACCCAGCAATTCCATTACTGGGCATATACCCTGAGAAAACCATAATTCAAAATGGGACATGTACCACAATGTTCACTGCAGCTCTATTTACAATAGCCATGACATGGAAGCAACCTAAGTGTCCATCAACAGATGAATGGATAAAGAAGATGTGGCACATATATACAAAGGAATATTACTCAGCCATAAAAAGAAATGAAATTGAGTTATTTATAGTGAAGTGGATGGACCTAAAGTCTGTCATACAGAGTGAAGTAAGTCAGAAAGAGAAAAACAAATACTGTATGCTAACGGTATTTTATTCCATATATATGGAATTCCATATATAAACGGTATTAGATTCTATATATATGGTATCTAAAAATAAAGGTTATGAAGAACCTAGGGGCAGGACGGGAATAAAGATGCAGACCTACTAGAGAATGGACTTGAGGACATGGCGAAGGGGAAGGGTAAGCTGGGATGAAGTGAGAGTCACATGGACATGTGTACACTACTAAATGTGAAATCAGTAGCTGGTGGGAAGCAGCTGCATAGCACAGGGAGATCAGCTTGGTGCTTTGTGACCACCTAGAGGGGTGGGATAGGGAGGGTGGGAGGGAGGGAGATGCAAGAGGGAAGAGATTTGGGGATATATGTATATGTATAGCTGATTCACTTTGTTATAAAGCAGAAACTAACACACCATTGTAAAGCAATTATACTCCAATAAAGATGTTAAAAAAAAAAGAAAAAAAAGAAGACCAACATACAGATTGTGAGAGTCTCAAAAAGAGAAGAGAGGGAAAGGGGCAAAGAGATTATTTGAAGAAATAATGTACAAAAACTCCCCCAATCTTTTGCAAGATATAAATCTACAAATATAACAAGCTCAACAGATTCCAGGATAAACTCAAAGAAATCCACAGCAAGGCATATTATAATCAAACTGACAACAGCCAAGGACAAAGAGAGAATCTTGCAAGAGAAGAAAGAAGTGATTTGTCACATTCAAGAGATTTCCAATAGGACTATCAGCTGATTTCTCATCAGAAAGCTTGGAGACTAGCAAGCCGTAGGTTGACATATTCAAAGTATTGAAAGAAAAAAACTGTCAGCCTATAATTCTATATCAAGCAAAATTGTCTATCAAAAGTGAGGAAGAAATAAGACATTCCCAGATAAACAAAAGCTGAAGGAGTATGTTACCATTATATCTGCCCTGTAAGAAATGTTAACAGCAGCCCAGGTTAAGGTGAAAGGACACTAGGCAGTAACTCAAGGTCATTTGAAGAAATAAAGGTCTCTGGTAAAAGTAAATACGTGGGTAATTATAAAAGCAGGTATTATTGTAATTTTGGTTTGTAACTCCACTTTTTATTTTCTATGTGATTCAAAAAATAAATACATAAAAAACTTAATTTACATTATTGAACACACAATGTATAAAGACATGACATCAATAATAGAAATGTGGGGGGAGGAGAATCAAGCTGTATATGAACAGAGTCTTCATGTGTTATTGAAGTTAAGTGGGTATAAATTCAAATTGGATTGCTATAACTTTCGAATGTTAAGTGTAATCCCTATGGAAACCACAAAGACAATATCTATAACTTATATACATAAATAAAGGAATAAAATGTTTCATACAAAAATCAATTAAAAGGGCTTCCCTGGTGACATAGTGGTTAAGAATCTGCCTGCCAATGCAGGGGACACGGGTTTGAGCCCTGGTCCAGAAAGATCCTACATGCCACAGAGCAACTAAGCCCATGCTCCACAACTACTGAGCCTGTGCTCTAGAGCCTGTGTGCCACAACTAATGAAGCCTGTGCACCTAGAGCCTGTGCTCCATAACAAGGGAAGCCACTGCAAGGAGAAGCCCGCCTACCTCAACAAAGAGTAGCCCCCACTCACTGCAATTTGAGGAAGCCGTCATGTAGCGATGAAGACCCAACACAGCCAAAAATAAATAAATAAATTAATTAATTAATTAATTAAAAATCTCAATTAAACACAAAAGAAGGCAGTAATGGGGGAAATGAAAAAAACATTAAGGCATATAGAAAACAAATAGCAAAATGGCAAAAGAAAATCCCTTCTTATAAGTAATTACTTTAAATGTAAAAGAATTAAACTCTCCAACCAAAAGACAGAGATTAGCAGAATGGATTTTTTTAAGCATGATTTATCTATATGCTATCTACAAGAGACTCACTTTAGATCTAGAGATACAGATTGAAGATGAAAGGAGGAAAAAAGATATTCCATGCCAATAGTAACCAAAAGAGAGCTGAAGCAGCTATACCAATACCAGACAAATAGACTTTAAATCAAAAAAGTTTACAAGAGACAAAAATGGATTTTATACTAGTAAAAGGTTTTCTACAGCAAGAAGATACAATAATTATAAACATTCACACATCTATAACATATTCTCAAAATACATAAAGCAAAAATTGACAGAATTGAAGGGAGAACTAGACAGTTCTACAATAATAGTTGAAGACTTCAGTACCCTACTTTCAATAATGGATGGATCAACCAGACAGATGATAAGTAAGGAAACAGAAGACTTGAACAACACAATAAACCAACTAGGCTTAACAGACATATACACAATACTCCATCCAAACAACATCAGTCTCAAGCACACCTGAGACTGCTCCATGGACAGACCATATGTTAGGCCAGAAAACAAGTTTCAATTGCTTTAAAAGATAGATATTATACAAAGCATCTTTTCTGAACACAGTGGGGTGAAGTTAGAAATCAATAACAGAAGGAATACTAAAAAATTCACAAATATGTGGAAATTAATAACACACTCTCAAACAACTAATGAGTCAAAAAATAAATCAAAAGGGAAATTAGAAAATACTTAGAGTTAAGTGAAAACAGAAATACAACATACCAAAACTTATGGCAACCAATGAGACAATGCTCAGAGGGAAATTTATAGCTGCAAATGTCTATATTTAAAAAGAAGAAAAATCTCATATCCATAACCTAACTTTATACCTTAAGGGATTACAAAAATAAGAGCAAACTAAACCTGAAGATAGGAAATAATAAAGATCAGAGTGGAGGTAAACAAAAGAGAGAATAGGAAAACAATAAAGAAAATCAATGGAACCAAAAATTGGTTCTTAGAAAAGATTGACAAAATTTACAACCCTTTAGCTAGAATTACAAGGAAAAAAGAGAAGATGCAAATAACTAAAATCAGAAACAAAAGTGGGGACATTACTATCCATCTTACAGAGGTAAAAAGGATTATAACAGAAAAATACAAAGGTAGTTAACCCAAAAGAAATGAAAAATTCTTCAAAATGCACAAATTACCTAAACTGACTCAAAAAGAAATAGAAAATAGAGATTGAATAAATAATCAAAAACCTCCCCCCAAACAAAAGTGCTGAGCCAGATGGCTTCACCAGTCAATTCTACCAAATATTTAAAGAGGAATTGAAACCAATCCTTCTTAACCCTTCCAAAAAATTGAAAAGGAGGAAACACTTTATAAAAGCATTATTTTGATAACAAAGCCAGATAAAGACATCACAAGAAAAGAAAATGACAGACCACTATCTTTATGAATATAGATGCAAAATAGCCAACAAAATATTAGCAAACAAAATCCAACAGAGTATTAAAAAGATTATTCACCATGACCAAGTGGTATTTATCCCAAGAATGCAGGGCTAGTTCAACATAAGAAAATCCGTTGATGTAATAGAACAAAGGAATAGAACATGAATAAAACAAAGAAAAAAAACTACATGATCATCTCAAACGATGCAGAAAAGGTATTTGATAGAATTTGATACCCTTTAATTGATAAAAGCTCGCAGAAAACTAGGAATAAAGGGGAAAAATCCTCAACATGATAAAGAGTATTTATGAAAAACCCACAGCTAACATCATATTCAATGGTGAAAACCTGAAAGCTTTCCTCCCTGAGATCAGGAACAAGACAAGGATGCCTGCTTTCATTGCAGCTCTTCAACATTATACTGGAAACTCTAGTCAGAGCTATTAGACAAGAAAAAGAAAGAAAAGAAATGCAAATCGGAAAGGAAGAGATAAACCTATTATCTCTTTTTGCAGAAGACATAATCCTATATATAGAAAATCCCAAAGAATTTACAAGAAAGTTATTACAGTTAAAAAAATAAATAAATAAATTTAGCAAAATTGCAGGATATAAGATCAACTCACAAAGATCAGTTATGTTTCTGTACACTAGCAATGAATAATCAGAAAATGAAATTAGGAAAGTAATTCTATTTACAATAGCACCTAAAAGAATTAAATACTTAGGAATAAATCTAACCAAGGAGGTGAAAGACTTGTATGCTGAAAATTACAAAACACTGATGAAAGAAATTAAAGAAGACCTACATAAATGGAAAGACATTCCATGTTCATGAATAGGAAGATTTAAAATTGTTTAAATGTCAAGGTCACCCAAAGTGATATACATACAACACAATCCCTATTAAGCTTCCAACAGCCTATTTCACAGAAATGGAAAAGACAGTCCTCAAATTTATATTAAATTGCAAATGGCCCCAAATACCCAAAATAATCTTGAAAAAGAAGAAGCTAGTGGACTCACACTTCTCACTTTTGAAACTTACTACAAAGCTAAAGTAATTAGAACAGTGTGGTACTGGCATAACGATAGACATATATACCAATAGAATAGAATAAAATAGAGAGCCCAGAAATAAACCATCATAATGGTTGAACCATCACGTCAACAGGAGTTCCAAGACTATTCAATAGGAAAGAATAGCCTTTTCAACAAATGGTGCTGGGAAAACTGGATACCCACATGCAAAAGAATGAAATTGGAACCTCACCTTACACCACATATAAAAATAAACTCAAAATGGATCAAAGACATAAACATAAGAGCTAAAAATATAAAACTTACAGAAGAAAGCATTGGAGAAAGTCTTTATAATGTTGGGTTTGGCAATGACTTTATGGATATGACAACAAAAGCACAGGCTACAAAAGAAAAATAAACTGAACTTCAACAAACTAAGTACTTTTGTACATCAAAGGATACTGTCAAGATAGTAAAAAAAACCCTGCAGAATGAGGATATTTGAAAATTATATATCTGATTAAGGATTAATATCCAGAATATATAAAGAACTCAACAAGAAACAAACAACCCAATTCAAAAATAGTCAAATGACGTGAATAGACATTTCTCCAAAGAAGATAGACAAAGGCCAATAAGCTTAAAAAGATGCTTAACATCATTAGTCATTAGGGAAATGCAAATCAAAACCAAAATAAGACACTACTTCATACCTGCTAGGATAACTATAATAAAAATCAAAAACAAAAATGAAAAACAAAAAGTGTGGACAAGGATGTGGAGAAATTGGAACCCTCATGAATTGCTGGATGGAATGTAAAATGATGCTCTGTAGAAAACATTTTGGTGGTTTCTCAAAAGAGTAGACATAGAACTACCATATGACCAAGTAAATTCCACTCTTAAGTATATATCCATAAAAATAGAAAACAGGGAATCAAAAAGACATTCATATACCAATGTTTGTAGCAACATTATTCACAATAGCCAAAAGGTGGAAAAAACCCAAATGTCCATCAACAGATGAATATATAAACAAAACATGGTATATACACACAATGGAATATTATTGTCATAGAAAGGATTGAAATTTTGATGTATGCTACAACATAAGTGGACTTGGAAAACATCATGCTTAATGAAATAAGTCAGACACAAAAGGATAAATATTGTATGATGGTATGAAGTTACATGAGGTACCTGGAAGAGGCAAATACACAGAGACAGAAAATAGATTAGAGATTACCAGGGGTTGGGGTGAGGGGGAAAAGTGGTATTGTTTACTGGGTACAAAGCTTTTGCTAGGGATGATGAAAAGTTTTAAGTGTAGATAATGGTTATGGTTATATAACACTGTGAATATATTTAATGCCACTGAATTATACACTTACAAATGGTTAAAAAGATAAAGATAACATTTTGTATATCTCACCACAATAAAAACACATAGTACTACAAAGCTAAGCGTAATAGTAAGATTTTATTATTGATAGTGATCAAGAGCTACTACTTATTAAAATCCAGGATTATGCAGGCAACATTAGCTTAAAACTTATCGTCACTCTCTGGGTGTTTTAGTCCATGAGTGTTTGTAATTATACCTGTAACTTTGCAAATTTAACAAATGAACTGCTAGGGAAAAAATATGAATCTTTTTGAAAAATGAGTATTATGCTGGAGTAAAAGACTACAAGCATACCTTGGTTTTTTTTTTTTTTTTTTTTTGCGGTATGTGGGCCTCTCACTGTTGTGGCCTCTCCCGTTGTGGAGCACAGGCTCTGGACGCACAGGCTCAGCGGCCATGGCTCATGGGCCTAGCCGCTCCGTGGCATGTGGGATCTTCCCGGACCGGGGCACGAACCCATGTCCCCTGCATTGGCAGGCAGACTCTCAACCACTGTGCCACCAGGGAAGCCCAAGCATACCTTGTTTTATTGCACTTTGTTTTATTACACTTCACAGATACTGTATTTTTTACAGATTGAATTTTTGTGGCAACCTTGCATCAAGCAAATCTATTGGTGCCATTTTGCCAACAGTATTTGCTCACTTTGTGTCTCTATGTCACATTTTGGTAATTCAATATTTCAAACTTTTTCATTATTATTATATTTGCTATGGTGAACTGTGATCAGTTGTCTTTGATGTTACGGTTGTTAATTGTTTGGGGGCACCAAGAACCACATACACATAAGAAGGTGAACTTAACCAATAAATGTTGTGTGTCTTCTGACCACCCCACTGACTAGCCGTTCCCCTATCTCTCTCCCACCCCTCAGGCCTCCCTGTTCCCTGAGACACAACAATATTGAAATTAGGCCAATTAATAACCCTACAATGGCCTCTAAGTGTTCAAGTGAAAGGAAGAATTGCACATCTCTCACTTTAAATCAAAAGCTAGAAATGATTAAGCCTAGTGAAGAAAGCATGTCGAAAGCCAAGATAGGCCAAAAGCCAGACCTCTTGCACCAAACAGCCAGTTCTGAATGCAAAGAAAAAGTTCTTGAAGGAAATTAAAAGTACTAATCCAGAGAACACATGAATGATTAGAAAGCAAAATAGCCTGATTGCTGACATGGAGAAAGTTTTAGTGGTCTGGAAAGAATATCACAACATTCCCTCAAGCCAAAGCCCAATCCAGGGCAAGGTTCTAACGCTCTTCAATTCTATGAAAACTGACAGAGGTGAGGCAGCTGCAGAAGAAAAGTTTGAAGCTAGCAGAGTTTGGTTCATGAGGTTTAAGGAGAGAAGCTGTCTCCATAACATCAAAGTGCAAGGTGAAGCAGCAAGTGCTGATGTAGAAGCTGAAGCAAGTTACCCAGAAGATCTAGCTATAAGATAATGAATGAAGGTGGCTACACATTATCAACAGATTTTCAATGTAGATGAAACAGCCTTCTGTTGGAAGAAGTTGTCATCTAGGACTTTCATAGCTAGAGAGGAGAAGTCAATGCCTGACTTCAAAGCTTCAAAGGACAGTCTGACTCCCTTGCGGCTGGTGACTTGAAGTTGAAGCTAATGTTTATTAACCACTTCAAAAATCCTAGGGCCCTTAAGAGTTATGCTAAGTCTACTCTGCTTGTGCTCAGCAACACAGGAACAACAAAGCCAGGGTTTACTGAATATTTTAAGTCCACTATAATAAAGACCTACTTCTCAGAAAAAAAGTTTCCTTTCAAAATATGACTGCTCATTGACAATGAGCCTGGTCACACCAAGAGCTATGGTGGAGGTGTACGACACGATTCATGTTGTTTTCATGCCTGCTAATGTAACATCCATTAGGCAGCCCATGGGTCAATAAGTGATTTCAACTTTCAATTTCAAATTGTACCCTTCTCTTCTAGAGCCTGGTTGGGGTAGAAGTCTCTAGACTTCTTTTGTTGTCTTTACTAAATCCTGCTTATATGTGCCTAATAAACTTTTAGATTGTTGATACTTATCATCTATGGTCCTCAGGTGTAGGGTTGTGGCTGATTGCATTCGGTGGCCCTGAAAATGTGCATCAGTCCCATCTCCCCCTTCAGTGAGTGCAAGTGACTGACAGCCTCAGGTGCCGCTCTGAGTCTACGACAGTGTTAACACTGAGGCCATGCACCCTGTAGGCTGTTCCCAGCCAATGAATGACAAGCGTGGCAGGGACGTTAATGAAAGTCTTGTGGAGGACTCTGCTGATAGGCAATTTTGGCTGGAGGGCTTCTCATTGGCCTGCCAGAAGTTTTCTTAACATGGCACTGCAGTCTGGGACTCTTCTTCTCCAGCCCTCTTCTCTTCCCTCCCTCCTACAAAGAGGTCAGACCAGCATCACAGTCTGAAGGCTCTCCCTACCTCCTCTGGCTCCCTGCCCTTTTCTCCTTACAGTCATTTCCCCCAGTAAGTCCTTTCCATATCTAATTCCATCTTGGAGTCTGCTCCTTGGAAGACCCAAACTAACACACTATAGAAAATGTCCTGTTTGAAATTCTATTACGCTTCTGTCAGGATTTTTTTCTTTATCTTCATAATTCAAAAATTATTGCTAGGATATATTTAAGAGCAAACCTCTTTCACAGGTTTTTTAAAATTTAGAATATTGTGATTCTTTTGAGATTTGTAATCAGTTTTTTCTCTTTAAGAAAGTTTTATAGACTTATGTTTTTAATTCTTGTTTCTTTTGTTTCAATTGTTTTTTTTCCCCTTCATCAGAAACATCCATAATTCTTAGCTTGAATCACTGTCATTTTTTCTTCTTTATCTATTGTGCTCTTTCTCTTTATTTTTATCTTAAGTCATTTTTCTCTTTAGTTCTTGGAGAATTTAAGTGTTTCCCCCTACAATATAGCTGCACAAAAGGAAAAATCTATCCAGTCTTGGGACTTGGACCAGGACAGTATCCAGGCTTAGTACTGAGAAAGAAATTGGTCCAAGTAGATAGAGAGTGAAATCAAGAGTCCTATACACCCATAGATGGTGAGAGTGGGTCTAATACAGGGAACCACCTGGCTGAAGTGAAGTCTCCACTCCCTGCCCCTACTACCACCAGCCCCATGATCCAGTTCTCTGACACTGAATATCGATTCAGGATACTCTAATGCCCAAGGGCTTTGTTGCCTCATGTCTCTATCCCCACTTAAAATGCTTTATCTGTGGCAATAATACCACCTCTGATGCAGCATGTCATTCCCTGGATACCTTTCTCAACTCACTGTTAAATCCAATGTCATAAAGACTTTCTCCAATGTTTTCTTCAATGAGTTTTACGTTTTTAGCTCTTCTGTTTAGGTCTTTGATTCATTTTGAGGGTTTTTTTTTTATGGTGTAAGATTCCAATTTCATTCTTTTTGCACGTGGATATTCAGGCAGGGGCAGGGCAGAGGGCTTCCTGTGTACTTCCAGTCAGGCAGGTTTGCCCTGTTTCTGACTGCATGGAACTAGTTGTAACTAGAAACTCCTCCAATGCTATCAATAGTTGTTACTCCTAATTTTTGGTGGTTTTTAAAAATCCTTTTCAAAGCCGACTAGGTATTTTAGTGACAGGCTGGGGGAGAATGCATCAGGAGCTCTCCTGAGATGCTGTTTTACAGAAGCCTTTACTCCATCACTTATCGTTTTATACAAGAAATGTGCAAATCACTCTCTTCCCTTCTATTCATTAAAGGCATTTCTCCTAGAAACCATGGCTTGAGTGTTACTGAAACACTGAGTCCACACCCTCACAGCATTATATGTTCAATAAGTGTTTGAACAATGAGTAATGGGGTTCAAATTATTAGTTCCCAAGAATTTTATTTCTCCTACTCTGTCGTATTGCATATTATATTTTACTCACATTCACTAAGTTAATATGTTTAAAATGAAGATCAACAGTGTATAAACCGACCCTCTTTCCTAAATTAGAAAATATACTTCCTAACTTTGACAATTCACATAGAATAATTGAGAACAACTGTAAAGAAGAGGAGGATAAATTCATGAGTGTTTTCTCTGTCGTATCTTGCACACAATCTGGTGTGCAACCAGTGTGGGAACCGTAAGTATGGAAAATAGTGATTTAAAAAAAAGGAGAGGAAGCAAGACACATGAATGAGAAAATCATCCTAGGAATAATACCAAAAAACACATATTAAAATATATGTTCATTTCTTTTTTCAGTATCCATTTAAACACATAAAATTAATACAAAATCTGATTTTCAATAAAATATTTTGTTTGGTCACCTGTTTATTTAGATGGGAAGTTAGGGATTACAGGAGAGCTTCTCAGACAAATTTGCACAAAACAGTCAATTGTCATGTGTGACTTTGAAATAAGCCTTGATGCATTATTAGTTACGGTTTAGGCTAAGCTGCTATAACAAACGGATCCAAAAAAGGAGTGGCTGCAGCAAAACGGAAATTTATTTCTTCACATGATAGCCCAGTGGTAAGTGGAGGTTCCAAGATAGGCAGGTGGTTCTCTTCTGTGACATCATCCATCCCCCAGGGAGGCGGTCTTTGTCCACATGTTCAAAACTGCCTCACCAGCACTTCAACTGCACCCTGGCCCCAGTTAGGGAAAAGGGAGAAAGTGGAGGGCAAGTGTTTTTATTTAGGAAGTTTATGCAGATGTGTTGCACATGTCTTTTTTGTCCATATTCCAATGAAAAGGAAATCACATGGCCATATCTGGCTCTAAGGAAAACTAGATTTGTCTCTAACATTCTATGGGATGCTTTCTAATACTAAAAGGAAGAAAGAAAGAATGGACATTGGAAGACAATTACCAGTCTTTTCCATACTTGAAAAAAAAAGTTCAGTATAGTCATTCTTGCCTCAAGATTTAAATAAAATACTTATAAGGAGGAAGCTATCACAAAGCTAAACCTCAGGGAAAATGTTACGCATTGCCAAACACTTTTTATCTAAGGATGCACAGAAAGCACTCTCAGAGTGGTTATTATTTGTCACACAGTTTATGAGTTCCTCATCATCTAATCCAGTCTTTGCCCTGGGAAGCTGATCTGTACTAATAGCATCAGCCAGCCTCTCTTGACCTTTGAGTACAATTGGGTTTGACCAATGGGAGGCTTCATCAGGAAATCAAAAGGCAAAAAGAGACAGAAGTTGAAGTATTTCTTCTTCCTCCTTCTGTACTTCAGCACTATGAGTCTGGCAAGGGCTCCACTACAGCCCAGCTCTTGTTGAGTGGCTCTCTTCCACAGCTCTAGCTTTCCTAGGCTCTGGCTAAACCATTTCCTCTTGTCCTTTCAGGTCTAAGTGTGGTAATGATTTCTCATCGTTGCTAGTTCTTGGATGTGTGATGATTCATTATTGTTTCCCTTAATCTTGTCCACACCTCCAGAAACAGCCCCTTTGTTAAATGCCAGTTAAACCCATGGATTGTGCGATCTGTTTTGTTTTGGGACCTGATACAATACTTATGTCAGGAATTGTTCCAGGAAATAGATTCTCAAGATGTGACTATAGGATTGGGCAGCTCACATATTTGAAGAGCACATGAATATCCTCTTTGCGGGGACAATGCTTACTCAAATTCTCATCGAAGGTGGCATAGGATGAATTACAGGTAGGAAGCAAGGCACTGGGAGATGGAGTGGCTATAGGAGTTAGCTATTATGGTGACAATGGTGATTATGAGGATTGTGGATTATTATGGCTTCTTCTGACTGTCCTAAAGAGAGCTCCTTCCCCATGCCTCAAAAAAAAAGATTAAGGATCTAAACTCCCATCTCAAAGTATAAGTGGACAGTCAGAAAATCTTATGGTTACCTTAAAGAAGGCCCTTGTCTCATCTAGCTGCAAGACCAACATAGATTGGATTAGGCCCAGAGTTGCAATGCCAGTTAAATATGTAATCCTACCAGGCCTCTAATGCTAAGGTAAAGACACTGGGAAGGAGTGAGATGCTGAGACAGGATGGGGCTATTTGGAGAGACAAAGCTGAGAACTTCAAATCAGCAGTTCTCGCAGAACCTCCTTTACCAGAAGAAGCAGCTCTCTACTCTGAGGAAACCATCTCTCCTTCAGAAAAACCTTTCTGCCTCATCTGGAGCATTTGCCTTGAAAAGGGATACTTATTTGCAGACCTCACCCATCCACTTCTCATTGCCTCCAGGCTCAAAATGAGATCCTAAAATGGCCCAGACAAAGAGATGCCAGGTCTTCTCCAGGAAGAAGGCTTACACACGTAGGATCTTTCTATTTTGTATCAGCCGAAGTCTGGGGAGCATATATGGGAATGGATTCTAAGGGTGTTAGATCAAATATAAGATTGAATCAGGTTAAATTTACTGATACTGATGCTTTCATCGAAAACTTCATATTTAATATGTTTCTTGAAGATCTGGATTAGAATTAACTGAAACTTAAACTCAGCAGTAGCCTAGAGTCAATGAGCCTGATATGCCAGAATGAGAGCAGCAGATTCAGCCCTGGCTGTACATTAGAATTACCTCAGTTTTCCAAACAAAGATGCTGAAGCCCCATGCCCAGAAATTTTGTTGTAATTAGTCTGGGGTGGGGCCAAAGCATTGTTTTTTTTTTTTGTTTGTTTTTTTTACATCTTTATTGGAGTATAGTTGCCTTACAATGTTGTGTTAGTTTCTGCTGTATAACAAAGTGAATCAGCTATATGTATACATACATTCCCACATCCCCTCCCTCTTGAGCCTCCCTCCCACAATCCCTATCCCACCCCTCTAGGTGGTCACAAAGTACCAAGCTGATCTCCCTGTGCTATGTGGCTGCTTCCCACTAGCTATCTATTTTACGTTTGGTAGTGTATATATGTCCACGCCACTCTCTCACTTCATCCCAGCCTCCCCTTCCTCCCCTGTGTCCTCAAGTCCGTTCTCTACATCTGTGTCTTTATTCCTACCCTGCCACTAGGTTCATCAGTACCATTTTTCTAGATTCCATATATATGCGTTAGCATATAGTATTTGTTTTTCTCTTTCTGACTTACTTCACTCTGTATGACAGACCAAAGCATTGGTATTTTTTTAAATTTCCCAAGTGATTTTAATGTTGAGAACTGCTGCTGTAGTGGAAGGAATAAAAAAGCTCCTGCTTATAGAAATATTGGAATGGATCTATTATGCATGACTTACTTTTCCACCTCCTGAACATACCCAGAAAAGTGCCCATTGGCACTGCAGAACAATAGTCTCAAAAGTGCTTGGAGGAAATAGATGCAGCCACCAATGGAAAACTACCTGGCACATGGCACAGAGCTTGGGGATGGGGTGAGGAGACTGCCCTGAGTGCCCATAACATGGGCACAAAGGATAAAGGACATGTGCTATTCCCCTGCTGTCCGCTTTGGTGTTGTTGACTAGTTGGAATATAAATGTGAGAACTGATGCATGGGCTCACATACATGGATAAAGCCTAAGGGTCATTGGTGGGGCAGTGGTAGACCAGAGAACTGAACTTATACTGTGTCTCATGTGGGTTAGAGTCATCCAAAAGCAGCATATTGGTACTTTCTGGCAGCCCAATATCATGTAATCTTGCAAAAGAAATACCACATCAGGCACAGGAAACAATGCACCAGTCAAGCCATACGCCTACATTGGAGCTCCTCAGGGCTCCGGTCAAGCCCATGCTCAAGGTAAGGGTTAGAGAGCATCCAGCAGGGGAGAAATAGGGTCCAGAGCCCACAAAGGTCCTGGTCTGGGTTTGGGACGCTCCCACAGGATGGCGCTAGTGGCCTCAGCTGGTCTCAGGCAGCAGGGGCAGACAGAACTTGAAAACTTCTAAAAAGGTCTTCCAAAGCACAGGACCCTCTTAAGGAACAAGCCAGAGAGGGAGCTCTACTTGCCCAGGTCTAAGGGTGTTGCTGGTGCTGGGATTCCACTTCCAAAAATGATAAAGCAACTGGAACCAGCCTTGCCCTCCTGTGGTAACTGCCCTCTTATGGTAATCAACTAGAAAATTGAGTAAGGTTTATGAAGCAACTGTTTTCAGATATTAAACAAAAATCAGTATAGGCTTGTGATTCCTCTCTGAGAGAAGGGACACGATTGACATAACACCTATAATTATTCCGGCTGTCTAGCCTGGAGTTTGAAGAGACTGAGGTGTCTAGTATGAATACGGCAGAGTATCAGGTAGTTGTACAGAGAAATTTGCACAGGAGTCCCTTGAGTCAGTTACTGCATACTTAGCTGCACATGTATAGGATAAAATGTCACAAAGTTAGCCAGAAAACAAAACAAAAAACAGGAAGCTATAAGATGAATAATTCCAGAGTTCACAAAAGGCTGGGGGATATTCATGTTCCAGCCAGCCAGAGTGGAGAGTCCTTGCTGAACTTCAGGGCATTTAATCAGAAACTCCGAAAAGGAAACTCCTTAGTTTCAGGGCCAAACTAATCCTAGAAGAAAAAGCTATCTGAGGTCTGGCCCACCTAAGCCTGAAAACAAGCCTCAGAAGCTCCAAGCTGATTTGACAAGTAAGTTAGCTGTCTGTCAGAACAAAGTCACAGCTTGGTGTTAAGTCTGGATCCTCCCAGAAGCAGATGCCAAATACCAAGATGAGATGAAATGTGCAAGGGTTTTATTAGAGGAAATGCCTGTGGGAAAGGAAATAGGCAGAGAGCCAGGGAAAAATGGAAGAGTCATCAGACCTCAACATAAATCTGACCTCGAGTGAAGGAGAGAGGGAAAGAAGGTTGGGTGCAAGCATCCTAGACTGCCCTGCAGTCGGTGGAAGGGTTGACAAAGCTGTTGGGAGTCCGGGAACCCAGAGACTGCCATCAGAGTTCTGTGTCTCCCTACCTGACTCAGCGAGGAGAGCCCATAGGAAGCGGCATGGCCTCCCTTTGTGATGGCTTTTAAGCATAGCAGCTTGGGCCCAGGAGGCCAGCTAGGCACATTTTCACAGCTTCCACAGACCACTGTGAAGGAAGATCTGCTTCTCCATAAGGGTTCAGGGAGCAGCAACTCTTTCGTTTCCTATGTGCCTCTCTTTCTGAGAGGAAACTCAGAAAAAGGAGTTTAGTGGGGTTACTACAGCTCCTGACATGGCAGTTGATCTCAAGGCCACAACTGGAATTCATCCCCTCCCTCCTCCACCATTTATGCTAAATTCCCTTCACCCTTGGCAGGTCTAGTGCCTTTTCCAATGGTAGGAACCAAACCTTCATTCCCAAGGGGTCCAATCACTTGATTGTCACACCATTTTCAGTCTAGGATTAGTGAACATGCCCACTCACAGTTACAGCAGGGCAAGGAAGTACGTGAAGGTGCCCAACAGGATCGTGATGCTGTA
The DNA here is from genome assembly GCF_000442215.2 of Lipotes vexillifer. Lineage (NCBI taxonomy): Eukaryota > Metazoa > Chordata > Mammalia > Artiodactyla > Lipotidae > Lipotes > Lipotes vexillifer. The sequence goes on along the minus strand of NW_006777583.1, from coordinate 5,390,499 downwards.
CACATTGTGTAAAAGCATCCTACCTCTTCCCACTGATCAGGGTCAGTTACCCTTGCCAGAGTGGTAACTCCTCTACTTGCCAGCTAGTCCCTGTGCACAATGAGTCCAAAGTGCCCCGGGGCAGCCATAACTGATAGTTCAGTGGTACTCTTGCTGTGTCCTCTAGGAAGAGTGTACCCCCTTAGGGCACTGGGACTTCCAACAACACAGAGCCCAGATTGCAGAGATGAGAAATACAAATTTTCTCATGAGACATTGGAAGGGATAGTAGGTGGGGCCATTCCTGTCTTTGTTGTTTCCCAGACTTGTACCCTTCCAACTGGGGAAACAGCACATTAGAGGTCTCTGATTTAATAAATCCCTGCACTCCGAAGGGATCCCATGCTTTTGGAGTGTTTCCTTCAAGGTGGCAATTGAATTGCACCTTTAGAAGGCCTTTCCAGCATTCTATAAGGTGAGCTGCTTCTGGACAGTGTGGTATGTGCTACAACCAGTGAATTCCACAGGCAGAGGCCTTCTCCCACAACTTTGTTACTGTAAAGTGGGTCCCCAAGTCAGATGCTATGCTGTGTGGGATTCCATGTCTATGGATCAAGCATTCCCAAAGCCCCCAGATAATGGTGCTGGCCAAGACTTTTTGGGCAGCAAAGGCAAACCCATACTTCAGGTAGGTTACCAATCCCTGTGAGAATGGACCACTGGCCTTTGCAAAATAACTAATCATTCACAACTGCAATTAGTGCTACTTAGTCAAATCTGCAATAGGTTACATCATTCTCTAGGATTCATGTGGTTTCTGCAGAAGCCAGACTGGAATTAAATGAAGATATGGTAGGAATCACCATCCCTGCACCTTTCAGGTCTTTAATGGTGGCACTGATCTCTGCCATCCTCCTTGGGGTGCAATATTGTTTTGATTTACTATCTAACTGGGGGAGGGAGATATGGATTCAGAGGTTCCCGTTAGGTCTTTCCCCCTGTGACGCTCTTTACTCCATAGAAAATGGGCTCAATATTAGGGTTACTAAGTAACCCCACCAAGTATATCGATTCCAATTGTGCACTCAGGGACTGTGAACCAGACTTTAGCCAGGACTCCACTTAATAGCGTGATCCCACTCTAACAAGGGTCCATGATGACACTTTGAGTCTCTGGTATCAGGTCAGCTCAGATTCTGTGTCCAATACTCCTCAAAATTGGTTATTCTCCTTTTCCCAAAGTCACCCAAGTAAATGGTTACAGGTCTCTTTGTGGAATAACTGGAGGCATCATGTCAGTAGACACTAGCCAACATCATGGCTAGTCCTTCCTCCTACAGAACAGTCACTTCTTCAGTCAATGGGTGTCAGATCTAAAAACTGGCTTGAGCCTGGGAACAGAACAAGGGATTGTGACTTTTCATTGTGATGACCACCCTCAGCCTCCTGATCTTCAATTCGTACTTTTTGTTGTTGTTTTCATTTTAATAGATGTTAAGGAGCAACCTTATTGGCTGCCAGTATATATTGATCCTAGAGACACCATGCTCTAATAACTACCTCCACAACTCCTGGGGGGTCAAGTCCCATCATCTACAAACAGAAAGTAAGCATAGCCCTATGGAGATTCAGCTGGAGTCATTAGGAGTAAGGTTTTTAGAAGAGCTCTCTTTAGAAGAGCTAATGGAAGTCAGAAGAGTGGTTGCAGGGGCAGCTCCAACCTCCATGCAGCTCCTGTGTGGCCAAGTGCCAGAGAAACAAACCATGAAGTCACACAAAATTTAAGGGATAAAGAACAAAAGAAAAGACCTAAAATTAATATGAGGCAAACATTTAAGAAATGACTGAGGAAAAATTCAGAATAAAAAGAAATGTAAAAGAAAAAGGAGATAAGATAAAATTTTAACCAAGGAAAAGAATCTTGTCAGTTTAAATTAAGAAAAATATAAAACAATGGAAGTTTAAAATATATATAAATGATAAAATTCTTAAAGACAGGTTAGGAGGACCTTCAAGATGGCAGAGGAGTAAGACATGGAGATCACCTCCCACCCCACAAATACATCAAAAATACATCTACATGTGGAACAACTCCTACAGAACACCTACTGAACGCTGGCAGAAGACCTCAGACCTCCCAAAAGGCAAGAAACTCCCCACATACCCAGGTAGGGCAAAAGAAAAAAGAAAAAACAGAGACAAAAGAACAGGGACAGGACCTGCACCTCTGGGAGCGAGCTGTAAAGGAGGAAAAGTTTCCACACACTAGGAAGCCCCTTCACTGGAGGAGAAAGAGAGTGGGCGAGGGGTGGGGGGGGGGAAGCTTTGGAGCCACGAAGGAGAGCTTTGCAGAGGGCAAAGCAGACAGATTCCTGCACAGAGGATCAGTGCTGACCAGCACTCACCAGCCTGAGAAGCTTGTCAGTTCACGCAGGGGGCGGGTGAGGGCTGGGAGCTGAGGCTCAGGCTTCGGCGGTCAGATCCCAGGGAGAGGGCCCGGGTTACCTGTGTGAACACAGCCTGAAGGGGGCTAGTGCGCCAGAGCTAGCCGGGAGGGAGTCCTGGAAAAAGTGTGGAACTGCCTAAGAGGCAAGAGACCATTGTTTTGGGGTGCATGAGGAGAGGAGATTCAGAGCACCGCCTAAATGAGCTTCAGAGATGAACACGAGCCGCAGCTATCAGTGCGGACACCAGAGACAGGCATGAAATGCTAACGCTGCTGCTGCAGCCACCAAGAATCCTGTGTGCAAGCACAGGTCACTATCCACCCTTCCCCTCCTGGGAGCCTGTGCAGCCCGCCACTGCCAGGGTCCTGTGATCCAGGGACAACTTCTCTGGGAGAACACACGGTTCACCTCTGCCGCCGCAGGTTTGCCCTGCATTCCATATCCCTCCCTCCTCCCAGCCTGAGTGAGCCAGAGCCCCCTAATCAGCTGCTCCTTTAACCCCTCCTGTCTGGGTGAAGAACAGATGCCAGAGGGCAACCTACATGTAGAAGAGTGGCCAAATCCAAAGCTGAACCCCAGGAGTGGTGCGAACAAAGAAGAGAAAGGGAAACTTCTCCGTGCAGCCTCAGGAGCAGTGGATTAAATCTCCACAATCAACTTGATGTACCCTGCATCTGTGGACCACCTGAATAGACAACGAATCATCCCAAAATTGAGGCAGTGGACTTTGGGAGGAACTGTAGACTTGGGGTTTGCTGTATGCGACTGACCAGTTTCTGATTTACATGTTTATCTTAGTTTAGCTTTTAGCACTTGTTATCATTGGTGGATTTGCTTATAGGTTTGGTTGCTCATCTTTTTTTAATAATTACTTTTAAAATTTTTTATTTTCATAATATTTTTTAAAATTTTTTATTTTAATAACTTTATTTTATTTAATTAATTAATTTATTTTTCTTTCTTTCTTTCTTTTCTTTCTCCCTTTTTTTTCTGAGCCATGTGGCTGACAGGGTCTTGGTGCTCTGACTGGGTGTCAGGCCTGAGACTTGGAGGTGGCAGAGCCAAGTTCAGGACATTGGTCCACCAGAGACCTCCCCAGCCCCACATAATATCACTCGGCGACAGCTCTCCCAGAGATCTCCATCTCAATGCTAAGACCCAGCTCCACTTAACGACCAGCAAGCTCCAGTGCTGGACACCCCATGCCAAACAACTAGCAATACAGGAACACAACTCCACCTGTTAGTAGACAGTCTGACTAAAATCATAATAAGTTTATAGACACCCCAAAACACACTACCAGACTCGGTCCTGCCCACAAGAAACACAAGATTCAGCCTCATCCACCAGAACACAGGCACCAGTCCCCTCCACCAGAAAGCCTACACAAGCCACTGAACCAACCTTACCCACTGGGGGCAGACACCAAAAACAATGGGAACTATGAACCTGGGACCCCAAACACAGTACATTAAGCAAAATGAGAAGACAGAGAAATACACAGTAGATGAAGGAGCAAGGTAAAAACCCTACCAGACCAAACAAATGAAGAGGAAGTAGGCAGTCTACCTGAAAAAGAATTCAGAGTAATGATAGTAAAGATGATCCAAAATCTTGGAAATAGAATGGAGAAAATACAAGAAATGTTTAACAAGGACCCAGAAGAACTAAAGAGTAAACAAATAATGATGAGCAACAAAATAAATGAAATTTAAAATCCTCTAAAGGAATCAATAGCAGAATAACTGACACAGAAGAACAGAAGCACAGAAGAACAGATAAGTGACCTGGAAGATAAAATAGTGGAAATAACTACCACAGAGCAGAATAAACAAAAAAGCATGAAAAGAATTGAGGACAGTCTCAGAGACCTCTGGGACAACATTAAATGCACCAAGATTCAAATTATAGGGGTCCCAGAAGAAGAAGAGAAAAAAGAAAGGGTCTGAGAAAATATTTGAAGAGATTATAGTTGTAAACTTCCCTAACATGGGAAAGGAAATAGTCAGTTGAGTCCAGGAAGTGCAGAGAGTTCCATACAGAATAAATCCAATCAGAAACAAGCCAAGACACATATTAACCAAACTATCAAAAATTAAATACAAAGAAAAAACACTAAAAGCAGCAAGGGAAAAGCAACAAACAACATACAAGGTAATCCCTATAAGGTAAACAGCTGATCTTTCAGCAGAAACTCTGCAAGCCAGAAGGGAGTGGCAGGACATATTTAAAGTGATGAAAGGGAAAAACGTACAACCAAGATTACTCTACCCAGCAAGGATCTCATTCATATTCGACGGAGAAATTAAAACTTTTACAGACAAGCAAAAGCTAAGAGAAGTCAGCACCACCAAAACCAGCTTTACAACAACTGCTAAAGGAACTTCTCTAGGCAAAATGCAAGAGAAGGAAAAGACCTACAAAAACAAACCCAAAACAATTAAGAAAATGGGAATAGGAACATATGTATTGATAATTATCACAGTGTAAATGGATTAAAGGTTCCCACCAAAAGACACAGACTGGCTGAATGGATACAAAATAAGACCCATATATATGCTGTCTACAAGAGACCCACTTCAGACCTAGGGACACATACAGACTGAAAGTGAGGGGATGGAAAAAGATATTCCATGCAAATGGAAATCAAAAGAAAGCTGGAGTAGTAATTCTCATATCAGACAAACTAGACTTTAAAATAAAGACTATTAGAAGAGACAAAGAAGGACACTACATAATGATCAAGGGATCAATCCAAGAAGAAGGTGTAACAATTGTAAATATTTATGCACCCCCACATAGGAGCATCTCAATACGTAAGGCAAATGCTAACAGCCATAGAGGGGGAAATCAACAGTAACACAATCATAGTAGGGGATTTTACACCCCACTTTCACCAATGGACAGATCATCCAAAATGAAAATAAATAAGGAAACACAAGCTTTAAATGAAATATTAAACAAGATGGACTTAACTGACTTTTATAGGACATTCCACCCAAAAACAATAGAACACACTTTCTTCTCAAGTGCTCATGGAACATTCTCCAGGATAGATCATATCTTGGGTCATAAATCAAGCCTTGGTAAATTTAAGAAATTGAAATCGTATCCAGTATCTTTTCTGACCACAATACTATGAAACTAGATATCAATTACAGGAAAAAATCTGTAAAAAATACAAACACATGGAGGCTAAAAAATACATTACTTAATAACCAAGAGATCACTGAAGAAATCAAAGAGGAAATCAATAAATACCTAGAAACAAATGACAATGAAAACACGATGACCCAAAACCTATGGGATGCAGCAAAAGCAGTTCTAAAAGGGAAGTTTATAGCAATACAATCATACCTCAAGAAACCAGAAACATCTCAAATAAACAACCTAACCTTACACCTAAAGCAATTAGAGAAAGAAGAACAAAAAAACCCCAAAGTTAGCAGAAGGAAAGAACTCATAAAGATCAGATCAGAAATAAATGAAAAAGAAATGAAGGAAACGATAGCAAAGATCAATAAAACTAAAAGCTGGTTCTTTGAGAAGATAAACAAAATTGATAAACCATTAGCCAGACTCATCAAGACAAAAAGGCAGAAGATTCAAATCAATAGAATCAGAAATGAAAAAGGAGAAGTAACAACTAACACTGCAGAAATACAAAGGATCATGAGAGATTACTACAAACAACTCTATGCCAATAAAATGGACAACCTGGAAGAAATGGACAAATTCTTAGAAAAGCACAACCTTCCAAGACTGAACCAGGAAGAAATAGAAAATAAAAACAGACCAATCACAAGCACTGAAAATGAGACTGTGATGAAAAATCTTCCAACAACCAAAAGCCCATGACCAGATGGCTTCACAGACAAATTCTATCAAACATTTAGAGAAGAGCTAACACCTATCCTTCTCAAACTCTTCCAAAATATAGCAGAGGGAGGAAAACTCCCAAACTCATTCTACAAGACCACCATCACCCTGATACCAAAACCAGACAAAGATGTCACAAAAACAGAAAACTACAGGACAATATCACCGATGAACAGAGATGCGAAAATCCTCAATAAAATATAAGCAAACAGAATCTAACAGCACATTAAAAGGATCATACAGCATGATCAAGTCGGGTTCATCCCAGGAATGCAAGGATTCTTCAATATATGCAAATAAATCAATGTGACACACCATATTAACAGATTGAAGGATAAAAACCATATGATCATCTCAATAGATGCAGAGAAAGCTTTTGAAAATATTCAACACCGATTCATGATAAACACCCTCCAGAAAGTAGGCATAGAGGGAACTTACCTGAACATAATAAAGGCCATCTATGACAAACCTAGAGCCAACATTGTTCTCAATGGTGAAAAACTGAAAGCATTTCCACTAAGATCAGGAACAAGACAAGGTTGCCCACTCTCACCACTATTATTCAACATAGTTTCGGAAATTTTAGCCACAGCAATCAGAGAAGAAAAAGAAATTAAGGAATCCAAATCGGAAAAGAAGAAGTAAGACTGTCACTGTTTGCAGACGACATGATACTGTACATAGAAAATCCTAAAGATGCTACCAGAAAACTACGAGAGCTAATCAATGAATTTGGTAAAGTAGCAGGATACAAAATTAATGCAAGAAATCTCTGGCATTCTTATACACTAATGATGAAAAATCTGAAAGAGAAATTGAGAAAACACTCCCATTTACTACTGCAACAAGAAGAATAAAATACCTAGGAATAAACTTACCTAAGGAGACAAAAAGCCTGTATGCAGAAAACTATAAGACACTGATGAAAGAAATTAGAGATGATACAAACAGATGGAGAGATATACCATGTTCTTGTATTGGAAGAATCAACATTATGAAAATGACTCTACTACCCAAAGCAATCTACAGATTCAATGCAATCCCTATCAAACTACCACTGGCATTTTTCACAGAACTAGAACAAAAAATTGAACAATTTGTATGGAAACACAAAAAACGCCGAATAGACAAAGCAATCTTGAGAAAGAAAAACAGAGCTGGAGGAATCAGGCTCCTGGACTTCAGACTATACTACAGAGCTACAGTCATCAAGACAGCATGGTACTGGCCCAAAAACAGAAATATAGATCAATGAAACAGGATAGAAAGCCCAGAGATAAACCCATGCACATATGGTCACCTTATCTTTGATTAAAGCAGCCAAGAATATACAGTAGAGAAAAGACAGCCTTTTCAATAAGTGGTGCTGGGAAAACTAGACAGCTACATGTAAAACAATGAAATTAGAACACTTCCTAACACCATATACAAAAAATAAACTCAAAATGGATTAAAGACCTAAATGTAAGGCCAGACACTATAAAACTCTTAGAGGAAATCATAGGCAGAACACTCTATGACATAAATCACAGCAAGGTCCTTTTTGACCCACCTCCTAGAGAAATGGAAATAAAAACAAAAATAAACAAATGGGACCTAAGGAAAGTTAAAAGCTTTTGCACAGCAAAGGAAACCATAAACAAGACGAAAAGACAGCTCTCAGAATGGGAGAGAACATTTGCAAACAAAGCAACTGACAAAGGATTAATCTCCAAAATATACAAGCTGCTCATGCAGCTCAATAACAAAAAAACAAACAACCCAATGCAACAATGGGCAGAAGACATAAATAGACATTGCTCCCAAGAAGATATGCAGATTGCCACAAACACATGAAAGGATGCTCAACATCACTAATCATCAGAGAAATGCAAATCAAAACTACAATGAGGTATCACCTCACACCAGTCAGAATGGCCATCATCAAAATATCTACAAACAATGAATGCTGGAGAGGGTGTGGAGAAAAGGGAACACTCTTGCACTGTTGGTGGGAATGTTAATTGATACAGCCACTATGGAGAACAGTATGGAGGTTCCTTAAAAAACTAAAAATAGAACTACCATATGACCCAGTAATCCCATTACTGGGCATATACCCTGAGAAAACCATAATTCAAAAATAGACATGTACCACAATGTTCATTGCAGCACTATTTACAATAGCCAGGACATGGAAGCAACCTAAGCGTCCATCAACAGATGAATGGATAAAGAATATGTGGCAATATATACAATGGAATATTACTCAGCCATAAAAAGAAATGAAATTGAGTTATTTGTAGTGAGGTGGATAGACCTAGAGTCTGTCATACAGAGTGAAGTAAGTCAGAAAGAGAAAAACAAATACTGTATGCTAACACATATATATGGAATCTTAAAAAAAAAAAGGTCCTGAAGAACCTAGGGGCAGGACAGGAATAAAGACGCAGAAGTAGGGAATGGACTTGAGGACACAGGGAGGGGGAAGGGTAAGCTGGGACAAAGTGAGAGAGTGGCATGGATATATATATACACTACCAAATGTAAAATGGATGGTTAGTGGGAAGCAGCCACTTAGCACAGGGAGATCAGCTCAGTGCTTTGTGACCACCTAGAGGGGTGGGATTGGGAGGGTGGAAGGGAGATGCAAGAGGGAGGGGATATGGGGATATACGTATGCTGATTCACTTTGCTTTACAGCAGAAACTAACACAGCAATGTAAAGCAATTATACTCTAATAAAGATGTTAAAAAACAAAGACAGGTTAGAAAAATTAAAGGATTTTACAAAATAAATAATGAGATCATTAAATAAACACTTAAAATAATCATTATTAAGATAGAAGTAAAAATTGATTTAAGAATAGAATTTTAACCTATAATGGAAACGAACCTGAAAAAGAATATATACACATATATATGCGTATATATATGTACATATAACTGAAACACTTTACTGTACACCTGAAACTAACACAGTATTGCAAATCAACAATACCTCAATTTAAAAAAATAAGAATTTAAAATTTTTAAACATTTTAACAGTAAAAATAATAAGTATATAAAAATAAAGGAAAACAAGACAGAAGCAGGAAGACAAAGATGAAAGAGATAGAAATAAATTAGGAATAGATGTAAGGAAGGGAATAACCATCTAAACTACCACAAAATGTTCAGAGGCAACACAGACACAGTTTTCCCCAGTTGCCTTGATAGCAAAAAATCTGTTATCTCCAATAAAGCTTTCTTCTACCTAGCAACTCCCAAACTCTTCCCCACTCCCAAGGAATGCAGGAACTCTTCCAGAATTTACCCAATGAAAGGGTAACCTTGTTTCAAAAACTGTTTGAAATGACTATCGTCAAACAGCCTTTTCTGAAAATTCTCAGTGATGGAAGATAGGTGGAGAGGCCACACCTGAAGTAGAGAGAGAAAAAGTTCTGATTAACTCCACCACTGGTGGTGCTTTTGCTGTCATATGAGGTTGCTGTTAAAAACTGGTCCTTGGGCTTCCCTGGTGGCGCAGTGGTTGAGAGTCTGCCTGCCGATGCAGGGGACACGGGTTCGTGCCCCGGTCCGGGAAGATCCCACATGCCACGGAGCACCTGGGCCCGTGAGCCATGGCCGCTGATCCTGTGCGTCCGGAGCCTGTGCTCCGCAACGGGAGAGGCCACAGCAGTGAGAGGCCTGCGTACCACAACAAACAAACAAACAAAAAACAAAACAAAACAAAACAAAACTGGTCCTTGTGTATATACTGCCCATTCCCCCAAGGTGTCTTATTTACATAGATCCTTGCACAGGCCACTCTGGTTCTTTGAGAGTGGAGGGGCTCAGCCAGGCCCCATGCTGGAGTCCCAAGATTGCAACTCTTAGGGGCAGCTCTTTCACCTCCCACACAAGGCACCATCAAGTGCCCCAGTAGCACTGGGTCAAGCACAACAGCAACTCCAGGGAGTCATCCCTCAAGTCTTCTAAAGGAGGCCATCCTGCTTGATTCCAAAATGCCACATTTATCCTTCCAGAGGGGCGACCTTTGTGACTTGGTTGATGTTCTGGCACTTCTCTCTCTGGAGAAGAGGAAACTAAATCACAAATTGAGTTCATATGCAGGTGCCTTGACAGAATATCCATTCCTCTAATACTATGGAATACGTTCTAAGATATTGAGACACACAACACACAACAGATAAGTCCTTGATATAAGAATATAAGAAGTCTTAACATAAGAATATAACATAATGTAAGTCCTTTATAAAATATAAAAGCAGAATAGAAAAAGAAAAACGAAAACAAAATTAGCAAAACCCAGCTATAAGCAGGCCAGTAGTCTCATCTCTTCTGGAATTCCTACCTTACCACTTCTCCCTATATTGGGTCCTTCATGCCCAAGAAGGAAGAGCCAGAAAGAGCTATCTTTCCCTGGAGCCCATGTTGAGTGCCATGGTCACGTCACAAGAGTCATTGCTCTTCAGAACCAGGAGTCCCTGTGACTAGAGTTGTAGGGCACACCCTGCCCACACATAGCTCAGCATCATTAGACTGGCATATCATCACATCACAGAATCCAAACCCAGAAAATAAGCCACTGTTGGCGTTACTTGCTGAGATGGTGATCATCACAAACCAACTAATTGGAAAACCAGTGCTTTGTACCGTGCCTCACAAGGGGGTGCTATTTCCCACTGACTGCACTTGGACATACTGAGGAGACTTTGAAAAAGCACTGATGGGTACTTCCCCTCATATATAGAGAGAGTAATAGACTTTTTTGTACCTCCATTATATATTTCAAGAAGAATAAAATGAACTATCTTCTTCAATAATTAAGTGTGCAGAGTCTGCTGGGAATGATGTTGTTTTACTTGCCATTTTACGTATCTATGAAGAGGCATAGGAAGAAATGATCTGAGGATAGCCTATTTTTCTTTTATAATTTTTTTCTATGTTAAATGAAGTATACTCACATTGAGGACAATTAGAAAACAGAACAGGAAAAAAGTGTCCCTCATACTGTCGTATATCGTTATGAACATTTTGGGGTGTTTCCTTCCAACTATTTTCCTAGTTACCCACTAGGAAAAAAAACAACAACTATGAACACATAGTATATAAAATAGAGTCCTTTTTTATTTAATTTAAATCATATTATGAGCATTTCCTCATATTACTATCTATTTTCACAAGGCTTATTTTATTTTTAATATCTGTATAATAGAATTTTTGTTTATGTAACCATTCTCCTATTATTGTACATTTAGATTATTTCTAAAAGTTTATAATTACAAGAAAAGCTAAGGAGTGGTAAATCAGATATAGATCTAGTTCCAAAATTATATTACTTCCCTGGGAATGATACTCAGGAGTAGAACTACAGGGTACTACAATGTGACCATTTTTATGTTTCTAAATAAATGTCACTAAATTGTCTTCCAGCTAGGGGTGGAATTCAAAATATTTAACACCTAGTATGGACACAGGCCAGTCAGAACAGACTTCCACTGTCAATAACCTGTAAAAGAGCCTTGGGGCACACGAGCAGAATATTAGCGTGCTTATGCTAATTTACAGGGTCACCAAATTATACCCTAAACAACATTATTACCATTTATATATTTAAAAACCTCTAACCAAAAAGAGAGATCCCTCATCTTTTTTTCATCAATACTATTTTAATGTTTAATGTTCAACCTTATTGGTAAGGTTGAAGTGTTTTTTCCTCATTCCAAACGGATTCTTTTAGAAATTAAGTCTTCATTCCATTTCTTTGCACATTTCCTTATTGGAGTCCTAATATTTTATTTACATATCAGAGAGGCCATATTGCACAGTGGTTAAGAGAGCAGCCTCTGAAGTTAGATGGACAGGGGTTTTGCTCCTCAAACTACGGCTAAGTGACATTGGACTAGTGTTTTTAGTCAGCTCAGACTACCACAACAAAATACCACAGACTAGGTAGCTTAGACAACAGAAGTTTATTTCTCACAGTTCTGAGGGCTAGAATTTGAGATGATATCAAAATCATGTAGGCTTGAAAAAAGGATCTTTTTCCCCTAATGCACACCACCAGTTCAGTAGCACAAACTGATCATACACATGATATTTTCTTGTTCTCCAAACACACATACACAAGAATGAGAGAAGGGAAGAGTGGATGAAAAATTTCAACAAAGTTTTGGAACACTTCAAGAAGCTGAGGCAGCAAAACCCCAAAAGCCCGCAGAAGAGAAGAGTAATGAGAAGCAAGGGAATCCACCTCCACAGAACCCCAGAAAGGCTTAGGATTTGGAAGTATCTGTTTCCATGGAAGGTGCAGATATGTGTGAGAATAAAAACAGGGGGCTTGGTTGAACACAGAACAATTCAACTCCCCACACATCCGTTCACTCACTCTTTACAGCCCAAAGACTTCACATTCCTGTCCCCACTCCACCTCCACACATACACACAAGGAACTGCAGGTTTATTCTTTGGAAGAATTGAGCTGAAGTGGCTCTGACTTAAGACACTGCACCCAGCAGAAGGCAAGGGTAAAAGCCACAGGAAGACTCAACACAACCAAATTGCACTCCAGACATTCCTCTAATTGTAGCACATGGGAATTTCTTCCTTCCAGTTACACAGTTCACAGACCTGAGATTCTTCCTTGACACTTTCTTTTACACTTGACATCCATTTTATCAGGAAATTCTGTTGACTTTATTTTTAAAATAAACCCAGAATCCAACTACTCTTTACCACATTTATTGCTGCTACCCTGGTGAAAGCCACCATCTCTCTCTCTCTACTGGATTACTGGAACAGCCTCCTGACTCGTCCTCTCACTTCCAATATTGCTCCCTACAATCTATGCCCAACGCAAGTGCCAGAGTGATTCTTCAAAATCTGAAGTCAGACCGTGTCACTCTTCTCCTTCAAACCTTAAATGACACCTCTCTGTACTCAGTAAAAGCTTCCCATTACCCACAAGACCTTCTTTTTACCTCTTTGATCTCCCCTCCTTCTCTTTCCTCCTCAGTCACTCTCCTGCTGCTATATTGACTTCCTTGCTATTCCTCTAACATGACAGACCTGCCTCTACCTCAGGGTCTTTGCACTGGCAGTTCCTCGCAACTAGTCTTCTTCAGCCTTGTCCCAGATATTCTGAGATATACATACACAAATACTATGCCTTTTTATATAAGGGACTTGAGCACCCATGGATTTTGGTATCCTGGAACCAAGTCCCCACAGATACCTAGGGATGACTGTACGGTGTGACCAGCATAATTAATTGGAAAACAGTAACAAAAACAAAAACCAAGGTACTTCATTGTGAATTTCAGAGCATCTAAAAAGGACAATCTTAAAAAGCCTCCAGAGAGAAAAATCCAAATAAACAGGGATCAGGATGGCATCAGATTTATCACAACATTGTGAGTTTCTTCAAAATTCTCAGTGAAAATTATTTTCAACCTAGAATTCTTTACCCAGCCAAAATGTCAATCAAGTAGGAGAGCAAACTAAATATCTAAAACTCTCAGATATGCAATGACTTAGAAAACTCACCTCCCATGTACTTTCTTAGGAAGCCAATGAAAGATGTGCTTTCCCACACACTGAAGAAAGATAAAGACATGGGGCTCAATAAACCATGGATCTGTCATCCCTGTGGGTCTGAGGGCTATGCAGCAGACCTAGAGAGAAAGCTGTCCAGGAGGGTGGGGGGCTGTGTTATTTCCAGGCTAAGGTGAGATGTGGGAGTGATGGTGGGATTATCTGAGATACTTTATTTTTTGACAAACATTTTTGCCACAAGTTTGACTGATCATTGGATCCTTTTAAGAAAATTGCAACGCATATATGGCAACAAATGGATACAAACAAATGAAAAGAAACAAGGCAATTATTAACACCAGGAAGAAGGAAAAAATTATCTTAGAACAGAAATATATTCACGACTATACTATCGGTTTAGCAGTGAATAATGTGCATATCAATCATTGCTGATATAAATTTAACTGTGGCTTAACCATATTAGGAGGATGGGAAGAAAGAGACTGAAAGGTGATACTGTAGAAGACAGCTTAATTCCTAATTCGATGTAATAGAATGTCAAAAGATACTTTCTAAAATTGATCATCGAAAATAGCTGTCAATGCATAATATTTAGAAATACAGAAGTATAGTCAAGAAGGAAAAGTTAAAGCAGGTTCAGGGATGGGTGGAGAGGGTGTGGTAGAAGATTGCTGTTTTATATGATAAGATTTTCACATTGGTTGATTTTTTTTCTAATGTGTACACATTACTTTGGTAACAATATGAATTAATTTCAAAAGTAAGTAAGTACATAAATGCATACACGTGATGCATACTCATTAAGTGTATAAAATAGCCAAAAGGGGGGTGGGGAAATCAACCAAAATTTCATAACCCAAAACAATCACTGTAAGACTATTGCATTTGCTTCATCTTTTATAAAAAGGGCATTATAACTATATTTTTATACAGTTTAAATCTTGCCCCCCCTTTTTTACTTTATATCATTCCAAAGCAATTTTTATCAACTATTTTACCAGCTGCATAACATTCCTCTGATCTGCATCCCTACTGATTCTTAGGCCTCACATGGACAGCAAAGACATCTTGAAAAAAGAGATGACCGAGGGAGTAGGGGGTTCCTTTTTAAAAATTAAGATCTTGCAACAGGGAACAGCCCGTTTGAAACCTCAATCCAAACTAGCTCAAGTGAAAAGGGAAACTTATTGGCTCATGGAACTGGAAAGGGTGGGGTATCACTCCAGGCACTGCTAGGTCCAGGGCTCAAACAACATCGTCAGGACTGGATTTCTCTTTCTCTCCATCCTCAGCAACGTTTGCTCTCGTAGTGAGCTCTTAATTGGTTCTTCCTCATAGTTGCAAGATAACAGCAGCTGTTTCAGCCTTTCCTCTTCCCAGGAAGGCCTCTTTCCATTGCCTCCAGCCCTAGAGACAGCCGGTC
>NW_006777583.1:5356795-5374964 GCF_000442215.2 Lipotes vexillifer | reverse complement strand
AGCCCTCTTCCCCTGGCCTCCAGCCCTAGAGACAGCTGGTGGTTGGATTCATGATGCTTTGTGGACTCGCCATGTGGTACAAGGAATACACAGTAGGAGCTTAGGGGTGTACTAGGGGTGGTGGGCAGCGGAAGAAACACCCCAACATATTATGGCCGATTTGTATTTTCTTCTGCATACTTATCTCTATCTTACCATTTTGTTACCATTAAACAAAACGAAACAGAAGAAGGTAACATGGCTGGGCAGGTTGGTAATACTATAAACTCATGATGACCAGCTTCTGCTGGATCCTCAGTCTTACCATTTTTCTCTCTTGCATGGTCACTGTCTACCACAACTATTTTCACACATTCTCCACTCTCCTCGCTTACAACCCTCCTTCTTCCCGTTACCGCCTACTTTACCGTGAAAATAGAAGTGATCACCTGGGAACCGCTTCAACTTTCCATACCAGCCTGACTTACCTGAGTCCTCACTCATCTTTTCCTCTTCCCTCCAGACACAGCAAATAACATGTGCTTCTGATCTAAAGTCAGTCCATCCACTTATGTTCTGAATCTTACTCTCTCATGTTTCCTTGGAACTTTGGTGCTATCTATTAATCTCATTCTCTCGGTCCCACTCTCTTACCTCGCCCTGGCCGTATCATTTTTCTTCCCATTTAAATATGCTCAAGTCTGCACTTTAAAAAAAGAGAGCTATTCCCTTGGCTTCCTGTGCCCCTGCATTTATTATGCTATCTCCTCCACCTTAGAGCAAAGCTTCTTTAAAAAGTTATGCGCTGTCTGTATTTTCTCACCTGTTACTCACTCTCCAAATTACCTCATTTGAAATTCCAAACTCATCACCTCCTGAAACTGCTCACTCTCCGGTCACTGTTATGTGCGTAGTGCTGAATCTAAAGTTCTCACCTCACTTGGCCTCTCTGTAGCAGTCGTCATAGTCGGCTACTGTCTTCCATTGACCCCTGGGACCCAGCTAGCTCTCCTTGGTTTCTTCCTCTGTGGCCCATCTTGATATCTTTGCTCAACCTTCTTTTCTCTCCAAATATTAAATATAGGAGTTCCTCAAGCCTTGGTCCTGGGCCCTATTGCCTTCTGATTCTGCCTCCCAGAGTGATGTCACTCTGCCCCATAGGTCCAAAGATCCCACATCTTTGATGAAACCTACATTTGTGTCCGGTGTCTGTCGTCTTGATCCATGTCTCCACCTGCTCCATCTTCTAACTGTCACACAGGCTCCACAGCCTGAACTGAACTTGTTCTTTGTCCCAACCTCTTGCTCGCACATCTGCTCTTCTTCCAGTGTTTCCTGTCTTGGGAAATGACATCACCACTCCCACCCCTAGCTATTCAAGCCAGAAAATTGGGAGTTAGCCATGTTGCCTCCCTCTTCCTCATCTCTCACATCCAATCAGTCACCAAATTTGGGTAGTTATCCATGTTTTCCCTTCTTCTGCACTCTTTACATCCAAGCAATTGCCAAGTTTTATCTTGTTTTGCCTCCAAAACAGCTCTCTAATTTTGTCTCTCTAATTTTCTCTCTATATATACCCTTCCCGGCCAGGATAACATCACCTCTGACCTGGAGAATTGCAAAAGCCTCTTAACTGGTCTTTTGGTGTGTGATTGCTTGTTTGAGGCATATTTTATCCACTTGGATGGACTGTTTACTCCATAAAGGCAAAGATAAAGACTGTCTTGTTCACCACTTTATTTACAATTCCTATTTTATGAGTTGGCATAGTATATGCCTAATAAATCTTTTATAAAATTAGTGAAGGAATATAAGATTCTTGAACTAAAATCAACTACTACATCACTTCAAGCCAACGCATCTTTCACTCAGCACAAAATCCAAACACAAGAAAACTATCTCCCAGTTGTGATAAAAATAGGTGTCACAGATTTAGGTGCTCTGCTAGCCCGCAGCCATATGAAGATATCTTCAGGACCTGGAGACAGAGGAGGGGACGAGAAGCCATGTGACTGGCCTGCATCACACAGCTGGTTGGGGGAGGAGTAATGACTAGAGCTCCAAGTTTCTGGCTCCCATTCAAGTCACTTTTTTCCACATTGCCACAGACAGGACCAATTAACACAGCATCGTACGTAAAATGAATCTCACTGTCCTAACAAGTTTATTTATCTAGCTTCCCCTGGAAACCCTGGAATTTTTTGTAGGTTATAACCATAGTTCATGAGGAGCTGCAGATTATAAAATGGTAGGGGTGGGAATAGAAGCTAGCACCCTGAGAAGTAAGGAGATTACAGACCCATCCAACATCATGCTTGCAAATATTCTGGAAGAAATTAAGTTACATGCAAACAGTTCAATACCTTCATAATTCATTTGACAAATACTTATTGAACTCCTACTGAATGTCAGGCATTGTTGTAGTCGCTAGGGATGTAGCAGTGAATAGAACGGCCAAAGTCCTGACCTCAGGAAGATGACATTCTGTCAGGGGAAATAGACAGTAAACAAGCAAACGAATCAATAATATTGGGTAGTAATATATGTTTTCGAGAAATAGGAAGTCGGTAAAGGAAGAGAGTGGTGGAAGTGAGGCAGCTGTCATTTTAGAACAGCTAGAGAAGATCTCTCTGAAGAAGTAACATTTGAACAAGTAAGAGAGCAACCGTACAAAGATCTGGGAGGAAAGCATTCCAGGCAGAAGGACCAGTAAGGACCCTGAGGCAAGAGTGTGCTCACTGAGTTTGAGAAACAGCAAGGAATGTGGCTGGAATAGAGTGAGAGGCGAGGGGAGATGGAGCAGTGGGCTGCCAGGGCTGGATCATCCAGGGCAAGGTAAGGACTCCAGATTTTCTTCTCTTTGTGACAGGAAGCCAGTGCAAGGTTGCAAGCAGGGGAAGGATGTAATCAGGTTCTGTTTTGAAAGGATCACTCCGCTGCTGATGGAGACCAGTTAGAAAACCATCTCAAGGCAACAACACATGGTGGTATCTTGGACTATGATAGTATCAGTTGAAAGTGCTGAGAAGTGGTTAGATTTTGGTTATATTTTGAAAGTGGAGTCAAAAGGATCTGCTAATGGAGGATGTGTGGAATATGAGTGAAAGAGACGAGCCAAGACTGACTCCAAAGCTCTGACCTGAGAAACAGGATAAATGGAAGAGCCATTTATTGACAACCAGAATTCTTGGCAAGGATTAGGCATGTGAAGGAAAATCAAGGGTTCTGTTTAAATCATCGATTTTGATACGCCCATTGGATACTCAAATGGAGATAATGAGTAGACTGTCTGGAATTTAGGGGAGACATGAGGATTATACACATAAATCTGGGAGTTATCAATAGTTGGGATCTTTTTATGCCTTTGGCCATGGAACTGTGTGAAATAATCTAGGAAAGATGTATGCATGAAGAGGAGATTGTACACTCCAGTATTCAGACTTTTTTAAGATGAAGAAAATTCAACAAAGGACACAGAAAAGAGGATGTCAGTGAAGGGGAAAATAAGATGAGTGTAGAGCCCTGGAACCCAAGTAATGAAGTGTTTTGAGAAGGAGAGAGTGAACAGCTGTGTTAGATGTGCTGAAGGGTTAAGGCAGGTAAGGACATGGATTTAGCTACAGCACATAGCTTCTGAGCATAATCCCATAATTGACTTCAGAAGTAAAGGATTTCAGTTCTTGGAGAACCTTAGAAATCAACTCCTAATTTTAAATGTGAGAAGATCAAGACCCAGATGAAGTGATTTGTCAAAGTAACAGAGTTAATTTGTTATAACCAGATCTCCTGATCCTGTGCTTTTTCTAATATATCACTACTCTACCTTCCAGATATTCAACATGATTACCCTGAGTCATCCACATCCAAGTCAAAAAAGATTTAGCTATATTCTGTCTACTTGGCTTAAGGAAGCTGAAAATGTTAAGATTTCCTCACAGGAATAGTTAAGAATTTGGAAAAAAAAGTTTTCTTGGTTCTTGCCTACAAAATTTGAGTAGAGCAGCTTGTTTTCCGGCCATACCCGATAAATTACAAGGTATTGTTTAAAGAAAAGAACTGCAAATTTGATGAACAATTTTAAACAGTTCTGCTTTTTCCTCTATGTTCCACTCTAGTTCCATGGAAATTACATCCATTAGCATAGAATCAGCTTCAAGAATGTTATTACTAAGATCAAGAATAATTTCCAAAAACTAGAAAGCTGGGGAAGATGCAATTATTGTATATAACTGAAACATTCACATACAAATCAAATCTGTCTTTCAAGATGAAACCAAAGGTCTATGATTTCCTGTGCTTTTTGGCTTTGACTATGTAACCAGTTTTCCAACTATTATCCAGTGGCTTTATAACTCCTATTATAAGGCTGACTGTCGATTGACATTGCAGGTTATTAAAGCCTTTGGGTTTAGATAGTAAGGTTCACTTTACCCTACCCCATTTTCAGCATAGTATAAATTCACCATTGTGTCCAACAGTCTTTTTCTTTCTGGGACTCAGGTTAGCTTTCCTGACTGTTCAGATAGGCTTGAGTTAGCAAGAATTAAAATTGTTAGAGCTGTACTGAGGCACTTAGTCTGCCATGCTGTTTGAAAGCTGCAGGTGCATCCAATCTTACAAAAGAGATGTTCAGATACTTCTGCATTGCCACGAACACATTACATTAGAGAAATATGTTGTCTTTAAAAAAACCCTTTTTGTCACGGAAGCCTTTCTACCTAATCTTTTAACTTCCTTTACCATCTCTCTTTGCATCTTCAGAACCATTCTGCTTATTTATTAATATTGGGAAAGAACATTTCAATGAAACAAATAAAAATTTTCAAGTGCACAGAATATACTCACTTTTTGAAATAAAGGTAACTTCTTATTTTCAATTCTTTCATTCTCCATGTTGATCTTCTTGAACTGATCTCATCCTTCCTTGAAGTTATCTGATTGCATGGTCTGTCTCAGCCTTTCTCCTCTGGCTCCAGTTACAGTATCAGCTCCACTATCTGCAGGGGTCAAGTTGGCTTTCTATCACATAGTTCATCTGAAAGGGGCAGCTTACAGTATTCTATATTACCACAGGGGGCAAGAAACATACAAATGTTGTGTTCCTTGGCCCTTATAAGGGGGACAGTAGTCTTAACCACTGAAGCCTAGACAGTCAACAGTAGCAAGTGATGATATTTAAAAGGACAAGTTAGATTTTGCATCTTTTCTGTGAAAGTTTAAAAAAATTGCCTCAGTTAGACAACTCATGCAGTTTGTGGGAACATGACAATGTTACTACTGACATCATTTATGTTGGTCTTTGCCATCCTGCTTAATTCTACCCAGGATCAGCCAGCCAGCCTGGCATCATTCTATCCCACAAGGCTGCTCCTCTCCCTCTGTTCTTACCCATCCCCCAATAGCTGCTACATGGGAAACTGATTCCCCTCCTGTTCTTCCGGGATGTAACGTGACGTTTACAAGGAGAGGGGCAGCAGCTGGTTCAGCCGGACCATAATGAAAGTCTAGGAGAAGCAAGATGAAAATAAGAAAAATAAAATGTTTTTTGGGTTTTTCTTAAAAAAACAAAAAACAAAAAACAAAAGGAGAAAACATCTCAGCAGAGAGACCCTGGTAAAAAGCAGTTTGCTCCACTGGCCAGTGGTATAGCTTGAGAGAAATTTTGCCACAAGCATTTGCTAACTACTGAATTTAATTAAAGTAACCTTGGGGACCGAAACCACAGTCTGCTATTAAAGGTTTGTGTGTAAAGTACTGGAACAGAGATCAGTATTTTATAATAACATAGTTTTTAAAAGAAGAAATTATAAATATGGGAAAAGGGTAGCTGCTGCCATCTTTGCCAGGGCAAGTAACCTCTCTAAAGCGGTTTCCTTCTTTCCTTAGAACTGGAAATTTCACTAGATCTTCTTTAGATGCAACGCTATACTTACTTATCCTTTCAGAAATACTTATTGATTACCTCTTATACATAGTAGATTCTGGGCTAAGGAAGTTAAGACACATACCCAAATAATTATAATACAAGATAGAAGGTGATGAAGTACCATCAGAGAAATGTGAACTCTCCTCAAAGCGAAGAAGGTACAAATGTACAAGGCGCTCAGCAGAGAAGAGCCCTCAGTGGCTGCCAGGCTGATGGTGTGAGAGGGCTTACTGAACAATAGTGAAGGGCACATATTCAAGCACCAACCTGGCTCCTCCATTAATCAGCTTCTCCCTGGGACACTTTTCAGCCTTCTCAAAGATACAATTTCCTCATGCATAAAAAGGAGACAAGATGCTACTTACTTCAGAGGGTGATAGGCGAAGATTAACTGAAATCATCTAGATGAAGAGATTTGCACAGTGCCTGGTCCATAGCAAGGGCTGAAGAAACATTCACACTAGTACTATTGTGCTTGATGTATCCGTTAGGATTATCAGGTTTAATCAATAAAGTGTGGCTTTGGCTAATATAGGCAAATAAACAAATGAAAAGGAATGTGCTGGTAATTTAAGGGGATAGCTTATAGCCTCAAGAAAAGAGTTAGATATAAAGCAGAAACTAACACACCATTGTAAAGCAATTATACGCCAATAAAGATGTTAAAAAAGAAGAAAGAGGGCTTCCCTGGTGGCACAGTGGACACGGGTTCGTGCCCCGGTCCAGGAAGATCCCACATGCCACGGAGCGGCTGGGCCTGTGAGCCATGGCCGCTGAGCCTGCGCGTCTGGAGCCTGTGCTCCGCAAAGGGAGAGGACACAACAGTGAGAGGCCCGCGTACCGCAAAAAAAAAAAGAAAAGAGAGAATCAGATCATGCATGCGACAGGAATTCAAGGCTGAGTCAGGGATCTACGTAATAGGAATGAATGAAGAGTCTTTGTAGGAGACCACTATCA
Source organism: Lipotes vexillifer (assembly GCF_000442215.2). Taxonomy (NCBI): domain Eukaryota; kingdom Metazoa; phylum Chordata; class Mammalia; order Artiodactyla; family Lipotidae; genus Lipotes; species Lipotes vexillifer. Next base: position 5,368,102 of record NW_006777583.1, on the reverse strand, counting down.
CCATTTTTCAATCCGAATATCACTTGGCTCAGATTCCAGGGAGAAAGTACAAGTCTGGCCTACATGTTGGACACATGACTAGCCACACCCACCTCTTGGACAGGGGAAGGAAGGGTAAAGACTCAGAGAAGACTTCTTAGAAGCTGAGGTATTTCTTGGTCAAGGGGAAGAAAAAAGAGGACATTCACAGTGAGAACTCTAAGGCCCAGGAGGCAACACTGAGCAGCAACATCACTGCTCGTAGGAGGGTGGCATCTGCCTAAAGCTGTGGTCAGGGAGAGGGGAGATTGTGGTGAGGTGAATAGGTAGGGCCAGATTTTTCAGGGGTACCTGGAAAGCCAACAAGAGTGGTTCAGAGCTGGTGTGACAGGAACTTAGAAGTCACTGAAAGGATTTGAGGAAGATTGAACATAGGTTAACGTACATTTCTCATACAGAGTTTGGCAGGGTTAGGTAGTGTAATTCAGAAAGGGGAGAAAAGAAAGACTCCAGAATTCTGTATGAGGTGATGAAATTCTAGACTATGGTGGTGATATTGGGAAGGGACAAAAAGGTCTAGGCAAGAAATATGCTACCTTTTTTCAGAGAAAAACAATGTTTCAAAGTCAACAGGATAGCTAGAATCAAATGGACAATAACAAGAGTTGGAGAGGATGTAAAAAAAATGGAACCATCCTACACTGCTGGTGGGAATGGAAAATGGTACAGCTACTTTGGAAAATAGTCTGGCTGCTTCTCAAATGATTAATCTCAGAGTTACTATATGACCCAGCAATTCTACTCCTCAATATATGCCTGAGTAAAATTAAAACATATATATACACAAGCAGTTGTACACGAATGTCTATAACATCATTATTCATGACAACCAAAAAGTGGAAACAATTGAAATGTCCATCAGCTTATGAATGGATAAACAAAATGTGGTATATCCAGACAATGGAATATTATTTGGCCATAAAAAGGAATGAAGTACTGATATATGCTACAACACAGATGAAACTTGAAAACATTAGACTAAGTGAAAGAAGCCAGTCACAAAAACCCACATACTGCATGATTTATTCATATGAAAGTCCAGAATAGGCAAATCTATAGAGACACAAAGAGTAGTGGTTGCTTAGGGCTGGGGGATGGGAGGGACAGGAATGGGAAGGTACAGAGGTGATAGCTTAAGAGAACAGTTTCTTTTAGAGGTGTCGAAAGTGTTCTAAAATTGACTGTGGTGATGGTTGCACACATATACAACTATCCTAAAAACCTCTGAATTGTACATCTTAAATGGGCAAATTGTACAATATGTAAATTATACCTCAATAAAACACTTTAAAAAAGTCATCAGGATGTGGCAATTTAGTGTAATGGGGAATGAAGCAGAAGAATGATTACGATAGTTCTAAGGCAACCTACTTGGGTCAGCGGGAGACTGTAGTATAATGACAAAGAGAAGGAAGACAGAAGGAACCTGGTTGGGTGGCAGAAAGAAATATTGCATCACCTGATACACATGTTGAGCCTGCAGTGACTGTGAAAGAGCCATGGAGGTTATGAAAGTGACCAAGAAACAAAGGGTGTGAGAATGCTGTTGGGCCAGCTAAAGTCCCTATTCCTGGTGACCTGGGCTTGTTTTAGAATGACAGAGGAATGCATCAGACCAGATTTCAAAAAGGCTGCAAACTATGCACAAGTTTAGACATAGAAGAAAGATTTTCATTTTCTTCACAGGGCTAGATGGCAGGTTATGAATAATATAATGTTGCTGTTATTACAGTACTGTCTTGAATTCTGTCTGTTGACTGCAGGTCCTGGCTGGCTCATTTCAGTGCCTGCATTCCCCACCCCAGCTAGCTCACTGTCCTGCACTTAAGGACTACTCAATAATTCTTAGTAATTTCAAATTTAGATTTTCACTTCACTTCTACCAAACATTTGAAACATAAAGATAGTCCATATCATCAGCCCATACCCACCCCAGGTCCGTCTGCGTCCTCTTAGAACCCTGCACAGATGTTTTGATTGCCTTTTTGTGATTTTGCATCTTCTAGAAGATTGTCCTTGTTGATTCTAAGATATTTGTATTTGTGAAACAGTGTCACATATTTTGGATGACTTCATCCTATTTCTGGCATTTCTTCCCTCCTTGTTTCTGGTTTGCCTTTTTGGTGACAAAAATCCAAGGGAAACTAACAATTGATGATACCTAAAGAGAAAGCTGGTAAGCCCCACCTGATGATCTGAAGATGCTTTTAAAATCAGATCACTGACCAATCTCTACACATTGTGTCGAACTTGAAAACACACATCTATGTCAGATTGGGCCTGATACAAGAAAGTCTTCGGTCATTCTTTCTGCTGCAGTGATTAAAAACTCACTTTTCTCTCTACTGAGGAATTGAATAAATCTGCACAGTCATAAATATTTCAGGTCTGAACCTGGCACTTCACGTACATTTTCTTATTTAATGTTCACTCAGATGAGGAGATAGGCCAGAAGAGCAAAGGGATTTGCCCACGGTCACTTAGGTAGGATTTCTATTTACAAAGACTGGCTGGCAGCTAATATACTACAATTGCTTCAAATGTTTAATACCCACCACTCAATCCACTCAGTAATGTTTTTGGACAGCGGCGGTCTCCCAACCGAAGCCAGTATTTGCGTTGCACAACAGGTCTCACAGCTGGGGATGGGCCTCAACAGAACCAAATACAGAAGCTCCCTGCTGCTTGGGGATGGAGAATCCTGAAAGAAGGCCTGGTGCTCTGCCTTACTGTTCAAATACTTTAATATTGACCACCTCTCAACTGGATATTACCAAATAATTCATTCACTCCCTTCATTTTAAAGACCATGTTCATTTAAAAGCAAATGTAATCCATATGTTTCTGGTTTCTTTACACTCAAGTCACCAACAATATGTTCTTTTGCAATAGCTACTTCATGTCCAAATGTCCTTGGAGACGATTTTTTTTTCCAATGAGGGCAGGAAGCTGCATTTGGACAAGAGTAATCACCAAAAGGTTTAAGTTCACAACTTGAAAATTCAAACCCATAAGGTTTAAATTGTAAACTTGCCCACTTCATATTCTGAAAGGGCCCCAAAGAGCAATAATAGCAAGGATCTGGCAAGTATTAATACATGAACATCTGGAAAAGGGGAGTGGAGTGGAATGAGAGGAGAGGACAGTGAACGATGTGAGGACAGTGACCAATGTGGATGCCACCAGGAAGCCAGGCCAGGGCAGGGTCCCTTGACGAATCCAGGAGACACTGTGTCCTTGAAGTGCTGATGTTCTTGTTGTGAAATCAGCAGCCAGAAGAACACACCAGGAGCCATGAGGGAATTTGTGGTCGGAAACAGAGCTAGGACTTAGATCCATATATTATATGAAACCAAAAATCTGTGGCTGGGCTCTGAGGCTCTTATTTGTTCAAATGTCATATGAAAAGGTCTGTACTTCTGCTGGGATACTGGTAAAAAAGTATGTAAAGCTAATTTTTCACAGTCAGTGGATTAAGCAGTAACTCTCTTGATGAGATCTATATAATGTAGTACCTTATTATGTGTTTCTTTTTATCTTGATTTAGAAAGGACCAAGGATTTTCTCAATTGTGATAAACATCACAAAATGGAAATAAAATTTGACTAGATTGAAAAATGAATTGTTCTTAAAATTGTTGAAATGTAAATATTTTCTATAATTAATTGTAGATAATAGAGAACAAAGACCGAGTACTGTATGAAATCTGACCAGATGGGCATTCTCTTGGAGAAAAATTAAAATTACATGATTCCTAGCTAAAGGACTAGGGGTGGAAGTAACAATAATAAAATGGGGCTTCCCTCGTGGTGCAGTGGTTGAGAGTCCGCCTGCCGATGCAGGGGACACGGGTTCATGCCCCGGTCAGGGAGGATCCCACGTGCCGCAGAGCGGCTGGGCCTGTGAGCCATGGCCGTTGAGCCTGCGCGTCCGGAGCCTGTGCTCCGCAACGGGAGAGGCCACAACAGTGAGAGACCTGTGTACCGCAAAAAAAAAAAAAATGCATGAAGCGTTTCTTCCATGACATCATGAGCCTCACGGAGACGCAGGTGACATAGGAGAACATGAAATGACAGTCTCATAGACAAATTCTACATTGATGAGCCCCATCTGTTGATGCCATAAGCAGCTACCTTACCCGTGCCTGCACTTTGTCTTCCTTTGGGTCTCATTGGCCTAGTTCCTTGTCAATTCACTGAGTTAAGACGGTGATCTCCCAACAATTCTCATTTCCACAAAATGAGTCAACAGTTAGGGCAGGACATGGAAGGAATTTCCAATACTGGAAGTACACACACCACATCAGGTCTGAGCTCTGATATGGAGCAAACAGGAAGCTTCCTGTCAGTGGGTCTGCATCATTTACGCTGTTTCTGGATGAAGCAACATGGAAATTGAAAGGAGATGGTTCTAACAGATGCTCAATTCTCAATCACCCTTTCCATTTCTTCTTGAAAGAAGGATATATTATTTTGATTGGGAGAGTAGACTGGCAAAGAGGCTCCAGGTACAGCTAGATGGGAGGAAGAATGAACCTCCTAAGGAGAGTGTGCTGGGGTATATGGGTGCAAGGGCACATATACACGCCCTACATGTTCTGCGTGAGTCTCATTCATGGAAGAAGGCAGGCTGTGATGCTGCACAGAGCATCCCCCTCTGATGCCGCCCTACAGTGTCCAACATGAACAAACAGAATTAGGGATTGTCAGAGAAAATAGTCTATTACTGCCTATCTCCTCAACCTCCACCACAAAAGCTTCCCACTACTCCCTAAGCCACTGTAATGCTAAATGAGTCCACCCTGAAAGAGCAGAGAAGGGGGCGGAAAGAAGGACATGGGGCTCTTTGCCTCCTACCTGGCCTAATACATATGGAAGCCAGGGCATTAGTAAGTAACCCAGAGAGAAAATACAAGGGCTCAGGTATTCTACAGCCATCAAATACTGAATATAAATGTACCTATATGTCCTGGTCTTTAGATATAGCCAATCTTTAGATACAGATGAGGTCACCTATACGGTAATGCCCCAAAGACACTGTTTGGTACACTTAGTAGCAGAAATTCCAGTGTTTTCTGTCCAGGAGTTCTTTGGCCCCAGATATCTACATGTGGTGTTGCCAATATGAATCAGAAATTTACTGCTGTCACCAACACCACTGGTCCTGGAATAGACTTAGGACTAGGTCCCTTGAGGCCAGTGGGGGCCAGGGGTGGGTTGTAAAGACAAGTTGCACATTCTTGAATGGCCGAAATTTTCCAGTTCATCATACACATTTGACACATGCTGGGCATGCAATATTGTAAGCTGGGTGGGTAGGTTCTCCAGAAGCAGATGCTGAGATGGGGTTTGGGATGCAAGATATCTATTAGGAATAAAACCTGTGACAGGAAGGGGGATGAAGCAGGATTGGGCAGAGGGAGAAGTCAAGCTGCGGCACAGGCCAACCCAGTGGGGAGCTCTGGACTGAAAATGGCCCTTCAAAATTGACCCAAAATAAATATCTGGGGCTTTATATCCCTGAAATAAATGGCCAGCCCATGTTCAGTTACCAGATGCAGACTGCCCCTGAATGGGCATGACCCTGCTCAAAGCAAATCTCTGCAGCTAAGGCAGATCCTAAAGCAGCTGACAGCTGGAGGCTATTTACTGATTGCACTTTTCACTGCTGGTCAGCAAATGCTTCCTTGAAGAGAGATCTCGATGGTCCCTATCACTGTCTACCATAATGATGGGTTAGTCCAAATCAGGGAGGAGGGGAAAGAGATGAGAAGATAAAAAGATGTAAATGGCACAAGGAGTGAAGAAGCCGGAGCCACCTACTTGAGGTCAAATCCACTCCCAGTCTTGGGCCTGGGAAGACCTGGAGTCAGAGGTCACGTGTCCACTTCCAGCCTCCACTGCCATGACCAACTCCATGGAGCCTTCAACAACCTGACAGGCCGTGCCTCTTGCAGCTCTTGGCTTGGGCTTCAATCTCCTCAATGTTGATGAGGCAATGGGACCACTCGGTGCCCACATTTGTACAATCCAGAAGGGGGAGATGTTAAGGAGGTGGGCAGTTAATGTGTTATTTGACCAGTAGGAGGCAGAATATAAATTCTTCTATCCTGTTCAGTCCTGTGAGATTGAGCAATCAGTTGTATTTGGCACCAGCTGTGGAGCTGATAATGCACTATCATACTGAATCTCGTACCTCCCCATCTCAGTCCTTTCCCCAACTCCTTTCCTGGGATTGCACTAGATAACAAAGCACATAAGCTTCTACCTCAGGCTCCACTCATTGAAGAACCTGGGCTAAGATGATTTGTTTCTTAGGTTAGGGCAAAATGTCTCAGTATCAAAATTTACCATGCAGCAAAACAGCCAGTCATGTGCAAATGACATGGCTGGTCCAGGACCTCAAGACTGTTGCTGTGTAGAAATTCCCCACCCCAACCCTCCTACACTGTTGATGGGAATGTAAGTTGGTGCAGCCACTATGGAGAACAGTATGGAGGTTTCTCAAAAAACTAAAAATAGAGTTGCCATATGATCCAGCAGTCCCATTCCTGGGCATATATCCAGACAAAACTATAATTCTAAAAGATACATGCACCCCTATAGTTCATAGCAGCACTATTTACAATAGCCAAGACATAGAAGCAACCTAAGTGTCTATTAACAGATGAATGGATAAAAAAAATGTGGCACACACACACACACACACACACACACACACACACACACACAAATGGAATGTTACTCAGCCATTAAAAAGAATGAAATAATGCCATTTGCAGCAACATGGATGGACCTAGAGATTCTCATACTAAGTGAAGTAAGACAGAAGAGAAAGACATATTTGTATATGTACATACATATACATACATATTTGTATGCTATCACTTATATGTGGAATCTAAAATATGACACAAATGAACATATCTATGAAACAGAAACAGATTCACAGATATAGAGAACAGACTTGTGGTTGCCAAAGGGGAGGAGGGGTGGGGGAAGGATGGAGTGGGAGTTTGGGGTTAGCAGATGCAAACTATTATATATAGGATGGATAAACAACAAGGTCCTACTGTATAGCACAGGGAACTATATTCAATATCCTGTGATAAACCATAATGGAAAAGAATATGAAAAAGAATATATATATACATATATATATATATATCTAAAACCAAATCACTTTGCTGTACAGTAGAAATTAACACAACATTGTAAATCAACTGTACTTCAATAAAATTAAAAAAAGAAATTCCCCACCCTAACCCCCACCCATCAAAGGAAAAACGTAGATTCTAATTTTGCCCCTTCCCCACTTCCCCTTGTAATTAGAGCTTTAACACATGCAAATTTGCCCCAATCCCTTGCCTTTCCCTATGACCCAAAACCTAAAAATTCAGGGAAGTACTTATGTCATTTTTTTTCCCCAACTCAAAAGGCTGGGACTATTGAGTGTGCTTGTATTTCTTCTTTGAAGGTGGAGAACTCAAATCAAGAAGATAGAGAGTAAGAAACGTTTCTATGTCCTGAACCTTCATCTGGTATCTAGTGTCCAATACAGAAACATTGCTCCCATTGCTGATTCGAATGTCTGGCCTCCAACACACCTACAAGAGCACTTTCAGATGTGCCTTTATGAGAAATTCCTTGGGGTCACAGTGGAACTGGGCCAGAGGAAAACCAAAGTCTATTATACCAAGCAGTGCAGTTTACAATTCCAAACAGATTATTACCAGACTGATGTGATGCACCAAATGAAGCCTCTTGGCAACAGGGCTTATTTTCAAGTGTCACTCGTACCTCCACAGTTGATTTGCATCTAAATGTACAATAATGTAGCTGAATCACCTGCTACAGATTAAGTACAGTAAGTCCCCTACATACAAACCTTCAAGTTGCAAACTTTCAAAGATGCCAACGGTGCGTTCACATGTCTAATCACATAAGTTAGTTCATGTGTCTGGCATACATTGTCATGGGCATGCACCCTCTACAAGTAGTTGTGCTTTTGTGTACTTTACTGTACAGCCTGTTCATGATTTTCGTGGATTTGAGAAGGCAGATGAGAAGTCCAAAGAGGTCTTCAGCAACTTAGTAACCCTCAACGAGAAGGTGGAGCTAGATCTGCCAGAGGATGACTTCACTCAACTCCTTGCTGTGCAACATGAGGAGCTTACTTATGAAGACCTGATGGAATTGGAGACCCAGAGAAAGGACAAAGAGAGACAAGAGGAAGAAGTAAGTGAAGAACTGAAGAGATTCACGGCACAGGAAATGGCAAGGGGATTTTCTTTATTTGAGGAGGCACTGTTAGTTTTTGAGGCCCAGGATCTGAATGTAGAAAGGTACACGAAGGTTGCAGCAGGCATTCAGGATGCAATCCAGTGCTAGCATGTTATCTAAGACGAGAGAAAAAGAGCCACTACCTAGACATCACTGGATCGTTTTCTCAAGAGGGTAGATAGAACTGAATCCAGCAAGGAACCAGGACCTGTGCCATCCACGTCAGGCATGAGTGAAATTGCAGCTTGCCCTCTGTCTCCTGTTGCTGACGATCCTTTGGCTCTACCATCTCCCACCTCCTCTCCCTCCTCCAGTCAGTAACTCTTCTTGTCTGTTCACTAGATGCCAGCCCCTGTGTGCCAGCTGTGGTACTGCACTACTGTACTTTTCAAGGTACTGTACTATAAGATTAAAAATGTTTTCTTTATTTTTTTGTTTTTTATGTATTATTTGAGTGAAAAGTATTATAAACCTATTATAGTACAGACTATATAGCTGATTGTGTTAGTTGGGTACCTAGGCTAACTTTGTTGGACTTATGAACAAATTGGACTTTACGAATGCACTCTAGGAACAGAACTCATTCGTGTGTAGGGGACATATTCGTATGTATTTTTCCCCTCTTGACGTTTAAAATGGGGGAAGTTCTGGGGTAGCTCTCCTTGGAACAGGGTAGGGTCCTATTGTTGGAAACGAGAGCAGCATCAGCCTTTTGGTGTCCAAGGTTGTTACATTCCCAGAACACGCCAGACCACCTCCAGGTCCCATGAGCCCCTGAGGCACCTGGACACCTGGGGGTTGGTTAGAACCCACTGCTCCCCTCAGCCAGAGGTCAGGAGCCCATACTCTAGGGATGAGCTGGGACCCAAGGGACAGAGAGCAGGACTCATCGGGATGGCCTGAAGCCATGCAAACCTTAAGCTCTGTTAGCCACCCCTGCAGTCGTCCAACATTGCAGAAACAGAAGCTTCCCCAAAGAACTCAGCACGAGGCTCAGAGGAAATAATAAGTGATCAAGAGAACTTGTCAGAATCTTAGGCTGTCACTGCACGAAGGCAGAGGCCTGAGACAGCTGTCCAGATGTTTGAACTTACATGTCTCTTTACTCTGGGCTCCCTGTGTTCTCTTCTTCTGCAGCCACAGCCACTTGCAGGATTCTGTGAACCTTATTTTGAAAGGACAGCTCTGCCAAACAGGTAGAAGAAATAAAAAGATAAAATGAAAAAGAAGAGGACTAGCTCAATTTGAATTAAACGGGGCTGGAGTAAGAGACAGGGTGGCGTGGAAGAGTTCTGGGCTAAGAAAGAGGCCACTTGAACCCAGTCCATTGCTTCCCAGGGAGAGACGACTGCAAGTGCCCCAGTAAGGCCCAAACCTCTTGGAACTACAGAATTCTCATCTCTGAGAAGGAGGGTGTTAGCCTATATCAGAGATTTTCAAGCTTGTTTGTTGTGAAGCATAACACTCTTTATTCAAAACAGACTTTTTTTTTTTAAAGAACTGGTCTCGCTAAACTTGGAAACAATTGAAAACTCCTGGTCTAAAGGATTGCGGAAGGCCCTGACTGAAAATGCCCTCAGTACTCTTCCCTCACGCCCTGCACGTTCACCCCACACAGATGATGTCTTGTTCTCCACACACATGCAGCAGAAATCCCCCTGAGGGAATGTTAAAGTTGCAAAGTGATATTCAAAGAGCAGAACTGTTATTATGTTCTGGCAGAAAAGAAGGTAGACGAAAAAGGATCTGCGCCACACTTGTGACAGTTATTTGGAAAGGGGAACAACCCTCAGTGAACTGGAAGAGAAAATATGTTGAGGAATTTTGTCCTGGTTGGTAGATCCTAGATTTGCCTGGGAGGAACTGGGATCCCAATAAATGGCCCTAGAGTCGAGATCCTTAGTTTGCTCAAGCCTTAGAGGGTTACCAAGGTCTTCCCTGCTCTGCAAGAGAGTTCTTTAGTCCCTGCAGGCCTCCTTTCTACCATTAAATACACCTTCACTCCATCCTGGCTCATCCCAACAGATCAAGAATTCAGAGACCCTCATAGCTGGATGTCAAATATCTCTAGCCTGTAAGAAACTCCTTCAGCATGCTGCCGTTAGCTTCTGAGGGTCTGGTTTTCCTTAGACCCTGGGGAAGGGGTTAGGCAGATCCATTTGGTGCTCTTCATTCACCAGCTGATATTAAATACAGGTAGAATTCTAAGCATGCAGCTGGCTTGGAACCACTAATATACTAATCTGTAGCATTCCTAGTGTTATCCAAATGTGGAACAAAACTTTTATACACACTTCCTGGGAAGTCAGTCAATCTGTCAGCACTGAATGAACTACTTGGGAGCAAGGAAATATTCAAAATATTTACCAAGTACAACCTCGCATGAAAGGATGTGCCAGAATGGGTGAGGGACTGGAGTGAGTCCTGGAGTCCTCCTGTTGTGCCAGGTGTTGACTTTTAGTTGATAAGTTATATTAGGGGTTGAATTGTGTCCTTCCCAAAATTCATATGTTTAAATCCTAACCCCCAGTACCTCAGAATGTGACCTTATTTGGAAATGGGGTCATTATAGATAAAATGAGATTATACTGGAGAAGGGTGGGTCCCTAATCCAATATGACTGGTGTGCTTATGAAAAGGGGACATTTGAACACAGACACTCACACAGGGAGAACACCATGTGTCACAAGGTAGAGATCAGGGCAACGTGTCTACAAGCCAAGGAATACCAAAGACTGTCAGCAAACTAGCAAACTTCCAATAACTGGGGGAGAGGCCTGGAACAGACCCTTCCCTGAGCACCCTCAGAGGGAGCATAACCCTGCCAATATCTTGACGTCAGAATTTGAATCTAGCCTCCAGAACTGTGAGACAATAAATTTCTGTTGTAGAGGCCACCTAGTCTGTGGTCTTTTTTTTTTTTTTTTTTGCGGTACGCGGGCCTCTCACTGTTGTGGCCTCTCCCGTCGCGGAGCACAGGCTCCGG
>NW_006777583.1:5340855-5356625 GCF_000442215.2 Lipotes vexillifer | reverse complement strand
CCGGGGCACGAACCCGTGTCCCCCGCATCGGCAGGCGGACTCTCAACCACTGCGCCACCAGGGAAGCTCCAGTCTGTGGTCTTTTGCTATAGCAGTCCTACCAAACTGATGTGGATGGTGAGAGGGCCTGGGAGCTCCAGGAGCGGAGCCTGGGTGGCAGAGGGAGAACATTTGAAGGCTTGCGGCAGTGCCTATATTCCAGTGGGTATGAAAGCATTTCAGTATTTGAGCAATCAGTGTGGCTGTGCATCAGTTTACATACAAACTGATTACCAGGCCTGACTAGATGGTGGGGTGCTCACTGTCTGTCACTTCCGGTGATGTATAAGAGGAAAGAGAGCTGTCTGTTCAGGAGAGTTAGAGACTGCACCTGCTTTAATTGGGGGCTGGAGAAGAAGACTGTTATTTAGGTCTATCTTAGCTGTGTGAGTACCTCAAGTCCCATTCTGTGTTGGGTACCTACTATGAGTTGCTTAGGCGGCCTAAGCATTGACAGAGGAAAGAGAAGTCTAAGATTCAGTCTCTGACCTACAATTTAGTCTAGCTGGAAGGACAGGATTGTGTCACTCGAAAGAGAAGCTTTTATAAAGCAATCAAAACTAGAGTGCAATATGACACATACAAATTGTTTTTCTTATGATTACTAATAATTATTGTTATTTTAAGAAACAGCTCAGATGACTACACTAAATTAAAGATTCCCATCAGTCCGAGAGCTCTTCTGTGAGATGAATGGCTATGAAATGCTCAGACTGATAGTTCACATCTTTTCCCCCTGCTCCAGCATACAAGTTGCTCCAAACATTGAGATGTGAGCATCTCTCTTAGATTGTGGGCTCCTTCTAAAAGAATTGGAACAGATCCCCATGCTTTCCACATATAATGTCAATGTTCTCCTCACAATGATTTTAGTCTCATTCTTGACATTTTAATTCGTTTTACATTTGGTTTCTGTGTCCATCCTGGTTGTGAAATCTGAGGGTGGTTAATTTGTGTTTCATTAACCTGCCCTCAAGTGTATCGAGATTTCTAGTCTGCTTAGGGCACGTGGATGTGGGCCAGACACACAAATAAGAGCTGTGCACTGACCCTTTCTAGAAAAAGCCAGGGGAAAGTTCTCCGTGTGGTGAGGAAAGCAGGTCTGACTGACAGGAAGAGGGAGGGAATGGGAGAGGCTGATCAGCAACAGGTCTTCCCAGAAGCGGCAGAATTTGCCAAGGGACATCCTGGGGCCCAAGGCCTGCCGTGAACACGGTGCCCTTTTTAGCCCCATTTACACCAGGAGAGAGCACAGCCTCAGCATCATCATCTCTGAATTAGAAGGTGCGTGAACGGAGATGACATGGACAAGTTCCCATCTCTCAGAGAACTATGGTTGGAGATTCTAAGGGATATAAGTCTGGCCACACAATCCAGGAAGAGGCTCCAATATCTGCTCCGTCTCTGGGCCCAGTCTAGAGTCCATGAAGCCAACCGGCAAAATGTGTTATTTCCTCTGGCCAGAGACACAGTATCTTTAGAAATCTAAATTCACCTTGACTTTTCTTCCCTTTCCTAAGTTGTTTTTGTTATTGGGCTTTGTTTTTCTTCCAGTCTGATTTTCTTCATAACTACTTCAAACTTTAAACTTGGACACCCACTCAAAAAGAAAAATGCTGTCACTGCAGATTCTGTGAGGCTGGGAGACAGGAGCTTTCGGAAGTGAACTGGGAACAGACGCATTTTGAATATCTGTTATTTAGAAACGTATCTAGGTGTTTTATAAACATTTGAATTGAATCTCCATGAAACTCCTGTTGGATCTGTCTGGATCCTTCCATTACCATAACTGCCTCAGGGATGACACTGGTGTGGTATAAGTAACGCTTTACTTTTATCATCTCTACCCCAATTATCAACCCTTTACAAATTATAACACTGAGGTGCACACGGCTGTGCCGCTGCCATAAACAAAGGATTAAATTATGTTTCCTTTTCATTGTAGTCCTAGTCCTAGAGTTGTACTATTGGTTACAAATTCTACAAGAACTCTGTCAACCTGTGACTGTCTACAGGCAAATACCTTCTCCAGGGTGCAGCCTTCAGAAGAGTGTTGACTGACACTTAGGTAGGCTTTAACACTTCACTAGTCAAATCTTAACATACGCCTTCTAAGAAGACAAACAGCAGACTCATGTTTAAGCCCAGAATGTATCAACTTCAGTTATCTGGGTGAATTAAAGCACTAAGACACATGCCTATCGAAAAGTAGAACTCCAAAATGAAGGCCAACTGAAGAGTAAAAGATTTAGAAGAATTTTAATATTTTCTCCTTTCTAGTTCATTTCTGTGTAGGTTGGTTTATTTCCTTGGAAATCTACCTAAGTAAACACTTGATTTGCTCTAGCCAGATGTTTGTGGGCTCTTGGCCTGGTATACAGAAAGCAGTGATGGGGAGAAAGCTGGGGAGGAAGATGAGGGCACAAGGGAATGGAAGTGAGACTCAGACTGGGGTGGTTGCTGCTTGTCACTGGACTCTGATGATTTCTGAAAAATGTTTCCGTTTTCTGTGTTTACTGAGGAGCGTCAGTTTCCGGGATATATGTTTTCTTCAAGAACTTTTATTACTTCACAGTGGAGCTGGGGTCTGTTGCTACACTGCTTGTGGTGCCTAGCACAGAGCCTTGTACACAGAAGACATTCCAGGAAAGTGTATTTGCTAAATTTACATGAATTCCTAAAGGTTGTGGGTAAATTCCATTTTTATAAGTTGAATCATTTTTTAAGAATATATGGGGAACACATTTAAAGGAATACCGCATTAGATCATTTTGTAAAGTTAGTATCACCTCCCGATTTGTTTCGTAAACAGAATTGTGTTTATCAGGTTTCCTTAAAACTGAGTGTGCAGATCCTCTGTTCCTCATCTCCAACATGAGGGGATTGGACTCAGTGACTTTGAATATTTTTCTGGTTACTGAATATTTCTTCCAGTGCTAAAATTTTAAGGTTTTAGAACCTACCTCCAAATAACATTAAATTTTAGAAATTGAGAGATTTGGCTGTCTTTTCTGTTTGTGGGGATAGGGAGAAAAAAGTCAAGTGATTCTTCTCAAATTTTGTCTTCATTTATTCACAATCAACTCCTTATTGCAATTATATTCACCTGAAATAACTATTTGTATGATCCCAGCCCAACCTCTCCTATTAGGCAGAGCTCTACTCTGGATTAAATGCATTGTTTGCTTTTAGATATGCTTTACTTCTTGGCTACAGAAGAAATGAGCTCTACTGGATTGAAGTGGGAACAATTGAGCATTCCTCCCCCCTGTAGTGGCTGACTGTAAAAGACATGTATCTTAAAAGCAAAATCACACAATTAGGATCCTTTCTTTTCTTTTTTTTTTTTTGGTGGGAGTTTCCACAGGAAAAAAATTTTAAACATGCTATTTTTTTTTAAGATTATATAACTAACGACATTTAAATGTACTGATGGATTATGGTAATTTAGCAAGCTCTCTCTTGGGCCAAATATCCTGTAAATTCTTACAAAATGAAAACGTATGTTGGTTCCTGTCATAACTGGAATATCATCAAGTTCTTGAGGATTGGCACGTCTCTCTCCAACTCCATTTAAAAAAACATAGTGACTTTAATATCTTGATAGGAATAACACGATTATTAAGTAATTCAAGCAGTTCAGAACATCACCACAATTTTCACTAGTCAGATACAGTAATCCTTAAAATGTGGTGGACAAACCCTTGTGCACTGTTGGTGAGAATGTAAATTGGTGCAGCCATGATGGAAAACAGTATGGAGGTTCCTCAAAATTTGAAAATAGAAATACCATACAATCCAACAATTCCACTCCTGGGTATTTATCTGGAGAAAATGAAAACACTAATTCAAAAAAAGGTATATGCACTCCCATGTTCATAGAAGCATTATTTGCAATAGGCAAGATATGGAAGCAACCTAAGTGTCTATCAACAGATGTATGGATAAAGAAGTGACATACATATAAACACACACACACACACACACACACATATATATACACACATATACACACACACAATGGAATATTACTCAACCAAAAAAAGAACAAAATTTTGCCATTTGTAACAACATTGATGGGCCTGGAAGGTATTATGCTTAGTGAAATAAGTCAGAGAGAGAAATTCAAGTAGTGTATGTTTTCATTTATGGGGGATCTAAAAAATAAAACAAATGAACAAATACAACAAAACAGAAATAGACTCACAGATACAGAGAATTATATATACAGCCTCATAGATACAGTGTTTTCCAGAGGGAAGAGGGGTGGGGGAGAGGGGCAAAATGGTGAGGGGGGTTAAAAAGTACAAACTACTAGGTATAAAATAGCTATTACAAGGATGTAATGTATAGCACAGGGAATACAACCAATACTTTATAGCAACTTTTTATATGAAGTGTAATCTATAAAATATCAAATTACTGTGGTGTATATCTGAAACCAATATAATATTGTAAGTCAACCATATTTCAATTTTTTAAAATGTGGTGCACTGGTCAGAATGGCTGTCATCAAAAAGTCTACAAATAATAAATGCTGGAGAGGGTGTGGAGAAAAGGGAGCCCTCCTACACTGTTGGTGGGAACGTAAATTGATACAGCCACTATGGAGAACAGTATGGAGGTTCCTTAAAAAACTAAAAATAGAGTCACCATATGATCCAGCAATCCCACTCCTGGGCATACATCTGGGAAAGATGAAAACTCTAATCTGAAAAGATACATGTACCCCAATGTTCATAGCAGCACTGTTTACAATAGCCAAGACATGGAAGCAACCTAAGTGTCCATGGACACTTAGGTTAGATGAATGGATAAAGAAGATGTGGTATATAAACAAAATGGAATATTACTCAGCCATAAAAAAATGACACAAAATAGTGCCATTTGCAGCAACATGGACGGACCTAGAGATTATCATATTAAGTGAAGCAAGTCAGACAAATATCATATGATATCACTTATTGGTGGAGTCTAAAAAATGATACAGATTAACTTATTTACAAAACAGAAACAGACTCACAGACATAGAAAACAATCATATAGTACCAAAGTGAAACGAGTGGGGAGGGATAAATAAGGAGTCTGGGATTAATTACTGTATATAAAATAGATACACACCACTATACACACTACTATATATAAAATAGATAAACAACAAGGACCTACTGTATAGCACAGGGAACTATATTCAATATCTTGTAATAACTGATAATGGGAAAGAATCTGAAAAAGAATACATATACATGTGTGTATACATATATATATATATATATATATATATATATATATACACACACATATATATATATATATATATATATCTGAATCACTTGCTATACACCCAAAACTAACACAACATTGTAAATCAACTTTACTTCAATTTTTTTTAAAAAAAGGGATCCATACCCTGCAGGAAAAACAAAAATGTGGTGGACAGCATTACAGGCAACACTCTATGTACAAATACAGAGAGAAGAATTGATGGAAGAACAGATGGATATATGGATGGATGGATGGAAAGAAGAAAGGAAGGAAAGAAAATCACACTATACATGCTTTGGGATTTTTTAAATGTATTTTTAAATATTTTAAAATTTTAGAATAGCTTTAAATTTACAGAAAAGTAGCAACGGTTGTATAGAGGGTTCCCTTATACCCGGCGTCCAGTTGTCCCCACTGCTAATATCCTACATTAGAAGGATACTGTCAGTGAGGGGGAAATTTCCCACCTACCTCTCTTTTGAGTTCTTTTGGCTGGTCTAGTAATTAAATTGACACAAGACAGATAAAACAGGAGAAAAAAACAATTTAGTTCTTACACATGGAGTTCTTATAGAAATGGAATCCCCAAAGTGACAAAAGCAAGCTGTTTATATATCATTTTTAGACAAAGAAACAATTATTTGTGAAGGTTTAACAAAACAAAGGGGCTTGTGCTTGGGGTAGCAGACTAATGGAGAAGGAACACAGTTTGTTTATACAGCTTTCTTAGCCTTGAATTCCCTAACTGGTGATAAGGATGCTTTCTATCCTCCTGATATAGGGAGGATGCCTTCACTTGGGAGATTTATTTCCTGCTTTCAGCAGGGGACAGAAAGGAGGTTCAGAATGTCCCTCTTTTTTGGCCATATCTTAAATAACTTTAATTCAGAATCATCAATATGCCATTGTGGCACATTTAGGGGCAGCCCACCTAGAGCTCCAACAATTTCAATGGCTAAACATAACAAAGATTAGTTCAAGTTCAGGTCTAATGCAAATCAATTCATTCTCTGTTCCATGTGTTAATGGACACTTGCTCCCTCTGTCTGTGCCCTTACCATCTCGTAAGTCTTTGGCATTCTCCCCTGTGTCCTATGCACTTGACCAGATGTTGAATGAAAAGAAAGAAGTTGGAGGGTCAGGATGGAAGACATCAGGAATTGGCATACATCACTTTCACCCACATACTATTGGCCAGAATTCAGTTATAAGCACACACTTCACTCCAAGGAAGAATGCAGGAAAGAGCAGGGTCAGAGTGGGTTTTTTTTAAATATTTCTTTTCGCCAGCTGCTTCTCAAGTAACTTTAGTTCAAAACAATCAATATGCCATTGAGGCATATTTTGGGGCAGCCTGTCCTGGGCCCCAACAATACATTGGTCAAAACCAATGAACTAATTTGTCAAGACTGACATAATGAACATTATTATTAACTGAATAATGAATTATTACTGAATAATGAACATTATTATTAACTAAAGTCCATACTTTATTCAAATATCCTTAGTTTTTAATTCATGTCCTTTTCCTGCCCCAGCATCTCATCTAGGATACCGCATTACATTAAGTCATCGCTTCTCCTTAGGCTCCTCTGGCCTGTGACAGTTTCTCAGATTTTTCTTGTTTTTGATGAACTTGAGAGTTCTGAAGAATACAGGTCAGGATACTTTGTAGCCTGGCCCTCAATTTGAGTTTTTCTGATGTTGTTCTCATGATTAGGGTTAGGGTGCTTGGGAGGAAGACTGCAAAGTTAAAGTGCCATTCTCACCGCAACATGTCTGGGGTACATGCTATCAACATGACTCATCGCTGATGATGTTAAACTTGATTGTACATTTGTGGCAGTGTTTGTCAGATTTTTCCACTCTTGTCCTCCTTTCCATACTGTACTCTTTGGATGGAAGTCACTATAGGCAGCCCATATTTAAGGGTTAGAGAGTTATGCTGTATTGATTTCAGAGTATAGCACCTACATAAATTATTTGAAATTTTTTTTTTTTTTTTTTGGCTGCACTGTACAGCATGCGGGATCTTAATTTCCCAACCAGGGATCGAACCTGGGCGCCCTGCAGTAGAAGCATGGAGTCCTAACTACTGGACCACCAAGGAATCCCCTTGAAATTCTTTTGTACAGGAGATTTGTCTGTTCTTATTTATTTATTTATTTGTCTGTTCTTATTTATTTCTGTCAATATGGATTCAAAGATATTTATTTTATACTTTGGGTTATAATCCAATACTACATTATTTAGTTGGTTGCTCAAAATGTTTCAGCTTTGGCCATTGAGAGCTCTTTCAGAGAGCCCGTGAGTTCCTTTGACATACATCCATTGTCTTGTTTTTTGAGCATTTCCTTGCTTTCTGGCACCACAAGATGCTCCAGGTTCATCTTGTATATTCCCTGTCCCAGCCCTAGGATCAGCCATTTCTCCAGTGAGTCCTGTTCCCCTTTACTGAAGAATGGTATTTAGAATCCAAGATCTGGGTGCTGGGTGTGCTCTTTGCCACTGGGGTTTTAGCACTTCTTTCCTTTTCGCTTCTTCTAGACCCTCTCAGAGTAAAGAAATATTTCTGTGTATACTACCCAATGTATATACACATATCTATAAATATTTCTATATGCATCCATCTGTCTCTATATTATGACAAACATGAGTCCATACTAACGTCTCCAAGTCTAGTCCATTACCATACATTTTAAAAATATTGCAACTGCGGAGAAATATAAAGCCAACCTGATTTTTTTCTCTTCTTCTACTTAACTCACTTTTCCTAGCAATTCTGCTTATCTTTGACATTCAGTAACTTTACCAGGCCCTACATTAGATTTGATCATTTTGACTGGACCCTGGCTCCATGAGTGGGACAGAAGTGTTCAGAGGACAAGACAAGGAAGCCACCTTCTCCACAACTTCTAGGCCAAGTTCCATGGTGGTGGCTCCAATCCTAGGACAAAGAGTTCTCTTTGGCCTCTCCTATTGTCCAACTAGGGAAAAAACTCTTCCAGGGCAAGTAGCTCCAAGTAAGGATTTGTAATTTACTTAGTTTGAAAAATTTATGTTTAAATTTGTACAGAGTAAAAGTCACTGTTTGTGATGTGCAGTTCCATGGATTTTGACAAATATATAGAGATGTGTTATCTATCACCACAGTCATGATACATAACAGTTCACTCACCCCGCAAGTTCCCTCCTGTTTCCCTTTATAGTCAACACTCTTCCCTTCTCCCCAATCTTTGTTAACCACTGACCTATTCGCCATCCCTATTGTTTTGTCTTCTTCAAAATGTCATATAGCAGGCAGCCTTTTGGGTCTGGCTTATTTCACTTAGCAAAAATTCATTTGAGATTCCTCCATATTATTATATAAAATCACATAATTTTAATATTAATATCCATGTACTATATCAGCATAGTTTAGATTTTTGCTCTAGTGAATCCTTTGAATGCCTCTATTAGTTTCCTTTTGCTACATAACAGATCAGTGCCATCTTAGGAAGTTAAAACATCAGTTTATAACTCACAGTTTCCATGGGTCTGGAGTCCAGGCACAGCTTGAAGGAGTCCTCGATTCAGGGTCCCACAAGGCTGCAGTCAACATGTCAGTCTGGGTTGCTATCACATCTGAGGCTCACAATCCTCTTCTAAGCTCACCGCTGGCAGAATTCAGTTCCTTGCAGTTATAGGACTGAAGTTCTTGCCCTGCCAACACTTTGACTTTAGTGCTGCGAAACTGATTTCGGATTTCTGACCTCCCAGACTGTAAGAGAATAAACTTGTGTGTTTTAATCCCTTAAGTTGTGGTAATTTGTTACAGCATTAGTGAGACACTAATACACTGCACATTAGGAGAGAAGTGTATGTCCAAGGGATATGTTAAATAGAATAGGGATTCTCAAACTCTTTTGACTGCCAACTCTTGGTAAGAAATACATTTTACATTAATATCCAATATGAGCAAGCATTCACAGTTATATATATAATCCAAAGTTTTACAAAGAAATATTCATTCCATAAAGTATTACCCTGACATTTTCTGTACTATTTTATTCCATTCCATTCTTCTTCCTCCTCTTGTTTTTTTAAATGCTGGTTGGGACCCTCTAAATAGATTTCATAATCTCCTAATGAGTATCTTGGAAAACACTGGTGTTCAGGGAAGAGACTACCACCTAAGAAGGGTAGACTGGAACTCAACTGAGATGGGCTTTAAAGGTCAACCTCTTGACAGCATATGACAAATGCTTCTTAGTAGCTCATAGTTGGTGCCACTGCCATCAGGGACCTAAACAAACTACAGACAGTACAAAGTTTTTCTCTGGAACTCTGAACGAATTTCCTACTTCAATGGTTCTCAACTGAGGGTGATTTTGCAGCCCAGGGGACATTGGACAGTGTCTGGAGACATTTTTGCTGTTACAGTTGGGAGAAAGGCAGCTACTGGCATCAAGTGGGTGGAGGCCAGGGGTGATACTGATAATCAGTCTTCGATGCACAGGACAGCCCTCACAACAATGAATTATCCAGCCCCTCATGCCAGTAGTGCTGAGGCGGAGAAACCAAGCTCCGGTTGCATCTTAGTCAGCTGTGCCCAAACCGGCTGTGTCAGTCTCTTTTGAAGCCCTTTCCAGGCCTATTCTCCCTTACCATGTCCTGTGGTCCAAAATTATGCCTTTCCTACCTGGCATAAAACATGCACAAGCTCTTGTGAATTACGTTTATGTTTTAGTCCATTTGGTCTGCTGTAACAAATACCGCAAACTGGGTAGCTTATAAACAACAGTAATGTATTTCTCGCTGTTCTGGAGGCTGGGAGTCTGAATCAAAGTGCCAGTATGGTCGAGTGAGGGGTTCCTCTTCCGGGTTTCAGACTTTCTGTTGTATCCTCCCATGGCGGAAGAGGAGAGCAAGCCCTGCAGAGCCTCCTCTGTAAAGGCACTGATCCCACTCATGAAGGCTCCACCCTCATGATCTAAGTGCCTCTCAAAGGGACCATCTCCCGATAACATCACCTTGCGGGGGACGGCGGGGGGTGGGGTTAGATTTCAACATGTGAGTTTTGCGGGGGACACATTCAGACCATAGCAGCTTGGGATAAGTGACAGCTGCATTTAGAAGAGTTTATTAATGGAAAGCAGTGACTGGTGAAATGTGCACGAGATCTTCTTGGCACACAGCGGCTTGTTCCAGGCTGCTGCTCTCAGTGAATTAAACAGCCACACCTGCAAATTGTTTCAAACTTTGCAAACTACAAAGTAGCTCATCTGGTCATCTTTATGCTTTATTAGATTTTACTACAGTCAGAGTTAAAGTACATTTGAAAATCATCTGAATAGGACACAATTAGCATTGGTCTACTGAAAGTTGAAAAGATAATGACTTCCACATTATAAAGCTGTTTAAGAAGTTTTTCACTCTAAATGTAATTTAAGTGTCCCTAATTCTGTAAGTTCCATGGTGGGGCACCAGAAAGCAGCTTAAGGGTAGAAGGAACAGTCAATAACTACCTTCTGTTGTTTCTACAAGGAACTGGTATAAAATACACCATATATTTAGGAAAGGACATCTAATTAAAGCCAATAGTGGTTAACTTTCTAAGGGAGGCCCAGGCCACATTCACAGGGCCAGCTCATTGGGATAGAGGTCAGTGGTGACACACATAGAGAAGGGAGTGGTTGTGCTTAGTGTAAACGGTGGATTGTGAAAATAATCTATTTTAGCCTTCATATTTGGGGTGGTCTTTAGGGAAAAAAATACCACAGGTATTGTTAATTCTAGAACAAATGGTTCTGTGGCTGGAGTATTATTGTCTCTTCTTGTTCCATAGAAACATGAAAGCACTTATAAAAATAAACTCCAGGAAGTGGACGATACATTACAAAGAGGGATTTATACATAATAATTAGAATTCCTGCCTTCTGAAACTAAGATAGCTTTACTGTAGAAAATACTCTGATCTTAATTTCTGTGTTGCAATATGCAGCCTTTACCCAACCCCAGGGGAGGTTGGAATAGTAGCCAGGAGGTCTTAGCAAACCAAAATTCAGGAGCTTGAATAGTTAAGCAAGGTGTCCAAAAGAGAAAGCTCCAGAAGGCAGTGTTCCAAGCAGAACAGACCCTTGAAAGTGAAAAATATTCTTTACTAGCCAGCCAGGCTCCTTCTGTACTTGTAGGTATTTCCTCCGCCAGAGCAAAAACATGTTTTGTGTGTGTGTGTGTGTGCATCTGTGTGTTTTTTGGCTGTGTTGGGTCTTTGTTGCTGCGCACGGGCTTCCTCTAGTTGCTGCGAGTGGGGGCTACTCTACGTTGCGGTGCGCAGGCTTCTCATCGCAGTGGCTTCTCTTGTGGCGGAGCATGGGCTCTAGGCGCACAGCCTTCAGTAGTTGTGTCACGCGGGCTCTAGAGCACAGGCTCAGCAGTTGTGGCGCATGGGCTTAGTTGCCATGAACCACAACTACTGAAACCCGCACGCCTAGAGACCGTGCACCGGTAACCACCATTTTCTCTGTTTTTATGAATTCAGCTTTTTTTAGATTCCATATTCAGGTGATATACCTAGTATTTGTCTTTGTCTGACCCATCACACTTAGCATAATACCTCAAGATCCATGTGGCTGCAAATGGCAGGGTTTCCTTCTTTCTTGTGGCTGAATAATTGTGTGTGTGTATGTGTATTTTTTTTCCACACTCTCACCAACACTTAACCTCTTGTCTTCTTGATGACAGCCATTCTAACAGATGTGAGTTGATAACTCATTGTGGTTTTCTTTAACCTCTTTTTTTAATTGAAGTATAGTTAATTTACGATGTTGTGTTAGTTTCAGATGTACAGTAAAGTGATTCAGTTATATATATATATATCACATGATTCTTGTCTTTGTCTGACTTACTTCACTTAGTATAATAATTTCTAGGTCCATCCATGTTGCTGCAAATGGCATTATTTCATTCATTTTTATGGCCGAGTAATATTCCATTGTGTGTGTGTGTGTGTGTGTGTGTGTGTGTGTGTGTGTGTGTACATATGTGTATATATATATGCCACATCTTCTTAATCCATCGTCTGTCAATGCACACTTAGGTTGCTTCCATGTCTTGGCTATTATAAACAGTGCTGCTATGAACATTGGGGAGTATGCATCTTTTTGAATCAGAGTTTTCATCTCTTCTGGATATATGCCCAGGAGTGGGATTGCTGGATCATATGATAACTCTATTTTTCGTTTTTTAAGGACCTTCCATACTGTTTGTTCTCCACAGTGGCTGCATTAATTTGCATGCCCATCAACAGTGTAGGAGGGTTCCCTTGTCTCCACACCCTCTTCAGTATTTATTGTTCATAGATTTTTTAATGATAACCATTCTGGCTGGTGTAAGGTGATATTTCACTGTAGTTTTGATTTGCATTTCTCTAATAATCAGCGATATTGAGCATTTTTTCATATGCCTGTTGGCCATCTGTATGTCTTCTTTGGAGAAATGTCTATTTAGGTCTTCTGCCCATTTTTTGATTGGGTTGTTTGTTTTTCTGATATTAAGCTGTATGAGCTGTTTGTATATTTTGGAAATTAATCCCTTGTCAGTAGCATTGTTTGCAAATATTTTCTCCCATTCTGTAGGTTGTCTTTTCATTTTATTTATGGTTTCTTTTGTGTGCAGAAGCTTTTAAGTTTAATTAGGTCCCATTTCTTTATTTTTGTTTTTATTTCCATTACTCTAGGAGACGGATCCAAAAAACTATTGCTACAATTTATGTCAAAGAGTGTTCTGCCTATGTCTTCCTCTAGGAGTTTTATTATTTGGTCTTACATTTAGGTCTTTAATCCATTTTGAGTTTGTTTTTGTATATGGTGTTAGAGAATGTTCTAATTTCATTCTTTTACATGTGGCTATCCAGTTTTCCCAGCACGACTTATTGAAGAGACTGTCTTTTCTCCAGTGTATATTCTTACCTTCTTTGTCATAGATTAATTGACCATAAGTGCATGGGTTAATTTCTGGGTTTTCTATCCTGTTCCACTGATCTATATGTCTCAGGTAGATTGCTTATGTCCATTTCACTTAGTTCTTCTTCTGGGGTTTTATCTTGTTCATTTGTCTGGAACATACTCCTCCGTTGCCTCATTTTGTCTAAATTTCTGTTTGTATTTTTATGTACATGGCAGGTTATGTTTCTCTACCTTGGAGAAGTGTCCCTCTGTAGGAGATGTCCTAGGCATCCCAGCAGTGCACTCTCCTCTTGTCACCCAAGGGTCAGGGGCCAGCTGGTCCCAGGGTAATGTCTGGCCTGCCTTTGCAGATTCGGTCTATAGGCTGTTAATTGTTTGGCCTGAGGTGTCCCAGCACTGGAGCCTACAGGCTGTTGGATGGGGCCAGATCTTGGTGCTAACGATCCAAGCAAGATGTCAGCCTCGAGGGGAGTTCATGCAGATAACCACTACTGATATATCCGCCACCAGTGCCCATGCCCACAGGGTGGGCCACAGCTACCCCCCTGCCTCCCCAGGAGACCCTCCAAGACCACCAGGTAGATCTGGCCTAGATTCCTATGAAATTATTGCTTTTGCCTTTGGTCCTGGTGTGAATGAGATTTTGTAAACACCTTTTAAGAGTGAAGTCTCTATTTCCCCCAATCCTGTGGAGCTCCTGCAATCAAGCCCTGCTGGCCTTCAAAGCCAAATGCTCTGGGGGATCCTCTTCCAGAACCCTGGACCCCTGGGCTGGGGGTGGCCTGATATGGGGCTCAGAACTCTCACTCCTGTGGGAGAAACTCTGAAATATAATTATTCTCCAGTTTGTGGCTGTCCCACTGGGTTGTTGGGGGGCATATGGGATTTGATTATTGTTAGTCTGCCCCTCCTACTGGTCTTGCTGTGGTTCCTTCTTTCTGTCTTTAGTTGTAGATCTTTTCTGGTAGTTTCAGACTTTTTCACTGATGGTTGTTCTGCAGATTGTTGTGATTTTGATGAGCTCATGAGAGAAGGTGAGCTTAGGGTCCTTCTACTCTGCCATCTTGGCCACTTTCTCCCTCATTGTGGTTTTGATTTGCATTTCCCTGATGATTAGTGATGCTGAGCATCTTTTCATGTACCTGTTGGCTATCTGGATGTCTTCTTTGGAAAAATGTATACTTAATGTTCTTCTACTCATTTTTTAATCAGGTTTTTTTTTTGTTGTTATTTAGTTGTATAAATTCTTTATATATTTTGGATGTTAACCCCTTACCTGATATGTAGTTTGAAAATATTTTCTCTTATCCTGTAGGTTGCCTTTTCATTTTGCTGATTGTTTCTTTTGCTATGCAGAAGCTTTAAAATTTGTTGTAGTCCCACTTGTTGATTATCACTTTTGTTGTTTGTGCTTTTGGTATCAAAAACCATTGCCAAGACCAACACTGAGGAGCTTATTCCGTGTTTTCTTCTAGGAGTTTTATAATATCAGGTCTTATGTTTAAGTCTTTAATCCATTTTAATTTTTGTGAGTGGCTGGAGAAAGGGTCCAGTTTCATTTTTCTGCACGTGCTTATCCAGTTTTCCCAGCACCATTTGTTGAAGAGACTGTCCTTTCCCCACTGGTTTTTCTTGGCTCCCCTGTCAAATATTAGTTGACTGTACATGCAGGGCTTTATTTCTGGGCTCTTGATTCTGTTGCATTGGTATATGTGTCTATTTTTATGCCAGTACCATACTGTTAATTACTATAGTTTTGTAATACAGTTTGAAATCTGGAAGTGTGATGCCTCTGCTTTTGTTCTTCTTTCTCATGATTGCTTTGGTCTTTTGTGATTCCACTCAACTTTTAGGATTTTTTTTTCTATTTCTGTGGAAAATGTCATTGGAACTTTAATAGGGATTGAGTTGAATCTGTGAATGGCTTTGGGGTTGGGGGTTGATGTCAGCATCATGGTGGCATGAGTTGTCCCTTTTTTCTTTCCCCTTTTATTTGCAACAAATTAGTTATTCACAACCAAACAAACATGCTTCTTCACATTACACCAGAACACAGAGGGTGGGGTGGGGCAGGGGAGGGGAGACTAGTGAATGCAAAACAAGGCAGACATGCAAGGGAGACAGAGAATTTGTGGAAGTCCAGACAGGCTAGCAGGAGAATCAAGGCCTGCCGTTGGACCAGGAGAGAGACCAATTTGAAGGCAGAGGAGAAGGAGAATCTCAAGAAGTCAGCCCTCCTTCCCCAGGGTGACACGACATGCTCTGGGCTTTCCCAGCAGTAGCAATAGTGACTTCCCTCACAGAGGAGGTGGAGAGCAAAAGGGTGTGAGTGACTGACCACTGGGCTGCACAGGTCACAGGACGATGGATCTGTTTCTCTCCAGTAGCATGGATTTCTGAGGAAAAACCTCTGTGACTGAGGGGGGCGGAAGGGAGGAAAGGAAAAGAGGCAGACAAGTATATCAAAGTCCATTAAAGAAACAAGTGCCCTGCTGCTGGCTTCAAGATTTCAGCAGG
>NW_006777583.1:5335500-5340739 GCF_000442215.2 Lipotes vexillifer | reverse complement strand
CAGCAGGAGGTTCAACCCCAACTTGAGGAACTCCCTACTGGGCACTGGGCACCCAGAAAGCCCCAGGGGCTAAGCCCACACTACACCCTACTCTGCTGCTAGCTTTTTCTATGCCAGTTTGTTTGTTTGTTTGTTTTAACCAGGTGCTTCCAAGTGCAACCCCAGAGCTAGTTCAGGTAAAGGGAGCCAAAAGCTTGACCAACGGCGCCACCGTGTGGAAAACAGAAGTTTCTAATTGCCCATCTGTTAAACTGAACAAAGTAAACAAGAAAGGTGTGTGGTATTTCAAATGCAACAGCAGAGGCACATTTCATCACTAAGAGAAATCATGGTAATATGGTATAACAAAAAGAACAATAATTCTCTAGCAACTGAACCCAAAGGCACAGGATATTGCAATCTAACTGATAAAAAATTCAAAACAGCTGTTATGAAGAGATTCAATGAGCTACAAGAAAACTCAGAAAGGCAATTAAATGAACTCAGGAGTAAAATGAATGAATAGAAGGAGTTATTTACCAACAAGATGGACATTTTTAAAAAGAACCAAACAAAAATTCTGGAGCTGAAAAAGTCAATGAATCTGATAAAGAATACATTAGAGAATTTAGGAAAAGATGCAGAAAGATCAAAGAGGAATTAGCGACCCACAGGATAGAAACGTAGAAATGAATCAGAAGAGTAAAGACAAACTAAGATTTTTTTAAAGTAAAGAAACCCTATGAGAACTATGAGATATGATGAGAAAAACAAATAAAAGAATAATTGGTCTACCAGAAGGAGAAGAGTGGAAGGAGGGAGCAGAGAGTGTATTTAGAGAAATAAGAGCTGAGAATGTCCAACCCCTGGGGAAGGAATTGGACATACAAATCCAAGAAGCTAATAGAACACCCTATTATCTCAATGCAAAAATAACGTCCCAAGACACATTATAACAAAATTGTCAAAAATCAATGATAAAGATAGAATCTTAAAGGCAGCCAGGGGAAAAAAAGAAAGTAACCTACAAAGGAACTCCCACTAGGCTATCAGCATATTTCTCAGCAGAAATGCTACAGGACAGGAGAGAGTGAAATACATATTCAAAGAGCTGAAAGGTAAAAATTGCCAGCCAAGAATACTTTATCCAGGGGTTACCCTTCAGATATGAAGGAGAAATACTTTCCCAGACAAACAAAAACTGAGGGAATTCATCACCACTAGATCTGCCTTATAAGAAATGCTGAAAGGATTCTTCAAGTTGAAATAAAAAGATTCTGGGACTTCCCTGGTGGCACAGTGGTTGAGAATCTGCCTGCCAATGCAGGGGACACGGGTTCGATCCCTGGTCCAGGAAGATCCCACATGCCGCAGAGCAACTAAGCCCGTGCGCCACAACTACTGAACCTGCACTCTAGAGCCTGTGAGCCACAGCTACTGAAGCCCGTGCGCCTAGAGCCCGTGCTCTGCAACAAGATAAGCCACTGCGATGAGAAGCCCACGCACCACAACAAAGAGTAGTCCCACTTGCCACAACTAGAGAAAAAGCCTGCGTGCAGCAACAAAGATCCAACACAGCCAAGAAAAAAAAAAAAAGATGCCAATTAGTGACATAAAAGAGAATCAAAGTGCACTATACTCTAGCAATGGTGAAAAAGAAACAGAATATAGATGACTTTTTAACAATTTTAATTTTTCCAATCCACAAACTTCAAATTGTTTGTGTCTTCTTCAGTTTCCTTCAACAAAGTCTTGGAGTTTTCATTCTACAAATCTTTGACTTCCTTGATTAAATTTATTCCTAGGCATTTTACTGTTTTTGAAGCTATTGTAAAAGGGATAGTTTTCATTTCTTTCTCAGCTCTTTAGATTTTTAGTGTATAGAAATGCACCTGATTTCTGTATGTTAATCTGACATCCTGCAACTTAACTGACTTTGTTGATTAGTCCCAACAATTTTTTCATAGAGTCTCTGGGATTTTCTCTACATAAAATCATATAATCTGCAAATAATGTCAATTTTACTTCTTCCTTTCTGATTTGGATGACTTTTCTTTCTTTATCTTGCTTAATTGCTCTAGCTAGGACTTCCAGTACTATACTGAACAAGAGAGGTGAGAGTGGATATACTTGTCTTGTTCCTGATCTTAGAAGGAAAGCTTTCCATTTTTCTCCATTGAGTATAATATTATAATGTTACCTGTGGATTTGTCATATATGGTCTTGATTATGCTGAAGTATGTCCCTTCTATAACCAATCTGTTGAGGGTTTTTACCATGAAAGGATGTATTTTGTTAAGTGCTTTCTCTGCTTTTATTGAGATGATCATGTGATTTTAATCTTTCATTCTATTAATGTGGTGTAAGACATTTATTGAATTACATATGTTGAACCATCCTCACATCCTAGGGGGATGAATCTTACTAGGTCATGTGTATAATCGTTTCAGTGTGTTCATGAATTCACTTTGCTAATATTCTGTTGAGAATTTTTGTATTTATGTTCATCAGGAATAATGATCTATAGTTTTCTTTTCTTGTAGTGTCCTTATCTGGCTTTGGTATCAGGGTAATGCTGTCCTCATGTAATGAGTCTGGAAGTGCTCCCTCCTCTTCAATTTTTTGGAATAGTTTGAGAAGAATAGGTGTTAAGACTTCTTTAAATATTTGGTAGAATTCCTCCCTGAAGCCCTCCAGTACTGGAGTTTTGTTTGTTGGGAGGGGTTTTGTTTTGTTTTGTTTGTTTTATTTTGTGTTGTTTTTACTAACTCAATTTCATTACTAGTAATTGGTCCATTCAGATTTTCTATTTCTTCCTGAGTCAGTCTTGGGAGGCATGTGTTTCTAGGAATTTATCTAGGCTGTCTAATTTGTTAGCATATAATTGTTCATAGTAGTCTCTTATGACCTTTTGTATTTCTGTAGTATCAGTTGTAACATCTGCCTTTGCATTTCTGATTTTAATTTATTTGTGTCTTCTCTCCTTTTTTTTTTTTTTCTTGGTCTAGCTAAAGGTTTCTTTAGTGTAGTTAAAGGTTTGTACATTTTATCTTTTTCAAAAGCCAGCACTTAGTTTCATTTATCTTTCCTATTGTTTTTTCTGGTGTCTATTTCATTTATTTCCACTCTGGTTTTATTATTTCCTTCCTTCTGTTAACTTTAATTTGCTTTTTCTTCTAGTTCTTTGAGATGTAAAGTTAGGTTATTTTTTTGAGATCTTTCTAATTTCTTAATGTATGCATTTTTTGCTATAAACTTCCCTCTCAGAACTGCTTTTGCAGCATCCCATAGGTTTTGGTATGTTGTGTTTCCTTTTTTGTTTGTTTCAAGATATTTTTTTATTTCCCTTTTGATTTGAACTTTGACCCAGTGGTTGTTCAGAAGTGTGTTGTTTAGTTTCCACATATTTGTAGATTTTCCAGCTTTCTTTTTGTTATTGATTTCTAATTTTATACCACTGTGGTTGGAAAAATAGTTGGTATGATTTCAATCTTCTTAAATTTGCCAAGACTTGTTTTTGTCATTTCACATGATTTATCTGAAGAATGCTCTGTGTGAACTTACCAGAATGTATTTTCTGCTGCTGGATGGAATGTTCTATATATGTCTGTTAGGTCCATTTGGTCTAAAATATGGTTCAATTCCAACATTTCCTTGTTGATTTTCTGTCTGGATGATCTAGCCACTGCTGAAAGTGGGGTATTGACATCTATTATTGCATTTGTTGTCTCTTTCTCCCTTCAGACCTTTTAGTATTTGGTTAATATATCTAGGTGCTCCAGTGTTTGGTGTGTATATTTATGACTGTTATATCTTCTTGATGTATTGACACCTTTATCATTATATAATGACCCTGTCTCTTGTTACAGTTTTTGGCTTAAAGTCTGCTTTGTCTGATATAACTATGGCTACTCTACTTCTTTTGGGTTTCTCCTTGTATCTTCTTCCATCCCTTTACTTTGAGCCTATGTGTGCTCTGAAAGCTGAAGTGAGTCTCCTGTAGGCAGCACAAAGTTGGGTCTTGTGTTTTTATCCATTCAGCCACTCTGTGTCTTTTGCTTGGTGAATTCAATTCATTTACACTTAGAGTAATTAAAGATATGTAAAGACTTACTATTGCCATCCTATTGATTGCTTTCTGGTTGTTTTGTATTTCCACTGTTTCTTTTTTCCTTCTGTTTATGCCTACATTTGTAAATTGGCGATCTACTAGCTTTATGAACATGGATGTCCAAGTCGTTCCCCACACATTTGGGAAGTTTCCAGCTATTACTTCTTTAAATAAACTCTGTCCCCTTCTCTATCTCTTCTCCTTCTGAAACACTTACTCTTCTAATATTTGCCCTTTGATTGAGTTCCATAGATCATTCAGGCTTTCTTTGCTCTTTTTTATTATTTTTCTTTGTTCACTTCCATGTTGTTTCTAAATTCCTACCTTCTAAGTCACTAATTCTATTTTCCATCTAGTCTGCTACCCATGCTCTTTATTGTAATCTTTTCATTCACCCTCCTGCTCCAGAATTTCTGTTTGGTTGTTTTTTATGACTTCTATCTCTTTGGTCAAGATTTCATTTTGTTTGTTCATGTATTTTCCCCCTAATATCACTGAACTATCTTTCTGTGTTTTCTTGTAGTTCACTGAATTTCTTCAAACAGCTATTCTGAATTCTTTATCAGCTAGATCACAGTTTTCCGTAGCTGTGAGCTCAGTTGTTGGAGAATTATTCATTTTAGGGGTGAAATATTTTCTTGGTTTTTCAGGTTCCTTATATTTTTGTGTTGCTGTTTTTCCATCTGAAGTAGAAGACAACTCCTTAAATCTTTATTGGTTGCCTTCAGATGGGGCAGTGATCACTGGTGCTACTATATCTGAGGTGTCCTCAACTTTTGAGGGTAGACCTGCTCAACTCTCCTGTTCCCTCTTGAGGTGGCAGAATTCTTAAGATTTTACATCTTTTCTTACTCTTATAACTCACCAGGCTGATTGCTGGAAACCTCTTATGTCTTCCAGAAGGTGGTGCTACAGCTCTAGTTTGTTAGTTTCTCCCTGGTCCGTTTTTCTAAGAGCACTCTGCTTACTGGACCTGCTCTCTCACCTCTGCACTCTGGACCACCCATAAGGATGCATCCACAGAATGGCGGGGGGAGAGGCACGGGTAGGAGTGTGGGTTTAGCACTCCAGGTGATGGGGGTGCCCATGGACCCAGTGGTAGGATTTTCCAGTGGGATAATCCCAAAAGCTTGAGGGTGACTTCCTGCT
>NW_006777583.1:5289547-5335173 GCF_000442215.2 Lipotes vexillifer | reverse complement strand
CAGCAGGAACCTCCTTAATGCCTTTCGATATTCTTATCTGCTTCCTTCCCTTTATCCTCCTCTCCCCAGTCATGGAGGTCCCACCTCAGTACTCTGGGTGCTGCTGGAGAGAAATGGGTTTCTCCGGCTGTAACCGACAAAACTGGGCTAGCTGGGCACTCACTCACAGCTTTCCACCTCCTCCACAGGAGAGGTCACCAATACTTGACAGCTTAGCCCTATGTAGGCATTGCCCTGCATGGGGAAAGGGGCTCTGGGAGAGCCCCTTCCTCTCCACTGTGTACAAACTCTTATCCTTCCCGTCTTAATGGTGTACTGGTATCTCCCCTCAGGCAGGCTGGACTTGTACAAAATCCTCTTGCTCCCGGGTATCTGAATAGGCCACTACTCTCCAAGTTTTTCCCCTACTGGAGTGAGCAGGGTGTGGGGCAGGCTCGCTGACTCCCTTGGGTCTGCAGCCCTTACTATGTCTGTTTGTCTATTTTTGGAAGCACAGGTAGGTGAAAGTCCTCCCAGGTCCCTTGGTGTGGGGTAGTAGGTCCCACAGCTCCCCACGAGGCACTTTTGTTCATGGACAGATGTCTAATTAATTGCCAAAAAGCGGGGAGAGAAAACAGCAGCATCTTACGTTGCTATGATGCTGACGTCACTCCCTATCAATTCTTAGGTATCGATCCATTACAGAAGGTAATTCTGACATAGAAATTATGTTCTCCAATTTCTGTGATCTTACATGGGTAGTAACCACACCTCTTCTTCACCTGCAGTAACTGGTTACTCTTCAGTTTGATCTCTCCCCCTCTCCACACACACAAAAAATATATATATTTTAACATCTGGTTTTGGAGTCACACTGAGTGAGCTGTGCTAAGTCAGCAGCTGCAACACCAGCAACGGAGTCCTAATGAAACCTATCTCCCAAATAGCTGTGATCTTCACTACACGAGTCATGACAGCTATTATTTTTGGTGCTCTGAAAGACACTTATTTTGGTCAGACTTCAATAAGCTATGGAGGAATGGAGGATGAGGACTCTTTTCCTTGCCAACAAGATCTTTTTATATGAGCATCCTGAAATGAATGGAGGGCTGCTGTAGATTAAAGGTGAATACAACTCTTGTTACACCCCTGGAGGAAGCATTTCTGGGATTCAAGACCTCTGTACCATAGATCCTAGAGTTTGTGACACAAATTCCCCTGGTGGGTCACTGGGAGTGGTGTAAGTCGAGCCACTCCTACTTCTACCCCTTGGTGCCTGGACCCCTGTGGTCTACTTGTTGGGAACAGAGCACCATATAATGGTTGTCAATGTAGGCACCTAGTGCCTCAGGTATGCCTTTTTAAAAGACCATTACTTTCCCTATCAGTCCAGCAGCTTCAGTTGGGCAGCATATAACAAGGTCAGTTCATCTCATGGTTCTGCATTCATTGCAGCACTTCCTTTACTGGAGGTAGATTCCTTGGTCCTTTGTGATGCTATGTGGGCTCCCATGTAGGTGGATCAAACCCTTTGTAAATCCTTCCATAGCGATGTTGGTTGAGGTCATGCAGCCAAGAAACAAAAGCTCATATCCAGAATATGTGTCTATTCTATCAGGATTAATTCACTCCCCTTTCTAAAATCGAAGGGGCCCAAAATTAAGTACTTGCCACCAAGTGGCTGCTTGGTCTCCTCAAGGGAAGGTGCTGTATCAGGGTCTCAGCATTGGTCTCTGTTACTGGTAGTTAGGACATATGACACAAGCAGTAGCTAAATCAGCCTTGATGAGTAGGAGTTCATGCTGCTGGGCCCACGTGTAGCCCTCAATCCCTGGATACTCCATTCCAGCTCCCATTGTATCAACACTGAGGCCAATAACAGAAGCACAATAACACGGTGCTGAGTCATTCTATTTGGCAGTATAGTGTCTCTTCAGATGATTTCTATAGGTCCATTTCTATAGGTCCATTTCTATAGGTCCATGATTCAAAAATCTTCATATTTTCATGCTTATTCCTATATAGGTCTATCCACATGCCTCTTCCCCAAACCTTGTCCTTGATCTTCCAATATTTCTCCTTCCAAGACTTTGGCTAACCAACCAAGTCATTAGGTATTGCCTATGAGTCCTTGGGCCACTTTTATCTTCACATAGAGTGGATGCCCACATATATAACCCAAAGTTCCGCCCACTGGATTTCTCCACACTACAATCTTTCCCTGGAGCTGAAGGAGAGGCAGTGGTCAACAGTGGAGAATGAAATTGGGATCAGGACTTGTAGAGCTTGCTTATGCCCTCTGGCTCCATGTATCACTTGCGTCTTACTACAGGTTGTTGCTAGTTCTGCCAAACCTTATGATTTTGTGACTCTGACAGAACCCGGCTCAGTTCTGGATGTATGATCACTTCTATGATCAGATGCTTGTCTCAACCAGGGCCCAGGAGTACCCAAGGAACTGTTTTTCAAATTACGTGTAGTTTTCCACTGCAGGTGGCATTGTCTGACTGCAATGGGGTTTATGTTGTAATTGTTCAACTGGGGCATGCCATAAGCAGCACATGGCATCTTTTGCCATAACTAACAGCTCTGATATCATTGGGTCTGTCAGAGAGTATGGCTCAAGGGGGAGGGACACTTACATTGCAGGCTGGACCTGCTGCAGATCCCTTTCCTGCTCTGGGTCTCACTCAAATCTAGAAGCTGTTTGTATGAATGGGTTGGAATAGTGTTCCCAGTATAAAATAGGCTGCCTCCAGAACCTGAAGAGTCCCACCAACCTCTGTGTTTGCTTCTGAGTCGGGGAGCTCTGAAACACAATACTTTGTTTTTTACTTTGAAAGGGATAGGTTGGCATATCCTAGATCATTGGATCCCTAAAAACTTCACTGATGTGGCAGGGCCCTGAATCTTCACAGGGCTTATCTTCCACCCATGGAGGGCATGTATCTTACCAAAGGCTTCGATGTGCTTGCAACTCCTTGTTTATCCAGTTCAAGTAACACAATGTTATCAAAATGTGGACCAATGTCATAGTATATCCAGATGACCCAGATCCTTTCTATGTTATGTTCTGAGGGCGAGTTAATATTCATAGTACACTGCTGTGTATCCATAATGTGAACTTTCTGGTCCTCCCACCTAACAGGGATGGAGAAGAAGGCATTTACCAGATCAATGGCCATATATCATCTATCTGAGGCCTTGTTAATCTTCTCTAACAAAGATACCACATCTGGTACAACACCTACAATTAGAGCTACAACTTGGTCCAGTTTGCAGTAGTCCACTGTCATCCTCCAGGATCCACCTGTAGGGAACTGGCCAATAAATGGGTATGTGATGGAGGCCACTATTTTAAAATCTTTTAGGTCTTTAAGTGTCATACTAATGTCTCTCCTCCCCAAGACGCAATATCATTATTTATTTCCTATCTTGGCTGTGAGTATGGGGGCAATTGCAAAGCTTCCACTTAAGTCTTTCTTTCTATAATAGCTCTTATGCCACAGATAACTGTCCATGCCAGTTATATTCGGGTGTGGGGAAAAATGACCATTAAGTGGATTTGTAGACCTCGCAGACTCACTATGAGCTATACCTGGGCCAGGACTAAATTTATTACCTAGCCCCCATATGCTCCCATTGTAATGGGGGCAGGGACCAAATGATGATATTTGGTCCCTAGTTATCAGTGTCAGCTTGGAAACTGTGCCCCCAAATCCTCAAAACATTGGGTATTTTCCATTTCCCAGTGTATGGTTATCCAAGTAAATAAGTCCCTTTAAGGAAGTAGTTGAAAAATCATTAATATTATGCACTTGCCATGGTGTGCAGGGTCCTTCCTCCTGGAGATTTGGTCCTTCCGTCAATCAATGAGTTCTGGGTCTGAGAACTGGCTCAGGACCAGAAACTGGAACAAAAGTAATGACTTTATTGTGGTGGCTGCTCTCAACCTCCTGATCATCCATTTTTTAGTTCTTTAGATTATCTAGATTGGGCAACGCCCTTACTGGCTGACCATCTACCTTGTACCTACCGAAGCTTCGTTCCATTAACCATCTCTATAGCTCTCTGTGGATCAGGATTTTTGGTTGCCACTCTGACCCTGCAGTTCATTAAGATAATTAACCCACTATCCACCTCCTGGTTAAGTGCCACAACCTGGCATCTATTATTTCACAATCTCATCATCCCCACTGTTATCAGGGCACCCAGCTCTGTGGCAGCATTTCCTACTGTTAAGTCCTGGCCTTCAGAAGACAGCCACTACCGAGTTTCTAAATGATGCCAGTGTCCCTATAAACAGCGACGTATTCCTTACTGCTTTGGTAAATGGAGGAACTTCCAGGCTGTCTTGCCTTACACAGTATGTTCACTTTAGCCCACACACTTCTCTAAGGTTTGTAATCTCTTCTTCCCCTTGTCTGCTTGGAGGTTCTGTTACACTTCACTTAGCTGGGCCAAGTGTAGTGGCTCAGCCTTTCTCCAAGCTTCCAAGAACTACCTTAGCAGTGTGTCAGCACTGTCTCCTCAGGTCCCCGCCAGTGTTAAATATTCTCTCATTGGAGAGCTTACATATAAAACACTCTCCCTCATCCAGTTTTATGTTCCTCCCCGCTTAAGCCAGAACCCGCAGGATCCAGGCCCAAATATATTCTCTTGGCTCTTCCAGGTTTATTTTGGCAAGGTTCTGCAACAACTTTGGCAGCCCTAGCACTTCCCTGGCCCAATTATGTTGTGTCTCGACCCGATTGGCTTGGTGATCAGAGCAGGTGAGGCAAATCCTGAGGAGGGTGCATGTTAACCTGCAAGGCAGAAGCTTCTGCATCCTCTCCAAGCAAGGAGGAGGAAGGGACTGAGTGGTAGCTTAACGGGAAGAAATGGGCTACTTTTATAGGTCCGTATCCAAGGCTTTTGCCCTGACCTTGGCTTAGCAGACATGATGAGGCTGGAATCCAATCTTCTCTTGAACTTTGCCAATCTTACAGTTAAGGCCTGGGCCTGATCCTCAGCTTTTTCTGTCTTTTCTGCAAGAGATGAAAGTCTTTTTATACGTTGTTAAGAAGCCCTTCTGGTCTTCATACATAGCCTTTAATTGGTAATTAATCATCCTCAGCATTTCTCTAATGGAATGAATGCCTGTAAGAACAGCCATCCAATTCCATACTCTTCATAATTACTAGTTCTCTTATATTCCTCAAATGCCTGAGACACTGTCCCTACCAAGGCATTCCCAGTTCACAATCAGTGAAAGTTTCAACAATTACACTGCTATGGCATGCTAGTGGTGAACCATGCTCCACCT
Source organism: Lipotes vexillifer (assembly GCF_000442215.2). NCBI lineage: Eukaryota > Metazoa > Chordata > Mammalia > Artiodactyla > Lipotidae > Lipotes > Lipotes vexillifer. Next base: position 5,329,889 of record NW_006777583.1, on the reverse strand, counting down.
GCCACCAGTAACATGGTCTTCTGTTGCCAGCCTGCCAGTGGGTGGTCCACCTCCAAAATCTCATTTTGGAATCTGCTTCCTCAGACCATTCTTGGCTCTCACTGTTTTAGATGGGCTTCCTTGAAAACCAGACTGAGATAGTGATTTGAATGCAAGCTAATCACTGTGATATGCCATTGGGATCAAAGCCTGAAATCTAAAGGAAGTAGGATGAGGCAGAGGGAAGAGTTAAACTGCAATGCAGTCATGACAAAGGCTTTAGCTAATCCCATGGGTAGCACTGGAGCTGGGATGGCCTTTCCGAGTTGTCCTGCCTTAGCCAAGTGGGTTGGGCTTTTATAACTTGGATGTAGGATGTCTTTGTTGAGGAGTCGTGACTTCAGGTGAAGTAGCTCCCTTCAGCTGGTGGCAAATTCTCAGCAACTCAGCTGAGTGCTCTTAGCCACCAACACTGCCAGCAGCTGAGGAAATGAGTGCTTCAGTCCTAAAGGATGCATGCCAGAGCATCCACTACAGGCACCGAGGCACCTTCTCCTCTGCTTTACCCCAGAGTCCACATGCACAGCCTCGGAATTTTAAAATATCACCAATACAGGACTACAGAAAACAATTTAATTTGGGGGCTGGGCAGGGAAGGTCTTTTAGTCTTTAGTGGTGTATAGTCAAGAGTTTTAAAGTCATGTGAAGCAATTCCCCTTTGGGTGATTATGCCACCAACTCATCACATAGTTCAATTTATCTGCTTTGCTTTTAATTTTTAGGGGTTACTTTTTTAAAATTTAAGTTTGATTACTAATTACTTAAAATATTTACAAGGTTTCAAAACAAGGTACATTCCAAGAAGTCCAGCTTCTATCCCCACACTTCTGCCGTTTCCTCCTTCTCACTATATATATAATATATATGTTGTATATATGTGTATGTATGTATGTGTGTATATATATATGGCTTATCCTTTCATTTAGAAGTACACACAACACACACACCACTCACTCTCCCTTTTTCTTAGATAACTGGTAGCATACTGTGATGGTTAATTTTGTGTGTCAACCTGACTGGGGCATGCGGGTGCCCAGACATTTGGTCAAACATTCTGGGTGTTTCTGTGAGGGTGTTTTTGGTTGAGAGTAACATTTAAATCAATAAACTGAGTAAAGCAGATTGCCCTCCCTAATGTGGATGGGCCTCACACAATCAGTTGAAGGCATGAATAGAATTAAAAGGCTGACCTCTGTCCAAGTATGAGAAATTCCTCCTGCCTGACTGCCTTCAAGCTAGGATGTCGGCACTTTCCTGCCTTCAGACTTTGAGTTTTATAATAAATCTCTTATTTAAACAAAATCACCAACTTGATGATTTTATTTTAAAAGATTTATTATAAGGAATGCGCCCCTGTGATTATGGAAGCTTATAAGTCTCAAGGTCTGCAGGGTGAGTTGACAAGCTGGAGACCCAGAGAGCCTAAGATGGAGCTCCAGTCCAGATCTGAAGGCTAGAAAACCAAGAGAGCTGATGGTATAGTTCCAGTCTGAAGGCTGGCAGGTTTGATACACAGGATGAACCCATGTTTCAGTTCAAGACTGAAGGCAGGAAAAAGCCAACATCCCAGTTTGAAGGCAGTCAGGCAGGAGGAATTCTTTCTCACTTGGATGAGGGTCAGCCCTTTTATTCTACGCAGGCCTTCAACTGACTGGACGAGGCCCACCCACATTAAGAAGGGCAATCTGCTTTACTCAGTCTACTGAGTTAAATGTCAATCTCATTACACACACACACACACACACACACACACACACACACACACTACTGGTTCTAGAGAACCCTAATACACACACCATCAATAAACTTTTTTCCATCTTGATTATTTTTCACTTAACATTATATTCTAGGGATCAATTTTCAGCAATATAGAGAGATATTTTTCATTTTGATAGCTTCATAGGACTCCATAATGTGGACATAATCCAGCTTTTCAACCAATCTCCTTCTAATGGACATTTGGGTCATTCCAGTCTTGCTATTACAATTAGTGTGGTAGTTACAATAATTTATTCAACATTTCCTTACTGGTGGGCATTTAAGATATCTCCAGTTTATTATTATTATTACTTTGTTTTAAAAAGTTGATGAAATAATTACCTTTGTATATAAAGATATCCAGGAATGCTAAGAGAATAGAGAGTTCCCAAAGTGAATCACGGGGTATGTATGATATGTGTATTTTTGATTTTTAGAAATTTTCACAGAACTTGGCATATTCTTTTTCTTTTTAAGTTACAGTAAATTACATTCCCATGAGCAATGTATGACAGTTCTCATTCCTCACATCCTCTCCAACACTGGATAGTCACCCCTTCTAATTTTTGCTAATATGACAAGTGAAAATAAAATCTAATTGTCCTTTAAACTTGCATTCCCTGGCTACTAATGAGATTAAGCATCTCTACATATTTAGTGGTCACTGAGATTTAGTTTTCTAGGACTTGCCTACTTCTGTCATTTGCACATGACTGGGTTTTCTTTTTCATACTAGAATAGAGTAAAAGATGAAACCCTTTTGACTATTTCTTGAGGTTAAAGTATGATCCGGCCCAGAAGTTTCCCTAATTTTCGTATGTTCTAACCAAATCAAAACTTAAATCTTTCCATAATCCACCCCCACCCCCCCAAAAAAGGGAAAAGAGAAAAGTGTGGTACTGCATATATGTCCATGAGGACAGGGACTTGTTCACCTGGCACATTCAAATGACTGAAGACCAGGGACCTTGCATAACCTTCCTCTAGGGCTTTTATACATCTCTGAACTGATGGAAATCCCAATAATCACAGACTGAGTTTCCTGTTGCCTCAGTGGGATGGGGCTTAGAGTCAGATTAATTGTATTGAGAAAAAATAGTGACTTTTCTTACACCCCAGAGCTTGGAGTAAAATTCATACATGCCACACATCCAAGGAAATGTTTCAAAAAATAATATTTGGGGAGGGAGGACTAGAACTAGAAGGAAAACCTTAGTCTAACTGGAAGAAGAATCCCACTCATGGATCCCAAGATAAGATTAAATAAGAAAATGTGGGCAAATTATGAGAAACCAGAATATGAGAGTATTAGGACTTAAGAAAGTTTTGACTTTGGGATGAAACAAGTGGGGCCCCAAAGGGTTTTGTGTTCAAAAGCAACTAAGTATTTGCTATGAAGTTATTTTTCATCATCTCAGCAAGAAGGGATCAGATGCAAGACTTAAACCTATGTGTATAAAACAGATTTTGCAATTTCTCAATATGGAGTTTAGAAAAAGATTTGTCATCTCCCACTCCAGATCTCATCCTACACAATATACTATGAGATACACTACTCTTGACTTGTGAAATAATTGAGTTTTAGAATTATGAGGTTCTGAATATTAAAAATATAAGTATAAATTAAATAAATCAACATTAACAGCTGCTTAACAGTGATAAAATATATTTTTATTTACTTCGTTGAGTCAGAGGGTCGTAAAAAAAATTATTGCTAAAGTAGATACCAGGCAAACAGAACGGTGCTTTAGAAGTCCAGTTACCTTCGAGTTTATTTAAACTAAGAGAAAAAGGTCATAATGTTTTCATGCAATACATACTTCGTTCTTTAAATAACAATTCTGACAAATAACAGAAAGAATTAAGGAATGCTGTATTTGTGATCCATACAAAACACCAACATTTTGGGTTATACATAATTTAAAGAAATGTCCCAAACACTTTTCAAAATACTGTAGTAGCCAATGCATAGAGGCATGCCTTAGGTGGCCATAGGAATGCAGTTTAGAAAATAAAGAAAAAAATCACACTGTAACTACTCAATTTCTTCAAAATCACTGAGCAAGAAAAGCAACAATGAACTTCCATACTGATTTTACATAACTTCAATACAGTACCTTGACTTAAATCCAAGAGCAAAAGTTAAGCCTCTCCTCCTCTATTTTTGGTAAACAACTGCATGGTAAACTTAGATGACATTTCCCCCGGATTTTACCTGGGAGTGGCCTTTTAAATTTTTTATTTAAAAGAGGGCAGGTTTGGCACTTTTATACTGATGTCACCAATGTTAATATTTCTTGGGATCTCAGGAAGATTCATATTCTTTACAGCTGATACAGCACGGGCTGGAGCTCCCGCTAAGCCAGCCTGTATACAGAAGCAAATAAAAGAAAAAGAAAATGTACAGCTCAGGTGTAGCCCATCAAAAAACACTAAAACTGGAGGACAATGATAAAAGAGTTTCATAAAACAAGCTTAGAGACCAGATGGTAGTTTGAATTGGTATGGAATGGTTACTTTGAAATACTAATCTATAAAGAGAAAACAGGTGACACCCTAAAAAATACAGTGAATACATGCAATGATAACAATGTAAAGATTTAATTACAAATTAACCTGTACTACGGAAACATCACACACAATATTCAAATGACAAAGCTAGATCTTCACCTATATTTTGATTTAACTGACTTATGATATAAGCATAAAGCATATTTTACATTAGTTTCCTTATTAGACATCTCTTGCAACAACTGTGATAGATTTGGGGTTTTTGCTTTTCAACTGTCATTTATTATTAATATATGCTGTGAAATAAAAACTGAAAGTAATAAATCATGTTCGTTTAGTTTCTTAGGGCTAAACCCTTAAAACATTTCAAAACAATGAAGTTTTTAAAAATTATTTTTTAAAATTGTAGAGGCTCTTTTAAACTTTTCTAGGAAAGTTCTAGGACATTAAAAAAAAAAATCAGGCTTTTAAAGTGAAGCCTCAGGACTTCCCTGGTGGTCCAGTGGTTAAGACTTTGCCTTCCAATGCAGGGGGCGTGGGTTTGATCCCTGGTGGGGGAGCTAAGATCCCACATGCCTCGCAGCCAAAAAACCAAAACATAAAACAGAAGCAATATTGTAACAAATTCAATAAAGATTAAAAAAAAAAAATAAAGTGAAGCCTCAATCCAAAGGGCTAAGCTAAGATCCCACATGCCTCGCAGCCAAAAAACCAAAACATAAAACAGAAGCAATATTGTAACAAATTCAATAAAGATTAAAAAAAAAAAATAAAGTGAAGCCTCAATCCAAAGAGAATGGTTCTGCCTAAAAATGAAACTGCATTAAGAGGATCAATCCAACCCTTCAATGAATTAGTAAAAATATAATGATTAAAAAAATTTTGTCACATAAAGTAGATTCAACATATGTTCAGTTTACAATATACAAATTTAGAGAAAGAACAGCATAAATGCAAAAGGTAGGATATATATAAATAAATGAATTCTAAAATTTCCAATACCATTAGTGTACAATATTTGGCTTTCATCTTAGTTGGAAAATTTATAAGTTGTGAAATAATTTTGAGAGAAAATATGCTTAAAAATAAAGAAAAATGGGGCTTCCCTGGTGGCGCAGTGGTTGAGAGTCTGCCTGCCGATGCAGGGGACACGGGTTCGTGCCCCGGTCCGGGAAGATCCCACATGCTGCGGAGTGGCTGGGCCCACGAGCCATGGCCGCTGAGCCTGCGCGTCGGGAGCCTGTGCTCCGCAACGGGAGAGGCCACAACAGTTGAGAGGCCCGCATACCGCAAAAAAAAAATAATAATAATAATAAAGAAAGAAAGAAAAATGCATATATATCACTTTTCTCAAATAGCTACATCAACAGTCTTCATATTTTTATGATTTAATTTATATACCAATTAGATTTCATCAATTTTTATTCAGGTTATGTAATAAAGCCAACAAACACATGTGAATTCAGTGTCATACATTATCTTGCACAAAAGCAATTAAGTAACAAAAACAAATCTTCTACTTTGCTTAGATTACATATATGAGACAGTGTCCATGTAATCAGAAAGATTAGTTTTAGTGTCCCTTTTTGTAATTTAGTTTTTTTCTCTCATGTAATCCTACCTCTTTTGTTAATTAAAAAAAAAATAATAATAAAGCTGTTACCTGAGAAAAATCTTGACTGATACAAAATAGGCCAGTGTAAACTATTTGCTGAATAAAGGATACAAACATTGTTAAGCAATGAAATAAAAGCCATAGATTATCAAGTTAGAATTGGAAATAATAGAAAAATCAGTAAAATAGTATTTAATAATATATAGTCCACACAGGCAATGATAAGGGTGATATGGATGAAAAACTCCATACCCAATTAAAGACTGAACAGGTTTGGAGAATTCAATTTTTATAATTTAATGGAGTGTAGTCGTTTTTGATGTATAACTAAAAATTTGACTGACCTCTACATTTATACCTACCTGAAGCAATGCAGTTTTTGTTATACCCCACCTCTCTCCAACTGCCCCCAAAAGATGTTGGAGATATAGATGAATATTACTTAGGGTAGCATGAATCATATTCAAAAGGATCTTTAACTTGATCTTTTCAAGTTCAGTGTTTAGCTCCCAAAATTTAGAATGGTTTAGGATCAGAGAAGACTCTAATTCAAAGAGCTTCCTTTTGCTAGGAAGTATGTTGTTTGCCAAGGGAACAAAAATTATTTTACAAACTTACAGATAACCTGGAACTAAGTATCATTTTTCCAGTAGAAGGATTTTATAATTTTTCTAATTAAAAAATCAATTTGCCACTATTGCTACTTTGGAATTTCTATACAGGGTGCTAATTATGAGTAGGCTATAGAAAAGTAATGACAAGGTATTTAACTATAAACATTTTAAAAGGCATGAATTATTAGAGGATTTTATTATTGAGAAAAAGAGAGAAAAGGTAGGGTGTGCATGTGTGTGTCCGTCTGTTTTACTGGATGCTATGGTTAACATTTATAAGTAGTAAAAATACTTTTTTTAGTATTAAATGTCATTGTCAAGAAGCCTTCTTTTCCATAATACCCTGTACCATGAGCAGCTAAACTAAAGAATAAAACTTCATCCTGTTAAATGTCATTAGATTAAGTCGTTTCTTTGTGACCACAGATGGTGTTGACTGTTAGCTGCTAATGAGAATACATAAAGTCAATATAGCAATTGATTCCAATAGCATACATGTGCCAAATTCATATTATGTAAAACCAAAAGAAGTTTCTAAGTCAACAAACTACAATTTCTCTAAACATAAGCAGCAAGCCATAGACATGCAAAGGATGGTAACTACTCAGAACACGCAAATGAATCAAGAGAATCAAATTATTTCTCAAGCACGTTCAATACTTTTGTGTAGTTATGTCACAAATTTAAATGATAGTAAATTTAAAAATTGTAATGTGTACTTCAATTAAGTTTTAATTAAACTAACATTTTAAGAAATCAGATTCTGTAGAATATAAAATGTAAAGAAAAATATGAGAAGGACTGTTGATCGCTATTCAGGTGCTTAAATGAGCTGTCAATGTTTATATACAAAAACTCAGGGCTTAAAAAAAAAAAAGACTTCACGTCACTCAGGTAGTTAACACCAGAACTGCTATAAAACACATTTCAGTTTCAGACTTCCATGAACGTGAAGTCTGAAACATTTTTATTAAAGAATAAAATGTAAAAGAGGTAATTTGCCATTAGGAAATCAGTTTGCCAACACAAAGGTATAAAGGAATTTTCATCTTAGTTAAGATTTTTCTTTAGTAGGATATACTCAAAACAAGATAACTTTTATTAAACACAATTTTTTTGAACACTAAAATTTACAGAAATTAAGTTTACCTGACTCGTTAGTGCTATGTACAATTTAAAATGTAAAAAATAAGATACTTCTGACAGTACAGCATAGTTCTTATAGATTTAAGATTACACAGTTGACATAAAGGAGAAATAAAAAGAATGAAACCCTACTGGAGAAATAACTTGTTTCCATCTATGTTGTTATACTTGAGCACCACCATGGCAGGTAAACTGCAGCAACTCCACTAACAAAAACAAATACATGAATCCAAAGCAGTTAAGAGTATGAATCGGATGGAAGAATGAAGTACAGCATATAAAAGAATGGTCATGTTTTCTCTCCCATGAGATTAAATAAATTAACAGAATTAAGAGAAAGAAAACAAAATGAAGTCTGCAAGTATACCAAAATGAGGCCAAACAGAAGACTTATACAGACATACTCTCAGAAATTTCAAGCACTTGAATCACAAAGATAGTAATGGATGGATATGATTTGTTTTTGATTTTGTTTTTAAATTGCCAGACCCAAAAATAAACAAAATATGTGCAAGCGAAACTGAAAAAGCAGCATTACTAAAATATATTTCAAAGAATCTGAAGACTCCCTTTTCCTCATGCAATAAGCAATTAGCTTTCTCCAAGGGAAAAGGAAAGAACCTAGATATTTACTTCATCTAACACATAAAATATCCTACCATCTTAAAATATTTTTTCAAGCTTGATATATAGCATAATAAGATGGTAGTTGAAATAATTTGTACATACTAAAACCTTTACCCACCCATCCTGCTGGAAGTTGCTATATGCACATTCATAATTTTGACCTAACAGCAAAGTGAAAGAACATCAACATTAATAAACACAGTATTAAATGGTTTCAGACTCAAAATCATTAACAAAATAATGGCAGATTTTGAAAGCATGCTTTGAGCAGAATAGAAAATGTCAATATTTTAATTTCTGAATTTAAGGCAGAATAACTTTTAAGCTGGGGATAGGCCTTGCTATTTGCTTTAAAGGCAGTGCTTTAATACTGCAATTATAAACAGATTAGAAATGCTGATGACAGTCCTCTAGTAAGCAAGAACTATGGCATTTTATGAAAATTTTTATCAAAATGAGAATATTTAAAATTTTTTAAACCTTTCAGTACTAGTCATTTTATGTAATCTTAAATTACAGTTTTAATTTCTAGCATAGGATTTACCTGTGTGAAATAAATATAGCAGACCGATGTCATTTATGGATTTAATATAAATAGTTTTGACCCTCACAAGTGACCTCAAAGGTCCTCATCATAATTTTGAATAAGAGAGTAACTGTATGTCAAAGTAGAGGGGCAGAACCAACTCACAAGCTGACTTTCCAACATCTGTATCTTAGGGCCGCTCTTCTTGTTCTCTATTCTTTGAAAGTAGATACTTGATTAAAAAAAAAAAAGCAAATTACTAGTTCTAGTGATGGAAGTTATAAGACCTAAGTGATTGATGGTTCTTTGGTAGAAAAAGCAATTTAACATAAATTAAAGACTGGAACATAGAAACTGGCAGTGATTGAGATCAATGGAGTAAATGAGACCATTACATATTTTCTATACCCAGGATAAAGTAATACAGATCCAGGGTCCAAAAGTGGTGTCCCTAGCTTCATGATACCTAGCCCACTAACTCGGGATAAGAAATTGTAAAGCTACCTGTATGTTGCTGCTTCTTAAACACATCCAGAAAGTAGTAATTTAGTGTCTAAAAAGCAATGCCAAATTCCCAGTGGCATTTTTCTAATTACTAAAGTGGTTAATCTAACTTGTTAAGTTTATACATTTTTTCCTTGCATGGCACTCAATAAAGTAGTTTCATTTTGAAATTTTTAAATGGAAGTATATGAAAATTTTCATTTTCTTGAAATGGTTTTGTACAAAAAAGGTGTTCAGCACCATCTCTACATGGAAATGTTTAAAGAGTAATTCACACAGATAACTTATGGTGTGAAAAATGCACAGGAACTAGCAGACAAAATTTAGTTTTGTACAGCTAGGAGTCTATTTAAAACATTTCCAATTTTTGCCAATATGCTTTGCAAAAATTTTCAGGGTTTACAATACCTTATTGAGTCTTACTATGATATGTTTGGATATCAGAAGGTTGCTACAGTGAAAATACATTTTATTTTGGTCAATATATTTAATTCCATGTTTTAGAGTATTTATTTCTATTTTAGAAGATTTCTGATCTTACTTTTTGTTGGCTACTTCTAATATTCACCTGTTAGTCAAAACTGCAAAAGCAATTAAGACTTTGGAACTGAAAACCATTAGGTCGGGGGAAGGGGACTATTTAACAGTCACTGTTCTAAGCCTTTAGGGGTTCCCACTTTGTATGCTAATCTCTAAAGGTTCAGCTTTTGGTTTTTAAATTCACAGCTTCCAAAACCCAGCATACAATTTTATGTTAGAATCCTAATTTAGAAACATGGGGGAAAAAAATCTGTGAGTTAAATTAAGGTTCTGCCATATGATGCTAAAAATAAACTCTGATTTACATACAAAGTAAATTGTCATTTCTACAAATGTAATTTGTCAGTTAAATGACAATGTTTAAAAAAAAAAGAACAAAAAAACTTAAACTTTCCTTTTACAATGCAGGCACACAAAACAGAACAAACATGACATCAATGATATACTAGTAAAATACACTAAGTCCAATAAAAGATGAATAAACTACAAGGAGAAACTAGAATGGAAAATAGGCTACGGGACTATATGGGTTCATTAACACAAAGAATTTTTGAGTCTGGCCTAAATAATTAATTGCCTTTGACATCATTTTGCTTTCCCTTTGTTAAAATACATTTTTCTCAAAGTCAGCAATACCTTGTCTACCTGTCCTGTCTGGGAGATTGAAAGATAAAGGTCTGTAAGAGAGAAGAATGGAAAGAGCTAGAAAGATCAGGATGTTCGGAAAAAAGAGGACTGACTTTTAAAAAGTAGTGACTAAATTCAGACCCATTTATTCATCTTGAAAATCACATGAAATACATAAAGGCTAACAAGTCTCCCCAACCCCACCCCTCTACCTCCACCCCCAGGGAGTCCTTTTACTCCTAGGCAGATTCCTGAGTGCCTCTTAATACTTCCCCCAAATCCCACCAACCTCCCAGCTTAAATCCTCCTTTCCCAAGATCCCAATGTTATAGTAAACCATTTATCTATCAAAGCAGGATAGATGAAAATATATTCAGAGCATATCTTTGCTTCTCGTCTCTTTAAAGATCTGGGTGATCTTTGCTTCTACCTGTCTAGGTAATGGGAATTAAACTGGTTCACTTTTGACTGTTACCAGAAATATACTACTTTTAAGATAAAATAATAAATCTTTGATTTCTGACAAAGTAAAGGCGACTCGATACATCCATGTTATATTTTAAAAGCTGTATCTTAATTATATCCAGGCTTCTTAAAAGATAAATGATATTCTAAACATTACTTAAATTAATTTTTAAAACATGATAAACAGGTCTTTTCATCAGTCATGGTATTCTGAACTTTAAGATTTGCTTTGTAGCTTTTTGCTTACATAATACATTTTAACTAAAATTTTGTAAGAGCAAAATTAATAAAAGCTTATAGCTTGCTCTCAAATAATTTTGGATTATTCTGCAGTCATATATTTGGTAGATATAACCAGTTTAAATAACATGGAAAAGGAAACCATATGAAAACTCTTGACATTTCACTGCGTCTGGAATAAAGCTGGTAGCCTTCCAAACATACTTAAAATATATGAAAATTGCTGAAAAATTACATAAAATCAACATTATTTCAACACAATTTCTTAAAGTATGATCAGAACTATATGGCTTCACCGTGACTCAAAATCCTACTTTATGAGGAAAATATTAGCAGACATCACATATAGAGAAACACTCGATAAACATATGTTAGTTTATCCATCAGATTTAAAACATACTTTTTGTGTAAAGGAGAAAAAGAAAAACTAATTTGGTAGCAGATAACAATTGATTATACATGTTAAAAGACAATCAGTGGATGAAAAACAAATATTCACCAGTATTCAAAACCATTTTAAATAGCATGTTTAAATAGCATGTTTCTGCTAAAGGACTTTAAGTTATAATGTTCTTATAACTATTTCCACTAAAAATGTAAATTCTTTATTTTACTGATCTTTATAGATAAAAAAAACTGGCTCATTAACAAAGTTTTACTGGACAATCAAAAAGCAAATATCCATTATGCAATTATTACAGGTCCTTCATGACTTCTGTCAATATTATATATAGCAAACCTAAGGAGGAAAAGGTGGGCAGGCGGGAAGAAGGGCACCACCAATGGAAAGGAGTTAAATACCTGGAAATGTGATAATTCCAGACAAGAGGTCGATATATTTTTACAGATGATTACATGGAATTCACAAATCACCACATATCCACTCATTTTACACTAATTATTAATGGATTGTATCACTGTCTGTCTCTTGGCATTTAAAACCTATAACCATATAGTTTTGTAAAGCAAGGTTTAACAGAAATAAATTTCAAGTTATCATTTTAAGACTTTAAAAACTATAGCTTAGAGTTTATGGTAAACCTTTTGCCATATTGAACAATACACTGCAAGCCAACTCTACTAAATAATATTCTTAGCCCTTTTCCTTGTCCTAAAACAAAATTTTCTCTATTAATCTTAGTTTGTTTTCCCTTTTCAAAAACCAGTATTTTAAAAATTGGCTGTAGAACACACTAAATATAAACAATTACTTAAAAAGAGCCATAATTTTAAGTTCTTCCCCATTACAACCCTCTCCTTTGGGAAACCAAGGAGGATGATAACTTGAGATAAGGAGAAATGAAGGACTATTTTAATGTAAAACAGAACATTGGAAAATGTTTTTATACAAAACTTCAACTGTTTCTAATCCTCAGATTTCAGATTTATCCACCATCCTGTGTTTCATTCCATTCCAATAAGCACAGCATTTTAAGCTGATCTTTTGAAGAGCCAACAAGATAAAAATTCTTCAGAACTCACCTGTTGTAAATTAATGCTAGCATATTTTTAATATCTTTCTGCTTTTATAGTAATATTTACTTTAGACCAACCAAATAACTGTACTAATAATTATAAATAAAATTAGTTTTCTGCATTATGACTATAAATACCAAAGGTAAGAGTATCCTCAAACATGTGTAGTATTGAATGAGATATCAAGACTATTCATCTTTCTAAATTTCTGTATAGCAATAAGAAACAACCAAAATCATGTAAACTTGAGAGGCTCAGCTACAGCACCTGTTACTGATATTCAGCCTTGTTATTGAGGCAAGAGTCATACAATTCTAAAGTAGAGTTTTACAAAAGGCTAAACTGCTGGTTGGTCCTCATTCACTCAATTTAGCAGCACAAAGTTAGCTGTATATAACTAACCAAATCTTTCTCTTCTAGAATGCAATAAAAGCAAATCTTTCTCTTCTAGAATGCAATTCTCTTCTAAAATCCAATAAATGATACATGTATCATTATATGGAATGTATGATTTAGCTAACTTGTCAGTGACCTTTGGGAAGGATCCAGAATTAAAAGATCAGAGCACTGCATTTCTTTTTTTCAATGTGCACTCAGGCCTACTAAGCACCCATTATAACATTACTTCCTTATGAGAATTCCATTTTCTCCCCTTTCCTTTTGCAGAAATAGTTTTATAAAACACTAAATTTATATATCTTTAGAAAACCAGTTCTAAGACTTCCTTGATAATTAATGACTACAGTTTAATAACAAATATTGATTGCATTATTCATAATTTCTTTTTTAAGCAACAAGAATTGGGAATTTTATTCATTGCCCAAAGCAATTACAACTGTGGCTAAAAGAATACACAAAACTATTTGGTGGATAGTGGTCACAGAACATTTAACATACTAAAATGTGTATATTCCACTTCTTTTTAAAATTGAATAAGCATACCAGCTGTACCTAAAGGGTGATACTGAAGGACAAACAGTGAAAGCTACAAATCATGCATAATTCATGATCATGCTTACTACCTTCATTAACTAAAGCACTTTCCATTCTTACCTCAGATTTCTCCAGTTTATTTTGTGCATCAATTTGTGTAACAATCTCATTCATGTTGGTCTCCAACACCATTCCCCCCATCACCATTTCTGCAAGAATATTGTGAACCTAAAGAAAGAAAACTCACTATAAGAATGTTTCATGATCCCAGTAATTTTTCTTTCAAAAACTGCTGTTGTACGAGCTGTAAAATAAAAATAATTTGGAGTGAAGACTCATAATACACTTATGTCACTACTGTGAAGCCTTAGGCAATTGTATAAACCTCTTTAAATCTTAGTTTAATGAGCTGTAAAACAGAGATAATAATAGTATCTCCTTCATAGACTGATGAAAAGATTAAGTGAGGTCAGTGACCATGGAAGTGCCCAAAACAAAGTAAACAATCAATAAACATTAGCTACCATTATAGTATCAGGATTAATGCTAAAAAAAAAAAGACCTATAAGGGCCTTTTATACCTGATTCTTAGTAATTATTAAGTTGTTTTAAGCTCAAGGTATTCAATTGAGGCTATGTGGCATTCCTACAAGCTCTAGATTTAAAATGAAGTAAAAATTTCTTTATATTATAAGTACTTTAATAATGCTTTTACCCCAAAGCCCTCTCTATATATCTAATTACTCAGATTTTTTATGATCAAATACATCTTACAATGACAAAAAACAACATTTTCCACTGGGGAGAAAAACTATAACCCAGGTGTTTGGTCATAAGGTATTTACTGGATCAAAAATCACCAAGTCAACGCTGGAGTGTCACAGAACAGTATACTGTGCTATAATTTTTAAAAAATAATGTGGCAGCATTAAGAATGGAGACTCTGAAACTAGATAGGTATAAATACTGACTCTATCACTTATTGGTTGTATACCCTTCAGAAGTTAGTTACTTGACCTCTCTGTTACCTTATTTGTAAAAGAGAGGTAGAAATAGTATGGGTACCTCATAGAATTATCATAAGGATTAAATAAATCCAAGTGAAGCACCTAATAGGTGCTTAAAAAAAAAACCTAATAGGTTTTTTAAACAAAAACTTTTAAAAATTAAATATATAATTATACTGTTCGATTTTCATTCCTTTTTAAGATTTCATGCAAATGTACTCATGATTTTTAAAATACCCTATTATTTATTAATGTTTCATTTTGGAAAGATGGACACCTCACATACCAATTTTGAAGAATTACAGAAATTACTTTTCCTTAGTAAACAAAACCAGAAGCTACAATTGTTTTAAATAGTGCTAAATATCATCACTTCTACTACTATCTTTTCTGTTACTAGATACCATTTATTAAAGCTCTGTTTTGATGCTGCACTTACAGTATCTGATTTAATTCTCACATTAACCTTTGTTACAGCTGAGAGAATAAACCAGCTTACTCAAGACACATAAGCTAATATGTGGCAAATCAATGACTCAAACCTAAATCTGTGTGATCCAAGTCCAATACTTCTGTTAACAATAATAAATGAAATTGATACAGCAAATCATAATCTATGAAAATTCAATTTAAGGTCAAGAAGATAACTAGGTGATAAAATAAAATTACCTTATAATAGCTAATAGGTACTATATGCATAAAAAGTGTTCAGAAAGAAAGGCCATGGCCAGGGGACAGAGATTCATTAAAACTTCTGTCTTAGCAGTGGAAATTCCTCTTTTCTTTTTAAAACAAGTGTAACAACTCCACCACCCCCGTTTTGCTCAGGCTTTCTTATGGGTTCATCCCTACGTATACATTGTACTATTGCCTTTCGAAACATCTCAGAACACAAGCACTAGATTGGTGGAAACTACAGATTTCAGTAATACTGAAATATCTACCAGCTTTAGAGGTAACAAAATATGAGCAGCCTACAAATGTGGGTCGTATGTAAGAAATTCTAAGAAATGTATGTAAATTTGTCCTTAAAGTAAAAATAATTCCTATGAAAGCCAGTTCAGATCCAGAAGAGACAGAAAATACAATTGAAGGGCCTGTGAGCTAAATTCTTAAACATAATCTCACTTATTATAAAGATAATAAATGCCTAAAGAGTGTATTCTCAGTGAGGAGGTACAATACGTTATGTAGAAATTTAAGGAGAGGGCTTCCCTCGTGGCACAGTGGTTAAGAATCCGCTTGCCAATACAGGGGACACGGGTTCGAGCCCTGGTCCGGGAAGATCCCACATGCCGCAGAGCAGCTAAGCCTGTGTACCACAACTACTGAGCCTGCAAGCCACAACTACTGAGCCTGTATGCCACAACTACTGAAGCCTGCATGCCTAGAGCCCATGCTCCACAACAAAGAGAAGCCACCACAATGAGATGCCCACACACTGCAACGAAGAGTAGGCCCTGCTCGCTGCAACTAGAGAAAGCCTGCACACAGCAACGAAGACCCAACGCAGCCAAAAATAAATAAATAAAATAAATTTAAATAAATAAATAAGAAATTTAAGGAGATAAACAGCATGGGAATGAGAACTATTAATTGGAAGGCTACTCCAATACTATTCAGGTTATGGTGTCCAAAGCAAGGTATGTCACATGAGGAGGGGAAATTAAGAAGGTGAACATGTCTATTGATAGAAAAATTCATGTTCCAAGAATTGAGAAGAATTTTTGGCAGACTTAATAAGAGAAAGAGGATGATAAAGCTCTGCTTTTAGCTTAGCCCTAACTCATATGGTTGACATATTTCAGTATTTTGTTTTATAAATTTTACTTAAAACAGATTTTTATGGAAATAAAAGAGTAACAATATGCTTATAATACAACTCATCTACTAAACTGCTTTGATGTTCACCTAAAAGTTCAATGAGTTTTCACTCTCTCTTATGAATTTTTATAAGTATTTAAGTGTTAAAAAAGTGGCAAATATCACACTAACAGTGTATTTTTGCCTTTTTCTTCTGGACATAGACCGTAACTTCTAAATTTCATTTTAATTTTTTTAAAATCACAATATAAGCCATACAGAAACATATATAAAAATAGTCTCTACCATCCTCTGCTTCTGTTACTAGGTCCCTCTAAAGATAATCACAGTTAATTGTATCTTATATATCCTTCTAGAAAACTTGTTATGCATATACTTGTTGTATGTGTGTGTGTATATATCTAATGTACACAAATGAGATCACATTGTACACATTATTCCCACAGTTCTACAAGAAAATAAAGATTGAATTGTCGGTGCTTTGTGACCACCTAGAGGGGTGGGATAGGGAGGGTGGGAGGGAGGGAGACACAAGAGGGAAGAGATATGGGGATATATGTATATGTATAACTGATTCACTTTGTTATAAAGCAGAAACTAACACACCATTGTAAAGCAATTATACTCCAATAACGATGTTAAATGGGAAAAAAAAAGTATGACAAAAAAACGATTGAATTGAAACTCAGAGGCAAGAGAAAATGAGCATTATGAGTTAATAAAATAATAAAAGTTACTAGAGCCAGATATATGTACAAGAATAAGAATGATCAATGAAATTGTTGGTAAGAGCAAAGAAAAATACAAAACTAAAACGGTGAATGTACACTATTATCACACACCTAAAAATGAGAAATATACAGATTCCTCAGAAATATTGGTAAGTTATTAAATGAACAAATGAGAGGGACAGAACGATATCTATACTACGGTCCCACTGAGGTATACTAAAAAAATTACACACATACACACACTTGGATATACCCAGAAAAATTCTGGAAAGGCACGAAAATAATTAGAAAAAAAAAAAAGACTTTATTTTTTTAAGAGCAGTTTTAGGTTCACAGCAAAATTAAGAGGAAGGTACAGAAACTTTCCCATACATACAGCCTGGCCTCTGCAGCTTGTCCAGAGTGGTAAATGTTACAACTGATGAACCTACACTGATGATACATCATAATCACCCAAATTCATAGTCTACCTCAAGAGCTCTCTTTTGGTGGTGTACATTCTATGGGTTTGGATAAATATGATATATATCTATCATTATGGTATCACACAGAGTATCCTAAATATCCTCTATGCTCCACCTATTCACCCATCCCCCTCCCTCCCCAAGCCTGACAACCACTAATCTTTTCAGTATATGCATAGTTTTACCTTTTCCAGAATGTCATACAGCTGGAATCACACAGTACATAGCCTTTTCTGATTGGCTTCTTGCACTTAGTAATATGCATTTTAAGGTTCCTCAATGTCTTTTCATAGTTTGATAGTTCATTTAGTTTTAGCACTGGATAAAATTCCATTGACTGAATATAACACAGCTTGTTTATCCATTTACCTACTGAAGGACATCTTGGTTGCTTTAAAGTTTTGGCAACTATGAAAAGAGTTGCTATAAACATCCATGTGCAGGCTTTTGTATAGACATAAGTTTTCAACTCTTTTGGGTACATACCACGGAGCACGATTGCTGAATTGCATGATAAGAGTATGTTTAGTTTTTTAAGGCATCGCCAAACTGTCTTCCAAAGTGACTGTATCATTTTGCATTCACACCAGAAATGAATGAGAATTCCTGTTGCTTCACATCCTTACCAGCATTTGGCGTTGTCAGTATTCTGGATTTTGGCCATTCCAATAGGTATATAATGTGCTGCAAATATTTTTTAATAGATAGTAGTTGCCTAAAGAATGGGATTGGAGGACTGAGGAAGAAAGGAGACTTAGCTTTCTTTCACAGTTTTTGTGTGTTTGTTTGTTTATTTGTTTTGAAAACTTTTAACATGAGCATATATTGCTTTAAAAAAAAAACCTTCCTAAAGAGTAAGAGAGATCATTCAGAGGTACAATATTAAAGGCAATGGCCATGTACCTATTTAAGTTATTTATTTATTCATTTATTTATTTTTATTTATTTATTTTTTTTGCAGTACGCGGGCCTCTCACTGTTGTGGCCTCTCCCTTTGCGGAACACAGGCTCCAGAAGCGCAGGCTCAGTGGCCATGGCTCATGGGCCTAGCCGCTCCGTGGCATGTGGGATCTTCCCAGACCGGGGCACGAACCCGTGTCCCCTGCATTGGCAGGCGGACTCTCAACCACTGCGCCACCAAGGAAGCCCCTGTTTAAGTTGTAGCTCAAAGGTGTTGAATATTTGTTAGTGATAAGAGAAGCATGCCACATTTTACATGTGTTAAACAATAAGTCTTTTTATGTCTCAATGCAGAACCTGAGACTTTGGCTTAAAACTACTGTAACATATAAGATTAAGTGGTCTCTATATTATTTTATTATTATTTACAAAATATTATAATGCACACAGTTGGCATCTAATATTTATTAGATGCCAATACTTTCTTCAAAATCATTTACCTCAATTATCTTAAAATTCAAAAGTTAAAAGAACATGGCATTTTTTGTAGTCTAACTACACCATCAGTAAACCATATTTATTAAATATTTATATACAGTGCTTACAGACAGCAGCATCTTAGTTGAGTAAAGCCTACATAATCATTGGAGAGTAAATGAAGATTAAATCAAACACATTTCACTTTTGACTGTTTTTTTTTTTTTTTGTCACACTGCACAGCATGTGGGATCTTAGTTCTCCGACTAGGGATCGCACCCACCCTCCCTGCATTGGAAGCATGGAGTCAACCACTGGATCACCAGGGAAGTCCTACATTTCACTTTTTAACAGTTACAGGTCAACCAGGCAGAAACAAGAGTCTAAAAACAAAAAAATGAAAGGAAGTCAAATTACATAGAGCCCTTTCTATGGATTGTCACTTGTTTTCAAAGCATAAAGCTATTTTGCTATAATTTATGCTAGAAATGAGGTCCTTTGCACCAAACATCTTTTAATTTGACTACATTAATAACTTACTACAGGGGTGGTCAAGTAAAATACGGCATATACGTTCTACACAATATTTCACTTAAGAATAAAGCTGATACATATATATTGATATGGAAGGATCTAAAGAGAGATGAAGTTAATAAAGCAAGGCATAGAACATTACGTGAAATAAAAACATGCTTTATCACTCACTGAACCAAGAGAACTATGCATATCTTTGGAAACATATAGAAAGAAAGTCTGGAAGCCTACCTAGACAAACTATTAAGAGAAATTACTTCAGGGAAGTGGGGTAGTGGTGAATAGGTATAAGGAAGGGGACAAGGTAAGAAGAACTTTCACGTTTAATCATATAGCCTTCAGTACAATTTGACTTCTTTGTTTCAAGAAATTTAAGTATTATTATTGTAAATTTAAAATAATAAAATATATGAATAACACTGTAATGTTAATGGTGTGTGTCTGTGAGACAGACAAGACACAGACACAGGCAGACAGACACCACACATCTTCCTAAAACAATTACTTGAGGACTGGGGTAAGGACATATTCTTCACATAACCCTGCAAAGTGTTAAGCACTCAATAAATATTTTGTAAAATGTGTTTTGCAAGGAACACCTCCTTCTTCTCTTGAAAAAGAAAACTGAACAGGAGTTTTAAAAGGGGGTGAAGGGGAGGCAAAGCAGAGTTATAAGTCTACTCTAAAGACCGTAATACTGTAAGAAATGATTTTTTTTTATTATTAAGAAAATAGCCGATTTTGATGAAATGACACATTATTTTAAATGTTAGCAAATTTCCATTTATGTACCTGTGGGTCATACTCTTACTAATTTGATAATAAAACGTTAATACATGTATTTTCTAATAAACATTTAAATAATGTACCTAAAGTAATCTACTAATACCTGTATTTATAATTCTAAATGGTCTAAACCTCACTTCACATTTTGATATTTCTTTAAATGTAAGTACAATTGATCATAAAAAACATCATTACTTTACATACCACTGAAAAGGAAAAATGCTGACAATTAAATTATGACAAGCAGCCAGCCCCGCTGCCTCAACCCCGCCAGGGTAGCGGCCAAGCAGAGGGCTGTTGGGGGCGAGGTACGCGTGGGGGCTTCAGATGCCTGCCTCCCACCCACCTGCTGCTGCCAGAGCAGCAGGAGGACAGAGCGACCTACTCCACTGCTCTAGGGACTTTCCTGGTGGTGCAGTGGTTAAGAACCCGCCTGCCAATGCAGGGGACACGGTTCGAGCCCTGGTCTGGAAAGGTCCCACATGCTGCGGAGCAACTAAACCTGTGCACCACAACTACTGAGCCTGCGCTCTAGAGCCCATGAGCCACAACTACTGAGCCCTCGTGCCACAACTACTGAAGCCCACGTACCTAGAGCCCATGCTCTGCAACAAGAGAAGCCACTGCAAGGAGAAGCCCGTGCACCACAACAAAGAGTAGCCCCCACTTGCTGCAACTAGAGAAAGCCTGCGCGCAGCAACGAAGACCCAATGCGGCAAAAGAAAATAAATTTAAAAAATAAAATGTAACTACCAGAAAAAGTAAAAAAAAAATTATGGCAAGCTATAGAATTGTAAATGCATACTGATCTCAAAAATGTTAAAATGTGAAAGAAAATCAGCATTTTAGAATCAACGAAGTATGATATTTTCTTGTCATGCTTTAGCTCTACGGGTATTTATAAATAAAAGCTATAATGAAAAAATTTAAGAAAATGGATGTCTTTGGGTTTTACTGGAGTCACTACCAACATTTAAAAAAAAAAGCTTAGCTTCAGAAATACATCCTCTCAAAATATATTTATCAGAACTTCATTATATCTAAAAATATATTAAATTTTTGTATAATTATTCTCCAACAGGATAGCTGACATATCAAAGTGTTATATAAATCAAAATTTTCACCTGGGGACTTCCCTGGTGGCACAGTGGTTAAGAATCCGCCTGCCAATGCAGGCGACACAGGATAGATCCCTGGTCCAGTAAGATCCCACATGCCACGGAGCAACTAAGCCCTTGCACCACAACTACTGAGCCTGAGCTCTAGAGCCAGTGAGCCACAACTACTGAGCCTGTGTGCTGCAACTACTGAAGCCTGTGCGCCTAGAGCCCGTGCTCCACAACTAAGAGAAGCCACTGCAGTGAGAAGCCCGCACACCACAACGAAGAGCAGCCCCCACTCGCTGCAACTAGAGAAAACCCGCATGCAGCAATGAACACAGCCAAAAAATCAAAACAAAACTTTCACTTGATAATATCATTAACCTGAAGAAAGTGTTTGCTAAGGAAATAATCGGTTCTACAGGTATGTGGATAATACCTTGAGACTGATGCAGTTGAGCAGGTTCTCCTGCTAAAGAGCATAATCCCCACACAAACTTCTCTCTTCTTTAATATTATATCATGAAAGAGAAGTCTAAAGTATGACAATTTTGTAAGTAATTTTGAAAGGAATTAAGAGTATATTTTGTTAGCCATCAAAATTGATAAAATTTTCAAGACAAAATAGAAAGGTTAAGTATATAACATACTTTAACATACTACAATATACTACTAATAATGAGACATTTGATAATTGCTGACCAGTGGAAAGCAACAGTGGTATAGTAATTTAAAGCAACAGGTAAAGGAACTCCCTGGTGGTCCAGTGGTTAGGATGCAGCGCTTCCACTGCAGGGGCACAGGTTTAATCCCTGATCGGGGAACTAAGATCCCACAAGCCGTGCTGTGTGGCCAAACAAAAAACAAAAACAAATAAATAGAGTACTAGGTAAGAGTAATTCTATTTTGTTACACAATGCATTTTATACTCACACTGAATATGAATGTTTCAAATCGGAAAATTCAAAATATTTATGTCTGAAAAACTAGAAAGCTGTTCTACTTGCTATTCTATATTTTGCGTTGATTATACAGAAATCCTTTTTAAAGGCTGCTTATCATAAGGGTCATGGATGCTCATTAAAAGACCTTAGGGGCTTCCCTGGTGGCGCAGTGGTTGAGAGTCCGCCTGCCGATGCAGGGGACATGGGTTCGTGCCCCGGTCCGGGAAGATCCCACATGCCACGGAGCGGCTGGGCCCGTGAGCCATGGCCACTGAGCCTGTGTGTCTGGAGCCTGTGCTCTGCAATGGGAGAGGCCACAACAGTGAGAGGCCCGCGTACCGCAAAAAAAAAAAAAAAAAAAAAAAAAAGACCTTAGAATACTCCTGGCTTATGTGTTATTGTTGACTTGTATTTTAATGCTACAATTTTTGTTTTCATTTTAATCTCATAAGTACTTTAAGAGTCAATGTTCTTTTATCCTTACCCACAAATTTACTTCTTTCTTTGCTCTTCTTCCCTCTTCAACTCACTCCTTATATTTCAGATTTCTTTCCGTGTAAATTGCCCTCTTTAGAATTTCCTTTAGTCCAAAGGCTTGCTGGTTGCAAATTCCCTTGTTATTTCTCAAATAATGTTTTTATTTCACCCATAATCTTGAAAGATGGTTTTGCTAATTTTAGAACTACAGTTGACAGTTACTTTCTTTCAACACAACATCTTCTAACTTCTGTGGTTGCTGTTGAGAAGTCACTTCCCAGTCTGACCACTGCTCTTGTGAAAGTAATGTCTTTTATTTCTGGATGATTTTAAGAGCTCTCTCTCTCTGCTATTCAATTTTACTATCATTAGTCTATGTGTAGATTTCTTTTTATTTATTCTGCTTGTGATTCTTTTATCTGTGGGTTGGCATCTTCCATTAATTCTGGAAAATTCTCAGCCATTAGATACTCAGATATTGAAAATGCCTCGTCCTTTCTTTTTCATTAGATATTTCTTGCTCTATCTTCCCTGACCTGTAAACTATATTTCACATTTTCAGGCTTTATTGTCCTTTTATGCTGCATTATGGAAAATGTATTCTACCTTTCTATTTACTCAGATATGTTTATGTTTAAACCCATCCACTGAAAATTTTAATTTTGACATTTTTCTCTTCTAGAAATTTCATTAATTTCTTTTTCAAATCACCTAAGTTTTTAAAAAGTACTTTTATTTACTGCAATTTTTTTTATCAGGTTTGACTTTCTAACAACTTGCTCAGTAGAAGGGGGGTGCCAAGCATTTGACTAGTGCTGGCAGGTGAGGGTGAAGCCCGGCATGTCTGGCTTTGAATGGCCCAGCCAGGAGCTGGGTTATAGAAAGGAAGGATTAAGCAAATTAAGTAAATGCATCAACAATAATACAAATAATAGGAATGAGAATAATCTCTCACTGTCAGAGAAGCAAAGTGCAGATAGGGAAAAGATGAAGGCTAGAATAAATTCTGTAGTGTTGCAATAGATGCTGGGGTATTAAGAAGAACTCAATGATTTTTAATATATATAAAGATATAGAAATAGGCAGGTGTGTGTGTGTGTGTACATACATCTATTTCCTAGCTTGGTTCACTGAGAACCAGAAGTAATAATCACACCTCTACCAACTAGCATACATGTTGCTAGGACTGTCATTTCTATACATCATCATCCACTAAAAGGAACCTTACAGAGAGAATACTAACATGACGGCTAAGGCAAAAAATATATAAGACGCTCTGCCCATAGAAAAGGTGGAGAAACAATGATCAACCTCATAATTACAAGCACCTCCATCCAGACTATGGTTTCTCCATATCATTTCCCACTTAAAAAAAAAAAAAAATTAGGGCTCCTAGAAGGAATGACTGATAACATATCTACAGCCGGAAATAAATAAAGTGAATCTGGAACATCTAGTTGTACCAGAACACAAAGCAGCTATCAAAGTCCATGGATGGGGAGAGGGGTCATGTCAAAAGAACCCAGAAGACAACGTGAAGGGGTTCCCCCACTGGCCAAAGATAGGGCAATTTGAGCATCAAAAAGAATAATATCCACAGTGGATTAAAACAAATCAATTATGTTAAAATTCGTATGTCACAAGGGTACTAAAAAAGAAATTCAATGACCACTTCTGGTGACTACTAGGGAACCAAATGTTATGGAAACTGGTTAATAAAGGGAAATACTCTAGAATTTATCCTGTCTTTCCTATATAAGCTGTACTTTTTTTTTTTTTTTTGTGGTATGCAGGCCTCTCACTGTTGTGGCCTCTCCCGTTGCGGAGCACAGGCTCCGGACGCGCAGGCTCAGCGGCCATGGCTCACCGGCCCAGATGCTCCACAGCACGTGGGATCCTCCCGGACTGGGGCACGAACCCATGTCCCCTGCATCGGCAGGCGGACTCTCAACCACTGCGCCACCAGGGAAGCCCCAAAGCTGTACCTTTTTAAACCCATCATCTCTGACTTTTAATGGATTGTTTCATTCAATTCACACTTACTATACTGAATAATACATTTATTTTAAATAATTTCCCTTTCTCCCAAAGTTGGTTGTCTTGATCAGATTTTATTTATATTATTTCCCCCTTTTAAATCAGAGATTCTACTGTTTATAATTTTTATTAATGAAAACTATCTCTTTCCTTGTGCTTTTAATCAAACAAATATAACTTTATTCTTATTTGTAAAATATCAAGTCTTTCTACCACTGAGATGCCTTGTTTTCCTACTAAATGCTCTGTTATTCCCTACTCTCCTTTCCCCCAGGTGGATAACAGCTTCAAAATACTTTTATAATACATGCTAAATACTTCATATTCTCTTACCTTTTCCTTCATGTTTTCTATCTCTTAATCTTTCAATTATATGCTTTGAGATTATTTCCTGCATTCATCTTCTATCTGTAATTCAAGCCTCAACTGTGACCATTCTCTTCTTTAAACTCTATAGTTTGAAAACACATTTTTAAGCCCCAGGAAGACCTTTTCGAATTGCATCTCCTTAAGCACTTTTTACCATTTTAAAATTTCAAATGTTCACTGATCTCCTGTAGTAGCTCTTTTTCACGGAGCATATGTTCTGATTGTTCAGCCTGTTCCTCGTCTCTCTGTTGAGATGGCATTCTTTTTTCTCTGTCGGCTCACTGGTACTTAGGTGTGGTTGCTGAGATACTCTTAATGGTTAGATTTCTTCAGGTGGTGAAAGGAAAAGGAGACTCTCACTCTGTGTCCTGTGGTTTAAGGATAGGCTATCAAACTCCTTAAGAGGGACGGGGCTAGAGGAAACCTCTCCACTCTAACTCTTAATTCTTCATTCTCCTGGCCTGGAGGGTAGGAAAGACACTGAGGCCTCTAATCATATCTCCCTTACCCTGATCTTTTGGGGGATGGGGGGAATGCAGGGAGGAGTAGACAGAGCACTTTTATAGCTGTCAATACATGTCATACATGCTCCAAACCAAGCTCTTTATAAATCTTTAGCTCTTTCATCTTTGCCCTGGGATTTGATGCTGTGCTGCAATAGTGGTGACAACCTGGGGCTGCCCAATTAAAGCCACAGTGTTCAGGAAATGGGCAGGTAACACAGTTGCGCAAATAAGCAGACCTTCCCAGCAAACCCACAGTGGCCATGCAGTATAAGTAAGAAATAAACCAAGTTACTCATATTTTAGGTGTTATTACCACAGCATAACTTAGCTGTAATAGAGTCTGACTCCATTTTTGATGCCTGCCTGCTGACAGCTTTCAAGTCCCACTGTTCTCCCTTCCTCTTCTGTCCACATGTGGGCAAGTTGATAAGAAAGTCCAGGTGCTCCTTCCTTTGCACTGGTGGGAAATTTAAATTACACAAGACCTGGCCTGCATGTGGAAACCCTCAACCCAGCCCTACCCCCTAACCACATAAAACCCCAGGATAGTTGCCGTTCCTTGTTTTCCTCCCAAAAGCTTATTATGTGAACGATAAACCTTTTCAGATCAGATCCTCTTGGTGTACATGTGGTATCTTCAGTCTCTACATCCAAATCAATTTTGGGCAGGGGGTGCTGTTCCACTACTTCAGGGAGACTACAAATATTAGCTTATGTGACTAATACACAAATTAGTACTTGAAGGTTTGTAATGAGAAACTGATGACAATCACAATAAAGGAAAAGACACTGACTTAGGGGTTGGGCAGTAGGCCACATGGAAACTATTATATTGGAGGCTAGAAAGTTAG
Source organism: Lipotes vexillifer (assembly GCF_000442215.2). Classification (NCBI taxonomy): domain Eukaryota; kingdom Metazoa; phylum Chordata; class Mammalia; order Artiodactyla; family Lipotidae; genus Lipotes; species Lipotes vexillifer. The sequence continues at coordinate 5,303,261 of NW_006777583.1, read as the reverse complement.
TGATCCATGCTTGTAGTGGCAAAACATTTGGCAAAACTATCATGTGTGATAGTTTGAAAAGCAGATAAATTTACCCATGAAAACTCTTTTCTCTCTGACATAAAAACTGATGATTTTCCAGATACTGGCAGCTTTGTCACCATGGATTCCAGACTGACAGCATGTGGGACATGATAAACATACTGTGTGAATTAGAAATACTCTGATATTGTTACTGCAGCATAAACTAGCCCATCCTGACTGATAACAAACGGGGTATTCTTTACAACTTCCTCCTTCCCTCTATCCAAGTGTAGTATAACAGCACACAGAGGATGGTGTACAAAACTCTATATTTCCTCCTAGGAAGAAATGAGTTGAGCTATTCAGGAGATCTCTGACTGTTGGAAGGTCCAGGCTGCTTGAAAGTTGAAAACAAGCCTACTTTCATAGAAGGGCTGAAAACAAGACTAGCATTGTTTGAGACAGAGAGTACAGGGACAGGAAATGTCTATTTTAATGGTCTCTAACTCTTGTTATACTGAAGCTTTTTTCTCATTGCATTGAAAAAAAATTAAAACAAGAGTTTAGGCCAGCTAATTTTGGCAGGTTTCAAAACAGTGATACACTGTTGTGTGAAATGAACAGGCTATACAGACTACATATGTGATCCTATTTTTGATTTTTTTAAAGACATATTTGTTTCAGTACTCATTTGTACAAAGAAGTCTAGAAATACACATACTCTAAAATGTTAACACTAGTGTTAATTTAAAAAAGGAGGCAATTAGACTGAGGAGGCTCTAATACATAAGCAAAGCACAACCCCAGCCTAAAGTGCCTCAAGGTTAAGAAATCAACACCTAAGAGCAACCAATCACAAACAGCCAACTTGGCTTTCCCAAATAATACAGGTGCTTAAGCAATAGCCAATCAGATAATTCCCTTGCTTTGCTTCTGCCTCTTCTCTATAAACGTCTTTCCCCTAGCTCCTGTCAGCGGAGTATTCCTAACCAGTTCCGGTTTGGTGCTGACCAGTTTGAATCAATTTTTACTCAAATAAACTTAAAATTTTTAGTGTGCCTCAGTTTATCTTTTAATACTAGGCAATCTCTGAAATTGAGATAGCGTCTATTTATTCTCCTCTTATTTATATTTTCTGATTTTTCTAAAATGAACATATATTAACATAAATAGAAGTTTTAAAAACACTGTGTATTATGTATGGAAGTTGTATATATGTAGAGCTTAATTTTCCTATTAAGGAAAACTTTTATTCTCCGCTACAAATGTGACAACTTTACTCTTGCTACAATATTTTACCATAGAATCTTCAATTTTCTCAAAAAATTGCTAGATGCAACATATAAGTTAGTGATCTTTGAGCAGTCATTTTCAAAATAGAATTTTAAACATTTTAACCATGAACCAAAACATACTTTAGAATATTGTGAACCTTAATGCCTAAAAATAACAGAAGTCTTTGTAAGTGTGAATAGCATAAGACAGATAATAGAGAAAAGCAGTAGAAAACTAAAATAATTCTCTTAAAAATATCAAGTTTAAGTTCTATCCAAAATGAGTCAATATATGAAATTAAATCATTTAGTAAATGAGAAATATGATCTAAAGGACCAGCTAACAGTAAATGTATTCTTTTGATGTTCACAAATATTATAATGCATTCCTTGTGCTGTATCTTGATTGTGGAAATGGTTACATAACTAAATGTACTTGCCAAAACTTAGTCAAATGTATGCTTAAAGCTACTGAATTTTCATGTGTGTAAATTACACTTCAATAAAGCTGATTTTTAAAAATCACATTTTTTTGCTAAAATTTTCAGATTTCCAGACAATTTTATTCAATGGCTTAACCATTCAAAATAGTCTGTTACATTATATGAACTTATAGAGAAAAAAAAAATCTATATATAGCAAAAGTGGAATCTCTTCCTCGTAAATTTCCTATCCCCAATACCCAGTAATACTGGCTAGAGAATTTCAGTCATTCTTCCTTTCTCTCACCTCCTTTCAATAGGCCATCAAGTCCTATCAATTATATACTTTCTTTCATCCCTACTCTACTGCCTTAGTTCATTTCTTTCTGGGCTACTGCAATAGACTTCTAATTGATTTCCTTGACTTTAATCTCCCACCTACCAATCCAACATCCTTAACACAGAAAACAAAAATTATCTTGCCCCCGCAAAAAATGAACAAACAAAGCAACAATAATGTTAATAGAAACTTGTTTTAAAAAACTAAATTGCTTCAGAACAAAGCCCAAAATCCATGTCACTAAAGGTACTTTAAAGTCTCATGATCAATATCAAATCCTCCCCTCACAAAAAGTATGTATTTTATTATCTCTGCCTGTAGAGTCATCCTCTCCTTTTCTGTCTGTGAAATATCTACTAATCCCTAAAAAAATCCAGTTTAAATATAATTTCCTCCATTCTCATTGTCCTCCTCTAGATGTGAATTCCTCTAGGCCAGGGTCTGAAACTTCTTCACTAAGCACAGTGTCTGGCTCACAGTAAATATACTTATGAATTGAATAAAGGAATAAAAACAGTATTATTCACTAAATCTATTTTTACTCTGACAAATTAACATTTTTTTCTAACATAAAAAGCTTAGAAAATTTGATAATGTAGAAACTGTACCTTGTCTACATGGAAAATTAAATCCAGTTCACAGACGTTTTCAAAACACTTGTCTAATGTTTCCACAAATACCTAAAGAAAAGAAAAAAGGTTAAAAGCTTTTGAGAACTGAATAAGTTCATTCAAATCTATTACCTATAAGCCAGACAATTCTTAATTCTGAATGAAAAATTCTAACTCTATTATCACATTTCTCTTTTTTAAATTAAAAACTGTATTAAGTGCAAAAGGAATAATTATGGCCTGTACATCTAAACTATTTTTCAATACATTAATAAATGAAATACAATAAACAATTAAACTTCACTGAAAATTACAAGACCTAAAAATTGTTAGCACCATTACTTACAAAAATTCTGAAAAATACTCAAATCAGGCTCCCTATCTTCATATGAGGAAAAAAGAAAGCTTGTCATAAGTATCTATCAAGCTAGATGGGCACAGTCCAAGTCTCAACCACATCTAATATAGCCAATAATTTTTAATTAGCAAATCAGTATAAAAGATCACTAAAAATTAAACTTATGGAAAGAGCACAGACTCTGGAATCAGACTTACCTGGACTCAAACTCTGGTTTAAATACCTTGTACAACCTTGTGTGGGAAAGGGTTAACTCAGTAAGCCTGGGTTGTTCAACCCCTATACGTTCCCCAAAATGGCCTGTTTTCAGACTAGCCTTTGGCTAGTTCCTGGGAACTGAGCTCTGAGCCCTTGGAAAGTTCTGTCTGATAAGAGTGTTTCTGCATGCTTGAGGCCCTGGGCCACACTGTACCAGTGTGAGCAGACAGTTTATGCTAACAGTGTGATTTACAATGAACATATTTTTTCTCCGAGGTTCTGGAGTTTAAGTAACCAAGGTCAGTCATGGAGGTGTCACATGCCTATGTGACTGACCCCCAATAAAAATCCTGGAAACCCAGGCTAGGGTGAGTTGCCTAGTTTGAAACACTTTGCACATGTCATCACTTCTGGGGGAATTAAGCACATCTTGTGTGACTCCAGTAGAAAGGGACAACACCTGGAAGCTTGCACCTGGTTTCCTCCATACTTCCCTTCATGTGCCTTTGATGGTTTTACTCTGTATACTTTCACTGTAATAAACCCTAACCATAAACATAGCAACTTCTGAGTCCTGTGATTCCTAGCAAATCACTGAGATGGTCTTGGGGACCTCTGATACAAACTTTCAAAAATTAATCTCTTAGGGCTTCCCTGGTGGTGCAGTGGTTGAGAGTCCGCCTGCCGATGCAGGGGACACGGGTTCGTGCCCCGGTCCGGGAGGATCCCACATGCCGCGGAGCGGCTGGGCCCGTGGGCCACGGCCTCTGAGCCTGTGCGTCCGGAGCCTGTGCTCCGCAACGGGAGAGGCCACGACGGTGAGAGGCCCACGTAGCGTAAAAAAAAAAAATTAAACTCTTAAATTCCACTTTGCATAGTAGTCACTATTCTATCACTATTTCTGTATCCACTACCCTTCTCAGTGGTAATTTTCACAGATAGAATGACCACAAGTTTATCATTCGAACTGGGGGGTATTAAAAGAGAGCATCTATTAATTATTATATTATAATAACAGTATTCAATGTTATTGTACTATAATAATAACCTGGAACAACAGATGTAAACCAGGGCTGTTCCAAGCAAACTGAAATGTATGGTCACTGTATTCATAGGTGATCCTACCGGACAGAGTAAAATCTAAACAACAGGCTTCTTGCTATAACTACTCCAATCTGAGGCCAATTTACACAGATCCACAATCCAAGGCTCCTTCCTGGCATCAATGTAGATGAATAAGACAGGTGAAACAATGTATTTAACTATATGACCATGATCAACATTGTCTTAGACCAAGGGTTGGTAAACTTTCTCTGCAAAGGGCTAGAGAGTAAAGATTTTAATTTTAGGCTTTGTGGGCCATACAGTATAGCACAAAAGCAGCCACAGACAATACATAAACAAATGAGCATTGCTCTATTCCAATAAAACTTTATTTACAAAAACAGGGTAGCAGGCTGAATTTGACCTGCAGGATGTAATTTGTTGATCCTTGACTTAGACCAGGAGAAATAAAAGGTCAGTAGTAACCAAGAATATACAGTTTTTTGTGTGTGTGTGGTACGCGGGCCTCTCACTGCTGTGGCCTCTCCCGCCACGGAGCACAGGCTCTGGATGCGCAGGCTCAGTGGCCATGGCTCACGGGTGCAGCTGCTCTGCGGCATGTGGGATCTTCCCGGACCGGGACACGAACCCGTGTCCCCTGCATCGGCAGGTGGACTCTCAACCACTGCGCCACCAGGGAAGCCCAAGAATATACAGTTTTATACATAGTTTCATTTATGAGAAGGCAAGTTATTAAGATGACCAAGTGTGGGGCATACAAAGGTCATCCTCAAGTGAGTGCCTAGTTTGTTTCAATTGTGTGGTAAGTAGAAAATATATATTGTTGAGTACCTATCCAAACTCCCAACTTTATCTATTTCTCCTCAAGGTCTTGGTGACATGGTCCATGAAATGACTTTATTCATTCTATTTCTAATTCTGACTCACTTTTCTTCTTATAACACATTCTTGTTATGAGGATAGAATGGGATAATGCTGCTTGAACAAATAAGCATTTAACAAATACTGACTTCTTGAGGAGTCCAAAAGAGAAAACTTTCCCATTGAGAAAGATGAATTTATTTTTGACACAGTATCTCTAACATGGAAGTGGTCTGAATACATTTATAAACTCATAGTTAAATAAGTTACAGGAAATAAAACCATTTAAGTTCTTTCAGTAAATTTTTACTGAAGTATAACATATGTATAGAAAAGTAAACAACACTGTTCGTAGGAATGTAAATTGGCACAGCCACTGTGTAAAACAGTATGGAGGTTCCTCAAAAAACTAAAAACAGAACTACCATATCATCCAGCAATTCCACTCCTGGGTATACAGCTGAAGAAAAAAAACCCACTAACTTGAAAAGATGCATGTACCCCAATGTTCATAGCAGCATTATTTACAACTGCCAAGATATGGAAGCAACCTCAGTGTCCAACAACAGATGAATGGATAAAGGCGTGGTACATACACACACACACACACACACACACACACACACACACAGAGAAGAATACTACTCAACCATGAAAAAGAATGAAATTTTGCCAGTTCCAACAACATGGAGGATATTATGCATAGAGAAATAAGTCAGAGAGAAAGACAAACACTGTCTGTTATCACCTTCATGTGGAATCTAAAAAATAAAACAAACGAATGAATATAACAAAACAGAAACAGACTCACAGATATAGATAACAAACCAGTGGTTACCAGTGGGAAGAGGGAAGGGGGAGGGGAAAGATAGGAGTAGGGGATTAAGAGGTACAAACAACTGTATAAAATTAATAAGCTACAAGGATATATTATACAGCACAGGGAATATAGCCAATATTTTATAATAGCCAATATTTTATAATAACTTTAATTGGAGTATAGTCTATAAAAATTGTGAATCACTATGTTGTACACCTGAAACCAATGTAATATTGTAAGCCAAGTATACCTCCATAATAAAAAAAAGTACACAAATCATAACAATGTACAACCTGATGAATTTTCACAAAGTAAGTATACCTGTGTAACCAGCACTTAATATTCAGGTGTTATACTATTATCAGCACCGTAGAAGCCCGCTCATACTCCATTAGGCAACTATCAACATCAAGGGTAACTACCCTTTCTAACATTAAAGATATATTCTGTGTATTTCTGAACTAATATTGACCCTTGAACAATCTGGGCTTGAGCTGTGTGGGTCCAATGCTGCGCTCATGCTTAGAAACAAGTTTTTTTCAATAAATATAGTACTATACTACCCATGGTTGGCTGAATACAGGGATGCGGAACCCACAGATACAGAAGGCCAACTGTAAGGGACTTGGGCATCCACGGATTCTGGTCATAGCAGGTCCTGTAACCAATTCCCAGCAGATACCAACTACCATACCAAGGAACAACCATGTATTTAAATGGAATCATACAGTATGGAACCATATGAGTGGCTTCTTCTATTCATTGATTTATTTGTTAAGATTTATTTATTTTGTTACATAATATTAGTATTACAGTTCATTCATTCTTGTTGTTATACAGTGTGCTATTGCAGAAATATACCACAATGTATTTATCTATTCCACGGTTGACAGAAATTCGGGTCCGGCATGGGGCCATTACAATTAGTACTGATACTAATTCTTATATAAGTCTTTTAGTGAACATACATACAAATATCTATTGAATGTATACCTAGAGTAGAATCACTGGGCCATGGAGCAGATAGGTTTTCAAAGTGATTTTCAATAGATTTTCAAAGCAATTATGAAAATTTACGATCCAGGGAGTTCCTTGGCATTTCAGCGGTTAAGACTCCACGCTTCCAATGCAGGGGGTGCGGGTTTGATCCCTCTCAGGGAACTAAGATCCCACAAGCTGTGTGGCACAGCCATTAAAAAAAAAAAAATTTACAATCCAAATCATAGTATATGGGAGTTCCCATAGTGCCACATCCTTGTCAGCCCTGTATGTTGTCAATCTTTTAGTTTTCGTCCTTCTTATGGGTGTGTGGTGGTCTGGCATTGTGATATTCATTTGTATTTCCCTGAAGCCTAAAGAGATGGACCATCATTTCATATTTACCATTTTGATATCCTTTTTCATGATGTCTATTCAAGACTTCTGCTCATTTTTCTGTTCAAGTCTTCTGCTCATTACCTGTCTTTTTCTTATTGATGTATAGAAATTCTTTACATAGCCTAGGTACAGTCCTGTCATACACACATATTACAGATATCTTTTCCTACTCTGACTTGCCTTTTCATTCTCCTAATAACGTTCTCGGAAGAACAGAAGCTTTAAATTTCAATACAGTCCAACTTATCAGCTTTTTTCCTTTATGGTTAATCTATTTTTTGGTCCAATTTAAGAAATTTTTGCCTACAGCAAGGTCAGGAAGATATTCTCCCAGAAGAAAACAAAAGCTTCATGGTTTTATTTTTGATGTTTGGACCAAATCTATCTGGAATTAATTTTCGTATGTGGTGTGAGGTGGTCTTTCTTAATTTAAAATCATTATTAAACTTACTATTCAGAATAAAGTTTCCAGTATGGCTTTATTTTTTCATGTTTACTTTTTCCAGATCCACTGGTTTGATTACCCATATACTGTAGCCATTCTTTCTTAACCATCAGAAGATGACTATCTTGGTGAAAATGCTGTCTGAATAGTTTCCCTTCACTTATGTATTACTTATGAAGGATCAGTGGAACCCACTGAACATAGACTATATCTGACAAAGAGAGAAAAAAATTTCTTGGTAGCATTGAATGTGCCACTGGTGAACTATAGTGTGCAAAAAATATGAGCTGTCTATAGAGGCAGTATAGCAAAGTAGTGAGAAAACCACAAAGACCTGGCTTCAAATTCCTCCTTAGCTACTACCTAGCTATGTGAGCCTAACCGTCACTTAACTCCTCCAAATATCAGAACTATAAAATAGTTATACAACTATCTATCTTTCTAGATTATCTTAAAGATTTAGTTAAATAATTTAGATAAAGTGCTGAACACTGCCCAAAACACATCAACTAAACAAAAGCCAGTACTATTTATCTGGCTGTTCAAAACATATGATTACAAAATTAAAATAGAAAGAGAAAATTCTAATTCTACTAATAAACACTGATATAAAAGCAAGGTAACTACATACTGTGGCGTCCAGGTTTTTGGGATTTGCTTACTAACTTAGAAAGAAAAAAGGTTGTCAATATTTAAAACAGAACAATACCAAGTATGAAAAATGTAAATACTTTTTTAAAAAGTGCCCTGCAGCAAAATATCATTACAACTACATGTTCTTAACTTAAGGAAAGAATTCTTAAGATTTAAGGCATTCAAATGCTAAGTTTGGATGAAAACTTAAAAACCCACTTCAAAAAACTCTCCATTAATTTTCTTTTGAGTTAGCAAGAATTACTTAACGTAATTAGAATCTAGAGCCCCAAGGTAGATATACACTGCTGATTCGTTACATGGACAAGGTCAATACAAAACTAATAATCTACAAACTGAAGTTAAGAAATTAAGAAAAACAAATTAATGGGCCTTGGGGGTTGTAGCCAGGGCAACCAAAAAATAATAAAACTGCTGTTGCATTATATTCACAAAGAGAAAGATAAAAAAGACTAAAAAACTAGAAGGAACATGGTACATGGCACCCTCTTGTGTTTTATTTTTAAATGATAAAAGTTTAAAGTCAATTTCAATATAACTGTTATCTACAAAGTAGCTACTCATTAATCTCTGGCCTTGGGAATTCAAAGGCTGGTGGAAGAAAAATTACTGTTAATTTATTAAGAATAATATTTTAAGTTTTCCTTCATTTTAATAATTACATAATTTTCCAAAAATAAATATAAAAGATAGAGATATTCAGAAAAATGTCACATCCACATATAAACAGAGTCTCCCTTCCCTGTGCCCTTCTATCAACAAAACTTCCTTGTGTTTCCTTTATCTTTAATTACAAATCTATATGCCTGGATCACAAAGGGTAACAGAAATCTATTCCAAAGCAGCTTAGTACTTAAGAGTACTTAGTACTCTACTAAAATTCCAGCTTAGCCTCTGACTATGAAATCTAGGGCAAGTTACTTAATTCTAAGCCTCATTTGGGTATAATAATAGTGCCTATGCCATAGAGTTGTTTTAGTGATTAAATAATAAATATAAATGGCTTAGAACAGTATCTCACCAAAAAAAGTACTCAATATATTTTAGCTAGTATTATAATACTATACACAGATGCAAAAATAAAGTAAATGCACTAGATAAAATAAATGCCACAAAAATATCTTTAAGCAGTATCACTTCTTTGGCAGACTCTCCTTTAGAGTTTCTAGGGGAAAAAAAATTTTTTTTCTACGTTTGGGGAACTCTGTTAAATTTCAGGAGGAATTGCTCTTACTGTTTCTAATCTATAATATTAAATAAAATATGTAAATGTTAAACTGACATGTTGTAAGACAGGAAAAGTCTTAAGCCCAAGAATAGAAGGCATAAATTTAGGAATATGCCAAGAGATCTAAAAAAAAATTTTTTCAGTCAGCAGCAAGATGTTCTAGAGAGATACTGGCTTAGCTTAAGTAAGGAATCAAAAAATACCACTAAAAATGTACCAAGAAAGCTAGGGAACACAGACTGAACTTAAAATCAGATTAATTAGCTTTGAAGAACAACTATGAATACAGCACTGTTGCATATAATATTCAGAATCTTTAATGTATGGTGTTTAAGGTGTGTAAGTAGCACTCGGGCTAGCCTATGACTGGATTCTGAACTGGATTTCCACTAAACCTGACCTGGACACTAATGTGCCAATGAGGACGGATATTTTTCTAAGAGTAAAAATAGAGACATTTATTTTGCATTTATTATGTACCAGTTAATTTAGACATATTAAACTCTTGACTTCAATATGAAAAAATTAAGAGTTGATGAAAGGACTGTCTTCTATATTGATGTCATAATGATTCTTTAAGAGTTCTTAAAGAACTCAATGATTCATATTGTGTGATTTATTTCTTTCTATTTTTTTAAATAAAATTTTTTAAAAACTTTAAAAGCTAACAATGATAATAGCACTTATTGAGTATATACTATTATGGCACTGCTATTGTTCCAAGTGCTTTAAATAGATTATTTTATTTAATCCTTCACAGTAATCCCATAAGGCAGATACTTTTTATCAACCATCTGCAGAAGAGTAATTTAAAGTACAAAGTTAACTAACTACTAGCACAGTTAGGTAGGAGAGTCCTCACTAAAATCCAGAAAGTCTCATGGCAGAACCCACACTCTTATTCACTAGAGATACTCCCTCCAACAGCAACAAAAATCATCTTTTATTTTTAATGTAGTAAGATGTTATTATTCAGAAAATTTAGAAAATACATAAAAGCGTAAAGCAAAAATTTTAACTGTCCATACTTTTATCACCCAAATTAACAACAGTATTGTGCAAAGACTTCTTGTACTATAGGAAATGTAATTACATTGTAGTCTCTCCATTAAAGTGACTTAATATGATTTGTATGTTGGATTTAGACATCTAAGGAAGAAGTAGGGTTTTGAATTTGTAAGGCTAATATATCAAATATTAATTTAGAAAATGAAAGTAGCCTCTGAATTATTTCTTTTGGTGCACAGAAGCTACTCCAAGAACATTTAAAAAACTCATATTGACATCAATTGTTAGAACTCCATTTAAACTTCCAAGCAAAAGTTGATTTTTTTAATGGTATTTGGCCTTGAAAGATATTCTCTTGTGTATAACTGAATATGGTACAATTGGTATCTTGAACAGACTTAAAACAAAATAAAATGAATAAAAATCTTAGCTTTTCCTTACAGAATATCAACTAATAAGTATAGAAATCATGATGGAAAAATCACTATTTGGCAAACATCACAATAATTCTTTCAGGCAGGAATCATCAACAGATGCTAAAAGTAATGACCAAATTATGATTAGAAAAAGGATATTTATATACTCAAAATTATTCCCCATAGGATACTTCTAAGCACAAAGGGAAAATGGAAGTTTAAGTAGGTAAACCTGGCAGGCACCTCATTAACCAAGGAATCAGAATAAATATCACAAGTAATGGGATAAAATGATATCATGTATCTCCTGAATATGATGCACTGAGAAGGACATAACATCACTTGTGATATTCGAAAATACATAATCCGAATTTAATCATTAAGAAACATCAAATCCAAACTGAGGAATACTCTACAAAATAGCTGGCTACGGGCTTCCCTGGTGGCACAGTGGTTGAGAGTCCGCCTGCCAAAGCAGGGAACACGGGGTCGTGCCCCGGTCCGGGAGGACCCCACATGCCACAGAGCGGCTGGGTCTGTGACACATGGCCGCTGAGCCTGCGCATCTGGAGCCTGTGCTCCACAACGGGAGAGGCCACAGCAGTGAGAGGCCCGCGTACTGCAAAACAAATTAAAAAATAACTGTCTAGTACTCTTCAAAGGATCAAGGTAAGAAAGACATGAATGGAAGACAGATGAAGAACTATAACCGAGTAAAGGAGACTTAGGAGATAAGAAAACTAACACTCTGTGTAACCTGAATTGAACTCTAAACAAGAAAAATTACATTAATGGGACAACTGGCAAATTTTAAATAAGATCTGCAGATTAGATAATAGTATTCTATCAATGTAAATTTCCTGATTTTAATTACCTACTTGAGGTTATGGAAGATGTTAAATTTGAGGAATCTGGATGAAGATACAGTATGCAAAAATTCTTTGCATTATATTTGCCACTTTTCTAAGTCTGAAATAATTTCAACGTGAAAAGTTTTTTTTTTTAATTTTTAAAGAAAAAAATTTTTGAAAAACCAAGCTCAAAAGGAACTCTTCTTCTCTATATCCAATCCCTCCCTGAAACCTACTATTCTACACTGAGAAATAAGGAATTCACCGTAAACCAAAGAAAAATACCAACATAACCTGAGTTTTTCACTCTCTCAAACCTACTTTGAAGGGGAAAAAAATAAATTTTAAGTTACTTCTAGCTCCAAAATTCTGACTTTAAGTACTTGAGTTCCAAAATACTTTCTTCACCACTATAAAGTAAGTAATAACAATGTGTCTGCTATCTTCTAGGCCCTGTGCTGACTGCTTTATATACATTAGCTCCAATTCTTATAACAATGCTGGCAAGGTAGGTATGAATATCAACATTTACAGACAAGAAAATTGGGGATGAATAAGACTAAGTAATTTGCTCAAAGATATAGAACTGTTAGATGACACAGCCAATATTTAAACCCATACCACCTAACTCCAAACATAATAATGCCTCCCAAGAGGACTGCGGAGAGGTCAACAAAACATGTAAATTAGAATGGTAAGTATCATCAAATTGTTACCTGGGCTTATCATTAAGAAGAAGCAATGTAAATAACGGAAAAGTGAATTATTACATTTCCAATGACTGTAAATCAGACTTTTCAACAATGAAAATAAGATAGGAAAAGGATTTTAAGAGTGCTGAATCCCTGGTGGTGCAATGGTTAAGAATCCGCCTGCCAATGCAGGGGACATGGGTTCGAGCCCTTGTCCAGGAAGATCCCACATGCTGCAGAGCAACTAAGCCCGTGCACCACAACTACTGAGCCTGCACTCTAGACCCCAGGAGCCACAACTACTGAGCCCGTGTGCCACAACTACTGAAGCCTGCGTGCCTAGAGCTCGTGCTCCGCAACAAGAGAAGCCACCGCAACGAGAAGACCACGCACCGCAACGAAGAGTAGCCTCTGCTAGCCGCAACTAGAGAAAGCCCACACGCAATGAAGACCCAATACAACCAAAAATAAATAAATAAATAAAATATATTTTAAAAAAAAGAATGCTGAATCACTCTAACAGTGTCCAATTCAAATTGTTTATAGAACTATTTTTTGGTTTCTTACATATGTAAGAAACAAATCTTATTAAAAACCGAAGTTTTTAATACTCTGGTAACACAGTATGGTGTAATAAACACCATAGAATTTTCCTAAAATGATCCTGGGCATTCACTCTGGATTGCCTGGAAAATAAACAAATTGAGCCAGGGCTCTCTCTTTCTCCAGCAGGAGGAACTGCACCAGAACTCATCTCTCCATGGGACCAGGGGTTTATCCCACTCAATCCTCCAATAGGTGAGCTGCAACTTCCCACAGTTCTCAAGAGCTGGTCAGTGAGTTTTCCCCGGCAACTCTTAAAGACACGTGGCACCTAAACGTGTATAGCTCAAAGCTTAAGTAATGTATATGCCACCCTACTGACAAGGATGCTTTCAATGAGCCTACCCTTGTAATAAAAGAAAACAATGATGTGGAGTGGGAGGGGTGAGGCCTCTATTGGTAAATTATTCTATGTTTAGTAGTATCTACATCAGCGCAGCTTCCTATGAGATAGTGGGAAGATCAGGGGATCTTTCTTTTTTTTTTTT
>NW_006777583.1:5245879-5289482 GCF_000442215.2 Lipotes vexillifer | reverse complement strand
TTGCGGTACGCGGGCCTCTCACTGTTGTGGCCTCTCCCGTTGTGGAGCACAGGCTCCGGACGCGCAGGCTCAGCGGCCATGGCTCACGGGCCCAGCCGCTCCGCTGCATGTGGGATCTTCCCAGACCCGGGCACGAACCCGTGTCCCCTGCATTGGCAGGCGGACTCTCAACCACTGCGCCACCAGGGAAGCCCGGGGATCTTTCTTAAGTATTCTTGGCTTACAAGTTTCCTCAATTAAGCCTATTCTTATCACATAATTCTATCACAATGCAGAATTCCTCCAAAGCCATCAAAGAACATATAGGATAAATAGATTCACAAATTCTTGCAAAAATGAAAGAGAAAAATAAAAGGACTTCTTTACCCAATTCAGTTTGTGTACTAATGAAATTATACACCTTCCTTATAAAATATATGCTTTAACAATAATGTTAGCTAAAAACCACTGACTACTTCAGGTCAGTCATTTAGCGACAGGCTTCACATACACCATCTTTTTTTTTTAATGCTTTCACATGTTCTATGAGTTGGTATTATTATTATTATTATTACCTCCACTTTGCAGATGAACAAAATCAGGGTCAAAGAGGTTAAGTAACTTGCCCAAAGTTATATAGCCAGTACAGAGAAGGGCCTGAATGGTTTTAACCACTACTACTTTGCTTTAATTCACTGATATTTCTAACAACTCATGAGGTCTATAGGCAGCATATACTGAAACAGGCATACTCTACAGGTGAAAAATGCAAGGTCTATTAACATTAAATGACTTGCTCAGTATCATACTAAATTAACACTAATAGCAATAAGTAAAATAACTTCACAAAACTCAGTCTAACGCTCAGTACTGTAGTACTGACAAATGCTATATACATAACAGTTCTAATTTATATACATATTCTAACACCATGGTCAAAACATATCTTTCTAAACCTAAAGATAAGTTTAGTTGTTAGTCCTCAATTTTTTCCTAACTATAACTGAACAAGGCTGATGCTGATATAAATTGCTACATGTGATACAAAAAACTGTTACAAAATTTGGAATTATCTAGTGAACTTTTATGCCTCCATATCAGCGTGGCAACTAACTAACTTAATTGAGGACAATATGATTGCTTATAAATAACTCAAACAACCAACATTAATATTTAATTAACTTCTATTCTCACCCTGTAAATATTTTAACACTTCCAATGACAACATGCTATAACAGAAAGGACTTCAAAAAAGGCTAGCTATCAACTCTGAAACTAGCTTATATTGTAATCAATATCACATTAAAATAGTACACAACAGAAACAAAAAAAGATCACCTTTTTTTCCCAACTAACAAAGAATTAAAAGAAAACAAAATAGAAGCTGATTATTCAACCTGGTGACATACTAGTATAATTCCCACATGGAATTACTAAGAATTCCTTCTCTCAGATTTTATATAAGGTAAAAAGTCAAATCTGGGACAATACATACATACCTTAGAAACACAAAACCTTTGCATAAAAATATAAGCTTCTAATGATCATTTGAATTATAGCATTTTTAATGTTTAAAAACCAAAAATGATAAAATTTTAAAAATTCAAAAAAAATTTTTTTAAAGTTTTAATTCTGGATGATAGGAATATAGGTATTTATTGTTTTATCCTTTGTGTTTTTCTGTATTTTAAACAGTTCTAGAAATGTAAATAAAAGTAAAATACAAACATTCAAAAAAAAAACAAATGAAACTGTGTTTAGTTATCACATGTTGATATTTACTAAGTTTTCTTGACCCATTCCCTAAAGAAAATACAAAACCAAGAGGCTTTGGTCTAAACTCTCTTGATTTATAATTTTCCACTTTTATTATTTTTCTCAAAACTAGAGGATGGACAAAGAAAATCAGTTCTAAATAAACTCTGTATAGCTGTTTCATGAAACAGAAGCAGAAACAATAAGCTACTCCCTTCCATCTTTGTTCACTCAACCAATGTTTTTAAAGTGCCTGACTTATGCATGCTCAGCACTCCCTCTTAAGTATTTAATGATCTGTAATAACCACCGGAGAAAGACAGCAACTACAGAACTTCCAACATGTTCAAGGTAGTGATAGAATTCATCCTTGTAAGGTAAATTACGTGATAGATCAACATGTAATAACTCAATAGGATCTTCTTATAAAAACAGCTCATGCCTACGTTAGAAACGGGACAATAAGACAATCCTGAAATTCTTTTTTCTGTACCTTATTTAATATCAAGACAAATTACCAACATTTCAAATAATAATGGCTAAAAACTTTTGCAAAACACAAGACATAGTTTCCCTTTTCCACAAATACATGAAAGAATTTACTTCAGATATGATGTAGGATATTTGTTTTTTGACAACTCCCCATATAATTCCCTTCTAAGATATAACAACCATGCTATCATAACCATTAAGACCAGCAACAGCATCAAAATAATAATCGATGAGGGGAGAACAATCTAGGTAGAAAGATAAACAAGTACAAAGGCTCTGAGGTAAAAGCATGCTGGTATATCTGAGGAACAAGGAGGCCAGTGTCGATGGAGCAAAGGGGAAAAGAGTAGAAAATCAAGTAAGATAAGTAGTAGGGTTCGGCAAGGGGAGTCAGATCATGTGAGGCCTCATGGGTCATTTATAAGGAATTTGGCTTTTACTCTTAGTGAGAAGGGAAGCCATTGAAGAACTCAAAATGGAAAAGTATAAAATGTAACATATTTGAATAGTATCACTCTGGCTGTTTTACTGAGAAAAGACAAAAAGGAAAGGACAGTGGAAGCAGGAAGACCAGTCAGAAAACTACTGACATAGTCCAGGCAAGAGCTGATGGTGGCGTGGACCCATGTGGAGGCAGTGCAGAGAGCAGTAAGTGGTTTCTGCATAATCAATAGGATTTGCCAAAGAAGAAGACGTAAGGGAGATCAAGAAACTAAAATGAAGCAACTAAAGTAGTAGCATGCAAACCAGGTATCCTAGAAGCCAAGTGAAGAAGATATTTCATGAAGAAGAGAGTAATAAACAATCTTAATCAAATAAAGGAGGACTGATGAGAACCTTTGGATTCAGCAACAGTAAAGCTGAAAACCCTGATTAGAATGTGCTCAAGAAAGAATGGGAGAAGAAAACTTTGAGACATTGAGTACAGAAAATGTTTTTAAAGTGTTTTGCTATAAAGAGAGGGAAAGAAATGAGGCAGTGGCTGGAGAAGGAAGTAGGGACAGAATTTTTTTTTTAATTCTTTTTCTTTTTTTTTTTTAAACCCCACATTTGTTTATTTATTTATTTTTTTGGCTGTGTTGGGTCTTCATTTCTGTGTGAGGGCTTTCTCTAGTTGTGGCAAGCAGGGGCCACTCTTCATCGTGGTGCGCGGACCTCTCACTATCGCGGCCTCTCTTGTTGCGGAGCACAGGCTCCAGACGCACAGGCTCAGTAGTTGTGGCTCACAGGCCCAGTTGCTCTGCAGCATGTGGGATCTTCCCAGACCAGGTCTCGGACCCGTGTCCCCTGCATTAGCAGGCAGATTCTCAACCACTGCGCCACCAGGGAAGCCCCAGAATTTTTTTTTTTTTTTTAATGGAAGAACATATTAACATATTATAGACTAGTGGGAATGATCTAGAAGAGAGGAAAAAATGATACTGAAGAGAGAAAAATGCTAGAGCAATGAGGAAGAAGTAAGCTAGTATATAAGTGGGTGAGTTGGCCTTAGCTAAGAGCAAAGTTCATTCATCTCTTATAGAAGAGAGTACAAGGACACAGATACAGAGTCTGTAGAAGTTCCCTTCTGATTGCTTCTGATTGCCTAGTGAACTTGGAAGCTACACGTTAGAAGTGCTACAGGTTTGAGGGGGGAGGAGAATGTATCAGCAGTTGTCTAGGAGTGTGGGAGAGTGAAATGACCAGGGAAATATAATGTGATTACTGGGTAGCATTAAGGAATCAATGAGGTCAGAGATCATGAATTTAAAGTGAGGCCAGCATGTATGGTTATCTTTTTTTCTCTAAGTATGTTCAGATGTGTGGATTCAGGCAAAGAGCTGAGTATATACAAGCCTATGATTATCATGATTGACCATGGAGTTTAAGCTGGGCAAGGAGAGTAAGACATCAGGAGGATCAGGGACAGTGAGAAGATAGATTTAAAAGACAGAAGGTCCCAAAGACACACTGAAAAGATATAAGGAACACAGGAAGAGCATACAGGATTCTGGATATAAACATGTCTATTTTTCTAAAGCTGGCATTTATCTATTAATAAACATTGAACAGTTCAAAAATGTACAACGATACCTAGAAAACTGTCAATAAAAATTTTTATCCTCAAAAAAAAAACCAACAAAAAAAGGGACTGAAGGTCCCAATGGGCTCAAAGAACTGTTGGAGTAACAGTAATTGTGATAAGAAAAGATAAGAGATGGTAGCAGAGAGTGGAAACTGTGAAATTAAGATGATGGAGGGACTTAAGTCTGGATAAAGACATGGTCTAGAAATGAATTGTGAAGTGGGGTAACAGGCAAAATTCATTGAAGAGGAATTCCAGTTTGAAGATACCAGTGTACTGAATGAACTATCCACATGAATATTGAAATAACCAAGAATTATAACACAAGCAGTACTGGAGTGAATGTCAGTGAACTAAGAACTAAAATCTGTTAGGAGACAATTTTCCATGGGTGTTCCATTCCTGCACATCATGTGAACAGAGGTACTGACTGCCTTTATTGTGGATTATCTTTTCAAGCAAGCTCGTATAGCCAACAGCCCTGGAAAATAGATAGTGTTTCCCTCCAAAGCAAAGGGTAAGTTTATCTATACTTTGCTTGGAAGATATTCTCTTCCTCCAGGACATGGGCAGATATGCTTAGTGACCATTATAAAAGATTCCAGTTCACTAAGCTTGGGCTTCCTCTCCTATAACTCAATCCACTGTGTGTGCAGGTCTTACCTGCACCTTATCAAGTCACACTTTAGGAAGTGGGACTTGAGTAACCAGTGTAAGCAAATGCTGTTACTTTGACTACTGCTTTGGCTGTCAGAAATAAAGTCCTTTGTTTCTAGCCCTGAAATCTCCCATCTTCTGTCAGCATCCATGAAACTGTGGTAGTTAACTTGTTAGCTTGCAGGTAGAGTAAAATCTCAGACCACTGAAAGTTTTTGACAAAATCTCCAATGAATAGGGAGTAGGAATGAGAGATTACTGCAACCGGATTGGTAGAAGTAGGTATAGTTTGAGAACATGAGATAAAGTCTGGAGATGTTTTAGAAGAGAAAAAGGTCCGGAAAATGTAATGAAAAGCAAAGAGAACACCCTCCAGACTCAATGGTATGAAGAAAGCGAAAGAGAAAACTGCTACTACTTGAAGAGGGTGGCAGTTAGTTTCATCAGGGAAGCCAGATTTAACCTACAGCAAAAAGGTGAAGATAATACTAACAGAAGAGGTTGAAGATAAGGAGAAATTTGCTGATGACTGACCTTGAGTTCCAGGGCCATTATGAAAGATTTTCAGGAGATAGAAAGGGGTGGGTTTTGGGGTTAGATCTGGATACATATGGTAAAAGACCTATGAGTGTTGGGGTTCTTGTGGTGACTTACGTGAACAGGAAAAAAGGGCATGAGGAAATTAGTTGCAGTTAGTCTTAATTAGATTAAATGACTCTGTGCTACATCCCTCATCCCTCTTTTATCCCCCCAACATCTACTATGGAACACTTATTTCTTACCAAACAAAACATCATTTTAGAAAATTTAGAACACAGAAGTTTTAAAAAATTGAAATGCCAAAATTGTTGTTTAAGACAGTAAGAGGCAAGTGTTAACTTACTTGAATTAGATCTAAAATGCCAAGTTCACTTTCTGAAGAATCCACACAGAAGACAAAATATAATGTTGCATAATGTCTATAAATCAGTTTGTTGTCAGATCCTCCAATTAATCTAAATGACAAAACAAAACAATTGGAATGTTATAGTTACAAAATAAAAAACATTTTCATTAGTTCAAGAAAACTGACAATTTGTTTAAAACCTTCTATAAAAAGAAAGGTAACATTTAATGACACAGCATTCAAGTGAACTAGATGGTTGTTTTCTTCATAGAAGTCAAGTAAAAGATGCCGATGCTTAATATTAGTTCATTCATTCATTCAGTTATTTACTGAGTACTTACTATGTGCCAGGTACTGAGAGTGGGTAAGGAGCAATAAACAAAAAAAGAAAATATTATCAGAGTGGAAGGGACTACTTAGAGAATCAAAAGAGGATGATGCCACATTGATGGATTTGCTACTTACTATTGGGTGTTAAAAGAGTTGATGTTTAGGCTGAGATCTAATGATAAGGAACGTGCCATGAAAAAATTTAGAGAAGAGCATTTCAGGCAAAGGTAAACTAATAAAAAGGCAATTTCATCAAGAACGAAATATCTGTGTTCAAGAAAGAAAAAGAAGGCCTGCGATCAATGAAAGATTAGTAAGCAATCAGGTCAGAGAAGTAGGCAGAAATGAGATCATAGGGCATTTTTAAGAGCTTACTAGATTTAAATCCATAGGTCACAGTAAGTTACACAGCTTAACACTGATTATCAAATAGGAAAAAAAAAATGACATTTCTTCTTAAGTTTTGGACATATTTACCATCAAGATCTTCTCCAAAAACACATTTTGTTTTGGAATATAAATGCAAGAAAACTGAGCTAAGAGATACTCAATCCTTTTGCCAAATATTTTTATTTATGTTGATTGGAATTTCAGCATTTTAAAAATAATAATTCAGGGATCATTACAAACACCTTTTATTTTTCTAAATACAGTTTAACTGTTCCACAGTTAAGTTTACAACAATTCATTCACCTTCTCAAAAGACCCTTTAACACTAACGAAACATAAAAAAATCAAGGCTAAGTGTAATCAGAGCTAACTGAACATTCAAACAAGACAAAGGAAAATAACCCCTATCTCTTTCTTTTTTTTTTTTTTGGCTGCGCTGGGCAGCATGCGGGATCTTAGTTCCCGATCAGGGATCAAACCCATGCCCCCGGCCGTGGAAGCATGGAGTCTTAACCACTGGACCGCCAGGGAAGTCCCTATTTGTCACTCAATAAAAGTAATACTAAATTCACAAGTTTTGTAGAAACAACTTCTCTACATACACACTCATTATTTTTTATTACTTTATATCCTAATACCAAAAGTGAAAATGATCTTTGACAAGAATTAAAAACTCCTACTCTCTAGAAAAGGTATGCAATTTAAAAATATGTACAAGCACTTTAAAGATTCTCTGAGTTGTATTTATAGACTATCATTGCAACTGTTCCTTAAAAGGGACAAAAAGCAGCAACAGCAGACTTTACTTCATCCTGAATCTGCAATTTAGTGATTATCTTAAATTTTTGTTTGGATCTGCTTTAAAAGAAGACCAAACTTTTGAAAACTGTAAGTTTCAAAATGGCAATTAGGGCTTCCCTGGTGGCACAGTGGTTGAGAGTCCGCCTGCCGATGCAGGGTACACGGGTTCGTGCCCCGGTCCAGGAAGATCCCACATGCCATGGAGCGGCTAGGCCCGTGAGCCATGGCCACTGAGCCTGCGTGTCCGGAGCCTGTGCTCCACAACAGGAGAGGCCACAGCAGTGAGAGGCCCGCATACTGCCAAAAAATAAAAAAGGCAATTAAAGTTATTAAAAGAAAACAAAATATTAATATAAGTACACATTTTGTTATAATTTCATCTTTATACTATAGTACCATACTGATTCAAATTCTTGTATAGAATGCAATACACAACATAAAAGCTACAAAATTTTAGAAATCCTTAGTCCAAATATCTTATTTAACATAAGAAGAGAAAACTGAGGTACAAAGAATTTAAGTGACCTAACCAAGAAAACCAGATTGTTAGTAACAAAACTAGGACTAAACCAGATGTGTAGCCTCATCTCTGATGCAATATTTGCTTTCTACTTTTTGCAAGGTTGGAAAAGAATAATTACAAACTCAAGTCATACTTCCTAGTTCAAACAGTGCCCTGGTTAGACCAATCAATTTCTTGCACTGTGCTGGGTGATTAATTTCCTATGAGGTTAGAAGATTAAGGAGCTGAGATAAAGGGAAACGATGGTAATGGCAAACACAACTCAACTACAGTTTAAGAGAGATAAGTAAAGTACAATTAAAATACAAGAACAGAAAGCAAGTACATCTGTCTCAACTATTAAATTGGAGGCCTCGAGTTAACAGCAAAATTTACAAATCATAGGTGTGTATTTGCAAATTTAAGAGCAGCATGATATATAACCTTTCAAGAAATGCAAGTAAACTTTCTACATGATAAAAAGTAATTTATAGTCAGGTAAGAATGAATTCTGTATTATGAAAACTGTTTTTCATAATATGCATCATACACCTTAAAAATACAGAAAAGTGTAGGTTTCTCAGACTAATCTCTGATTATTCATAATGAGCTTCAGCTAAAGTTTAGTTTTTGAATTGTCACTGAGGAAATATCTTGTTAAGAAATTAAACATATAAACACGGGAAGGAATGTTTATGAAACTATTTGAGAACAAATTATTTTCATGAAACCCATTAATTTAAAACTATTTACAATAGTTGGCAAACTAATCATAAGCAAGTTTTATTTATTCATTTTAAAAATAGAAAAGTCTTAGCTGAATTCGAATCTGTCTATCTAGACACACACATATATTTGAAAAGCAGATGTCAGAATTGATCATAATATAAAATAAAGGGTGCTATCTAAATTCTTATGAAAACAGGTCCATTCACCCTAAGGAGTACTCTGTAGTCATTAAAAAGAATGAGTTTGCTTTAGATGGGTTTATATGCAGAGTTTTTCAAAGCATAAGTGCAAACAAGCAACACGAAAACCAGCATACATGTGTGATCCCGTAAGTAAAAATTTTTAAGGTTATACTTTTATATGTTAGTGCAAAATTAATTTTCTAGAAGGATACACAAGAAACTGGGAAGAAGGACTAAAGCTGGAGGAGGAAGACTTGGTCTACAGTTTATACTTCCATGTAATGTTTGAATTTTTGCCATATGAATATATTACCTTTATATAAAATGCCTTTAAAAATTTTTAAAAGAAAAAGATTAAATATCTTCAAAAAATTATTTAAGTTAGATTTATAGTTAACATAAATGGCAATTAATTCCCCCAATCCAATTAATCAAATTAGGAAATTTTAAGATAAAACGATTAAACAGTATATATTTTACTCATATAGTCAAAGATTAGAAATGTCCATGAAATGCTTTACTTACAATCCTCCTTCTAGGAAATTACAAACATTTTCATCTCTCTTAGATACCAAATGGAATGTCTCCCTGATGATTTGCTGTTGTGTATCTTCACTCTGAGAAAGAATAATTCATATATGTTAGGATCTAATTTCTAGGTTTAACAGCATTATAAGAATTAAAAAAATAAAAGGTAGTAGTATCTGTCTGGGAAATTCATCTAAGAGTGCAGTCATTGGAGAACTAACCTATCATACCTTAAAAGAAACAAAACCCAACATTTTTAAATTAAAAACAAAACAAAAATTCAGCACTTTATAGTTTACCACTTCACTAAAACTTATTTCTCAGCTTCAGAAACCAACAAGAAAAATATCAGACACATGAATTATAGACACTAGTAAAAGGGACACTAGATATTAACTAGTCAAAGCCCGTTGTTTTACAAATGAGTAAACTGAAATAAAGAGATGAAGTTATAAATAATTCATGTAGCTAATCTATATTTTAATGGAAGAAAGTACAGAAGTTTGGAGCTTCCAATTAAGTAAGTTTAACTAAATGCAAATTGAAGTAAGAGTCTATCCATCTTACTCATTTTTATGTAAGCGCTGCCTAAAACCAAGAATTGATTCACTAATATTTATTAAATTCACCAAGCAATTCATATCCCAGTAAAAAAGAGTCAGCTTCTCAAACACTGCAATAGAAAACTGGGCAAAATCATGAACAAGAATTTCAAAGGAAAGAAAATATGATGGTCCATAAACAAATAAAAAGATGGTAAACCTCATTAGTAATGAAGTGAAACACAAGTTAAAGTAACAATGAGATAACTCCACATTGTACCATATTAGCAAAAATGTAAAATTATGACACTATCTAATATTGACAAAGATGTGGAGTCAAAGAAACTCAGCCTACCAGTGGGAAGGTAAGTGGTATAACCACTTGGGCAAAAAGTTTTACAATACAGCACTCACTCCTAGGTACAATGATAACCCATATGAAACCACTGTTTTTGAAGGTCAAAAACAACAGAAAATTGGCCAACTACATACATATAATAAATTCTTAACCTGTACACCAAGAAGCACAAAGAAGAATGTTCATAAAAGCACCATGACAACAAAAAGCTGAAAACAACCCAAATGTCCACCAATGACATATAAATTAAGGAACTTTTTTTTAAATTAATTAATTTTTGGCTGCATTGGGTCTTCGTTGCTGCATGCGGTCTTTCTCTAGTTGTGGCGAGCGTTGCGGTGCGTGGGCTTCTCATTGCAGTGGCTTCTCTTGTTGTGGAGCATGGGCTCTAAGCGTGCGGGCTTCCGTAGTTGTGGCTCATGGGCTCTAGAGCGCAGGCTCAGTAGTTGTGGTGCACGGGCTTAGTTGCTCCACGATATGTGGGATCTTCCCGGACCAGGGCTCAAACCCATGTCCCCTGCATTAGCAGGCGGATTCTTAACCACCACGCCGACAGGGAAGTCCCTGTGGTATGCTTATAAAATAGAATCCTATAAGCAGTAAAAATTAAATCAGTATATTATACCCATCAATATGAATGATTCTCAAAAGTTTAATGTGGAAAAAAATAGTTACCACAGCTCAAGTTGCCATTAAAAAAATACCATAGACTGATGATTTAACTAACAGAAATTTATTTTCTCACAATTTTGGAGGCTAAAGGTTCAAGACTGAAGTGCCAGCATAGTTGGGTTCTGGTGAGTGATCTTTTCTTGGCTGGAAGACAACCACCTTCTCACTGTGTCCTTATGTGTCCTTATGGGGAAAAACAGCAAGAACAGGTTCTCTGGTATCTCTTCTGGTAAGGGCACTAATCACATCATGAGGGCCCCACCCTCATAACCTCATCTAAACCTAATTATCTCCCAAAGTTCCAATCCCAAACACCATCAAATTGAGGGTTAGGGCTTCAACATGTGGATTTGGGGGGTACACAATTCACTCTACAGCAGGGGAAAAAAGTAAGTATCAGAATGATATGTAATCATTCCATTAGTATAAAATTCAAAAACAGGCAACACTAAATATTACATAGTGACAGAAATTTGGGGGTGATAAAAATAAAACTATAAAGAAAATCATGGAAATCATTAACAAATTTCAAAGGATTAGTTTCAAAGGAAGAAACAAAACTGTCAGTCACAGATGAAAAGATTTTCCACAAAGAAAATCTAACATAATTTACACAGAAGTGTTGTAATTAGTAAAAGGTTTTAATAAGAACACAAAGAAAGACATTATATAAAATTCTACCGCCATTCTAACCTTCTGCAAGTATGAGTTGTAAAATATAATTTTAAAAAGATAGCATCAAAAACCATGCAGTGCCTAGGAATAAAGGAAACAACAACAAAAAAAATGCAAGAGAAAATGTAAAACTTTGCTGAAAAAATTAAAGAATACCTAAGTAAATTAAAAAATGTACAATGCTTATAGATTGAATGATTCAATGTTATAAAGATGCTCAATCTCCCCAAAATGCTCCAAAGACTTAAGGCAATTCTAATCAAAATCCCAACAAGGGTGTAGGGGGAAAACTTGAAAACCGGATTATGACTCCAAATATGACTCCTCTCATGACTTACATATGAAATCAAAGGACTAGAATAACAAGACACTCTCAAGTGGAATACTGAGATCTGCTGACCAGATTAAGAATTATTGTAAAGCCACAGTAATTAAGGCAACATATTGGTGCAGAAATAGGGAAACTGACTGATGGAACCAGAAACACACCCACATATAAATATAGTTGTTTAATTTAAAACAGAATACTCACTGCAGATTAGCAAGGATGGAACGGCATTTCCATAAATGGTGCCAGGATAAAAATTTTTCTTTTTGTTCTAATACAATGAACTTCTAGCTCTCACATACTCAAAAATCAATCCCAGATTGATTAAAAATAAATGTCAATGGTGAAGCTACAAAAATTTAAAAATATAATACAGAAGAATATCTTTATAACATTGTAATAGTGTTGGACTTTCAAATAAGACATAAATAACGATAACCATAAAGGAAAAGGTTGGCAAATTTGATCACATCAAAAGTAAGCACTTTTTTTAAAAACTTTTTAAATTTATTTATTTATTTTATTTTTGGCTGCGTTGGGTCTTTGTTGCTGCGTGTGGATTTTTCTCTAGTTGCGGCAAGTGTGGGCTACTCTTTGTTGTGGTGCATGGGCTTCTCACTGCAGTGGCTTCTCTTGTTGTGGAGCATGGGCTCTAGGCATGCAGGCTTCAGTTGCTCCACTGCATGTGGGATCTTCCCGGACCAGGGCTCAAACCCGTGTCCCCTGCATTGGGAGGAGGATTCTTAACCACTGTACCACCAGGGAAGCCCAGTAAGCACTTTTAATGCTCAAATGACACCAGAAAAAAGAATTAAGAGAGCTACAAACATGACAATCATATCTGCAATACATAAAAACTGACAAAGGAATAGTTGCTAGCATACATAAAGAACACTTAAATGCCAGTAAGAAAAAGATAAACATCCCAATAGAAAAATAACTTGGCAAAATATAAGACCTGGAATACATCAAACTAAAAAGTTTCTAAAAAGCAAAGAAAACCATCAACAAATAGGTAACCTGCTGAATGGAAGAAAATATCTGCAAATTATATACCTGATAAGAGGTTAATATCCAAAATATATAAAGAACTTATACAACTCAGTAGCAAAAATACAGAAGCAATCCAATTTAAAAAATTAGGACAGAAAATCTAAATAGAGATTTTTCCAAGGAAGACATACAGATGGCCAAAAGGTACATGAAAAGATGCTCAACACCACTAATCATCAGGGAAACGCAAATTAAAACCACAATGAAGTATCACTTCACACCTATTAGAGTGGTTATTATAAAGATGCTAAAAATAATGAGTATTGGCGAGGAGGTGGAGAAAATGGAACCCTTGTGTATGTTGGTGGGAATGTAAATTGGTGCAGCTGCTATGAAAACCAGTATAGACGTTACTCAAAAAATTAAAAATAGAACTACCACATGACCCAGCAATTCCACTTCCAAGTTTTTATCTGAAGAAAATGAAAATACTAACTTGAAAAGATAAAAACACTCTCATGTTCATTAGAACATTATACACAATAGCCAATATATGGGAACAACCTAAGTGTCCAACGGTGTCCATGGATGGGTAAAGAAAATAAAATGTGATGTATATAAAGGTAAGCCTTAGGAGATATTGAAGGTTTGGTTCTAGACCACAATAAAGCAAATATTATAATAAAGGGAGTCACATGAATATTTCGGTTTCCCAGTGAGTATATGTTATGTTTAAGCTATACAGTAGTCTACTAAGTGTGCAACAGCATTATGTCTAAAAAAATGTACATAGCTTAATTTAAAAATACTTTGTTAAAAAATGCTAACTATCATCTGAGCTTTCCATGAATCCTAATCTTTTTGCTGGTGGAGGGTCTTGCTTCAGTGGCTGCTGACTCCTCAGGGTGGTGGCTGCTAAAGGTTGGGGTGACTGTGCCAATTTCTTAGAATATGACAACAGTAAAGTCTGCCTCGCTGATGGACTCTTCCTTTCATAAAGAAGGAATCATGCAATGCTGCTTGATAGCATTTTACCCACAGAACTTCTTTCAGAATTGGAGTCAATCCTCTCAAACCCTGCAAATACTTTATCAACTAAGTTTATGAATTATTCTAAGTCCTTTGTTGTCATAACAACAATCTTTACAGAATCCTCACGAGGAGTAGATTCTAT
Organism: Lipotes vexillifer; assembly: GCF_000442215.2. NCBI lineage: Eukaryota > Metazoa > Chordata > Mammalia > Artiodactyla > Lipotidae > Lipotes > Lipotes vexillifer. Next base: position 5,275,444 of record NW_006777583.1, on the reverse strand, counting down.
CTCAAGAAATCACTTCTTTGCTCATCCTTAAGAAGCAACTCCTCATCCACTCAAGTTTTTTATCATGAGACTGCAGCAATTCAGTCACATCTTCAGGCTCTGCTTCTAATTCTAGTTCTCTTGCTATTTCCACCACAGCTAGTTACTTCCTCCACTGAAGTCCTGAATCCCTCCCCTGCAAGTCATCCATGAAGGCTGGAATCAACTTCTTCCAAACTCCTGTGAATGTTGATATTATGATCTCTTCTCATGAATCATAATGTTCTTACTGGCATCCAGAATGGTGAGTCCTTCCCAGAAGGTTTTCAACTGACTTTGCTCAGATCCGTCAAAGGAATCACCATCTATGGCAGCTATAGCCTTACAAAATGTATTTCTTAAAGAAGAATAGTTGAAAGTCAAAATGACTCCTTGATCTGTGGGCTGCAGAATGGACACTGTATTAGCAAGCATAAAAATAACATGAATCTCACTGTACATCTCCATCACAGCTCTTGGGTAACCAGCTGCACTGTCAATGAGCAGTAATATTTTGAAAGGAATCTTTTTTTTCTGAACTGTAGGTCTTAACAGTGGGCTTAAAATAAATTTAGTAGACCATGTTGTAAATAGATGTGCCGTCATCTGGCTTTGTTGTTCCGTTTATAGAACACAAGGAGAGTAGCACAGTTTTAGCATAACATTAGCATAATTCTTAAGGGCCCTAGGATTTTTGGAATGGTAAATGAGCACTGGCTTCAACAAAGTCACCAGCTACATTGGCCCCCAACAAAAGTGTCAGCCTATCCTTTGAATCGTTGAAGCCAGGCGCATCCTAGATGGCATCTTCTTCCAACAGAAGGCTCTTTTGTCTACACTGAAAATCTGTTGTTTAGTACAGTCACCTTTGTTCATTATCTTAGTTAGATCTTCGGGATAACTCAGTGTAGTTTCTACATCAGCACTTGCTGCTTCATCTTGCACTTTCATGTTATGGAGACGGCTTCTTTCCTTAAACCTCTGCTAGCTTCAAACTTTTCTTCTGCAGCATCCTCACCTCTCTCAGCCTTCATATAGAGTTGAAGAGTTAGCGCCTTGCTCTGGATTAGGCTTTGGCTTAAGGGAACGTTATGGCTGGTTTGACCTTTTATTCAGATCACTAAACTTTCTTCACATCAGCAATAAGGCTGTTTCACTTTCGTATCATCCATGTGCTCACTGCAGTAGCACTTTTAATTTCCTTCAAGAACTTTTCCTTTGCATTCACAGCTTGGCTAACCAGTGCAAGAGGCTAAGCTTTCAGCCTACCTTAGCTTTCAACATGCCTTCCTCACTAAGTTTAATCATATCTTGCTTTTGATTTAAAGTGAGAGACATGCAACTCCTCCTTTCACTTGAACTTAGAGGCCACTGTCAGATTATTAACTGGTCTAATTTCAATATTGCTGTGTCTCAGCGAACAAGGAGGCCCAAGAAGTGGGAGAGAGATAGGGGATTGGCTGGTGAGTGGAGCAGTCAGAACACACACATTTGGTTCACTCTCTTATGTGTGTGTGGTTCGTGGCATTCCAAAACAATTACAACAGTAACATCAATGATCACTATCACAGATCACTATCACAAAGATAATAATAATGAAAACTTTTGAAATATTGCGAGAATTACCAAAATATGACATAGAGGCACAAGTGAGCAAATGCTGTTAGAAAAAATAGCGCCAATAGACTTGGCTTGAGGCAGGGCTGCCACAGATCTTCAATCTGTAAAAAATACAGTATCTGTAAAGTGCAATAAAGCAAAGTGCAATAAAATGAGTTATGCCTGCAAATTTGTGTTGTTTTTAAGTTACTGAGTTTGTGGTCATTTGTTAGAGCAGCAGTATAAGTGAATACCAGGCCATACTGAACACAAGGGGGTTAAGAAAATGTCAACAAGCCAGATGTTGAAATCCCTAGTCCTTTTCTTCAATCAGTTCCCAGAATTCCTACAGTTAGGCCTTCATCACCCTCCAGGCTAAAGCCTGGAACAAACTTCTCCAGGAACTGTACCTAGATCTAAAGTTAATGACATTGGAGGTTCCAACTTCGGCAGAAACTGTCATCTGTTCACCAAACTCTACTTCCCAAGCACACAATTCAAGAATATTTTCCACTTTTCCTTGAATTTAAGGGAGCCATACAACTCAGTTTTGGACAACGTGATGTGGTAGGCAGTTGCAGTGGTATACCAGAGCTGGCACAATTGAAAACAACAGTGCGTTATCTCTTCCCATTTCTGCATTCAGTCACATGATGTCACTACATCATGCTGGTAGCATGAAATTGACCATAATGGAGTACTTACATCATGTAGCCAATACTACAAAATAGAGTTCTTTCCTCCCAGGTGAGCCAGTTGTTAAAAATACACTGTCAATGTACCTACTGGTCATCTGTATGTCTTCTTTAAATGCAAATCAAAACTATAGTGAAGTACCACCTCACACCAGTCAGAATGGCCATCACTAAAAAGTCTACAAATAACAAATGCTAGAGAGGGTGTGGAGAAAGAGGAACCCACCTATAGTGTTGGTGCCAATGTATTGATAAGCTGGTGCAGCCACTATGGAGAACAGTATGGAGGTTCCTCAGTAAACTAAAAATAGAATTACCATATGATCCAACAATCCCACTCCTGGACATATACCTGGACAAAACTATAACTCAAACAGATACATGCACCCGTATATTTAGAGCAGCACTATTCACAATAGCCCAAACATGGAGACAACCTAAATGTCCATGGACAGATGAATGGATAAAGAAGATGTGGTACATTTACACAATGGAAAAATACTCAGCCATAAAAAGAACGAAATAATGCCATTTGCAGCAACATGGATGCAACTAGAGATTATCATACTAAGTGAAGTCGAAAGAGAAAGACAAATGATATGATATCACCATATGATATCACTTATATGTAGAATCTAAAGAATGGCACAAATGAACCTATCTACAAATCAGAAACAGTTTCACAGACACAGAGAACAGACCTGTGGTTGCCAAGGGGGAGGTGGGTGGGGGAGGGAAGTACTGGGAATTTGGGATTAGCAGATATAAACTACTATATATAGGATGGATAAATAAGCTCCTACTGTATAACACAGGGAACTATATTCAATATTCTGTGATAAACCATAATGGAAAAGAATGTAAGAAAAAGAATGTCTACATGTGTTTAACTGTGTCACTTCACTGTACAGCAGAGACTGGCACAACATTGTAAATCAACTATACTTCAAAAAAAACTTCTTTTAATTTTAAAAATATAAATTTTTTTTTTTTTTAAATACACCATCTAGGGGCTTCCCTGATGGCGCAGTGGTTAAGAATCCGCCTGCCAATGCAGGGGACACAGGTTCAAGCCCTGGTCTGGGAAGATCCCACATGCTGCGGAGCAACTAAGCCCGTGTGCCCCAACTACTGAGCCTGTACTCTAAAGCCCGCGAGCCACAACTACTGAGCCCACATGCCACAACTACTGAAGTCCGCGTGCCTAGAGCCTGTGCTCTGCAACAAGAGAAGCCACCGCAACAAGAGAAGCCACCGCAACAAGAAGCCTACGTAGCGCAACGAAGAGTGGCCCCTGCTCGCTGCAACTAGAAAAACCCTGCATGCAGCAACAAAGACCCAATGCAGCCAAAAATAAATAAATAAAATAAATTAAAGAAAACAATGCACCATCTAAGCCTCACTCATAAAAATTCCTGCACAATCTTCCATGTTAACTAGATGCAGAAGTTCCGTTAACATCATCTCAAGAATGACAAATAAATGCCCACAAAGAAGGTTCTAGCTGATCAGAACCACCAATACTATACTTTATGTGAATGAGAAATAAACTTTTATTGTGTTAAGGCACTAAGACTGAGGGGATTGTTGTTACAGCAATTGTTACCGTAGCTAAACTGCCTAGCCACACTGTCTCAAGAAAAGCTCATATAGATAACCTCTACTCATGGATTCAGCGTTTCCAATTAGTTTTCAGTATCCTATCTTTACACAGAAGTCAACCAAAGATTAGTGGACGTCGGAAGACAGCTCGAACATAAAAGCTAAGGACAAAAGTAGGGGAGAAAAGCAACTGAGAGGAAACAAACCAAGTAGGAAGAAGAAAATTTTTAAGTATATATCATTAATACCAGAGAGATAAGAAAAGATAATCCAACTAGGAAACAGGAACAGCATACCACAAAACAGTAACATTCAGAAATTTTTTAAAAAGAGTTCACGTAAATTAAAAATATACAGAGAAATTTTAAAATTGGGGGGAAAGAATGGAAAATAAAGTGAGAAAATCATTCAAAAAATAGGACCAAAGGGCGGAAAGACAGAAAATAGAAGAGAAAGGATAACAAAAGTAGAACAACAGTCCAGAGGAATGCTGAATAAAAGGAAATTCAAAAAGAGAAGAGAGCAAACTGCGAAATTTTTCAAGGAAAGAAAACAAGAACTTCCAGAATTAAAGAGCCCATCAAGGATCCAGCACAACTAATGAAAACAGACTCATAGCAAGAGTCTATGAAACTTTAGAAATTGCTGACAAACATGACTCTACATATTTTCTGGACAGTAAAAACAGATCATACACAAAGAACAGGTAATCAGAATTGCATCAGGCTTTTCGATAACAATACTGGAAACTAAAAGGTAATAGAGCAATGCCACCAAAATTCTGAGGAAAAGTTATTTCCAACCAAGAACTCTATAGGCAGTCAATGTAAAGTTATACTCTTTTCAGACATGCAAGATCTCAAAAAAAATCTACCTCCCAAGACCTTTCTCAAGAAGTTACTGGAGGATAACTCCTGTAAGCTCCACCATGGTAAGGTAATAAACCAAAAAAATCAAGCAACAAGGGATCCAACACAGGAATAGGCAAAAGGAATACCTAAGATAACAAAGATCCTAATATGACTGCCATAAAACAGGTCCAGATTGGACCTAGTTAAAGGATTCCAGGAGGGATTTCTTCAGGAACATGAAACTGATAGAAGATGCATATGACTGAGACAACTGGCAAAGACATGAATTAGTGATAAGTAAATAAAAAACTTGATCAAAGGAAAAGGCGACTGTATCCGCAAGGAAAATGAAATGTCAGGAAAGGAAAAACTAAGCACAGTTTACAACATGGTTCAGCTGAGGATGTTTACACAAGAAATTAATGTAAATACCAAATACTGATCTAATCAAAATTATGAAGTAACTATGATAGGACTGGTAGGATACAGATGCTGGGTGGGAGGGGTGGAAAAGGAGCTAAATAATCATTTTCAATAGCAAAAGTCAACAGATCACGCCCACAAGTGAAAAATCAGGCAACAAAACAAGCATGTTATTTAGAGACATGTAATAATCACTGAGTTATCAAATTAAAGTATGTACCTGTGGGAAGGGGGAAATGAGACCATGTTGTTTTTTCATTATAAACCTTATAGAACTATTATATTCTTTAACCAATGCTAATGTATAACTTTGATAAGCAAGCTACAAATAAAAAAGGGAGGGAGGAGAGTATGGATTCTGCAACCAGACTATCGGGGTTTATTCCTGAATATGGTCTATATTAACTGGGTGACTTTGAGCAAGTTACTTAACCTCTCTGTGCCTGAGTTTTCCTCATTTGTAGCAAGAATAACAGTATCTACCTCACAGAGTTGTTGTGAAGATTGAGTTAATATATATAAAGCTCTTAAAAACAACAGCTGGCACATAATAAGCATGGATTAACACCGACTTACTTTAGAAAATCTACCTCCAGGCCTTGTTAGAATTCTAATGATAGTGTAAAGGTCTTAGAGGAGTTTTATTTTAAGGAAAGTTATCTTTTTGCATTATATTATTGTTTATAAACAAATAACAGGTTAAATATGCTAAACCTTAATTATGTTTCACTATTTTAACAGTGAAAAGAATTTCTCATATGAACTTCAAGACTGTGGCTTGGAATCATCTTTCTTAAAATACCAAGCAATACTCAACTAAGAAAATCAATACTGGTAAGAAGTCTTGAAATTTTAATCAAATAACCAGTCTAAGTTAAGATTAAACAAATTAAGTCTCTGCTTATATAAGACAACTTCCCTTTCTTTAAAAATCAATTTAATTTGACAGCTTTCATAAAGAAGCCTGGAGCTTGCCTCAGGCTGATCAGACTTCCTAACACTATGTTTCATAACACAGGTATACATACATTTCAGTCACAACTCCTAGATTACATCAGTCTAAAGACAACTAGAGTTACATAAAGGCAACAACTTTTATTATTTTAAATACTTCTTAATGCATACTGAAAATTAAATTTTAAAAATTCAGTATCCCACTAATAAAACCTTGTCTTTTCCTATGTTTTTTCCTTGTTCCTACACATATATCATAAAAGGCAACCTTAAAACCCAAACTTTCCTCTCATCAAACAGTAAATATGTCATTATCCTCTTCCCTCCCTCCCACACACGAAGAATTTTTTTCTAAAATGCATTCATTCGGGCCTCCCTGGTGGCACAGTGGTGAAGAATCCACCTGCCAATGCAGGGGACATAAGTTTGAGCCCTGGTCCGGGAAGATCCTACATGCTGCGGAGCAACTAAGCCCGTGCGCCACAACTACTGAGCCTGCACTCTAGAGCCTGTGAGCCACAACTACTGAAGCCTGCATGCCTAGAGCCCGTGTGCCACAACTAAAGAAGCCTGCGCACCTAGAGCCTGTGCTCCACAACAAAAGAAGCCACCACAATGAGAAGCCTGCACACCAAAATGAAGAGTAGCCCCCGCTCGCAGCAACTAGAGAAAGCCCGCAAGCAGCAACGAAGACCCAATGCAGCCAATAAAAGAAAAAAAAAAAATGCATTCATTCACTCCACTGAATGTTAGAATATCAAGAATTACCAAGATGAAAGAGAAAGTTTCTCTTCCCAAAGAGCTTAAAGCAAGAAATAAAATGAATATAACTACTTAATATTTTTATTTCATGTTCTATATCTATATCTATATCAAAAAAGAAATAGATGTCTTTATAATAAAAGGGGGCAATCCGTGACACAAGAACTGCACAAATAATATACTATAAGGAGAACAAATGATTTTCAGCAGCAAGATTATTTTCAAAGAAAAGTGACAGATATCTAGGAACGGCCTTAAAGAACAGATAGAATTCAGAAATGAAGAGAAGAGGAAATGTGAAGTTACATGATATTGGAGGCAGAAGGAAAAGTTTGGGCCAAAGCATGGAATCAAGAAAGCGAGCAGCAGCATATATGAGGAATAATAATTAGTTCATTTTGCAAAAGGAAGAGGACTGTCTTTTTCCTAAAAGGAAGAGAAGTTTGAAAACTAAGCCTCAGAGCACTCCAACATTTAGGAATCATGAAGAAGAGAAGGCCCCAGCAAAGAAAATTCAGTGGTTTTTTTGGCCAGACCTCTCCCAAGTAGGAAGTCTGGCTGGAGACTTAATATATGTGAGTAGGCTTCACTTTAGCCTGAGTGTATAAAGAACAAGCAGTCATCATGGGGCTACCCTTAAATCCCAAACAACAAGGAGGGAAGAGGGCACCTGCAACAGAAATTATATTAACACTTGCCCAGATATTTCATTAAATTTCTTTGAACTCTCTGGCATTTTCTCCCACAATGTATAAAACTATATTAAAAATACTAATTTAAAATAATACATATAGAAAAGTGAGAAAAAGCAATTAAGTGAGAAAAGCTGTGAAAAAGAAAAAAACAGCAGAAATTAGGTAGTTCAGGACTTAAAGGGACAACATCAGGCTAAGGTAAATTTGTCTTTTGGCTGGTTTAAGGTAATCTGTGCCCTCTCAGGCAACTTGAAAGAGTGAGATAACATCGATAGCCTCATTGAGTATTTCCACAAAGTGACTGACATCAATCAAAACTTAGCACGGGGGCTTCCCTGGTGGCGCAGTGGTTGAGAGTCCGCCTGCCGATGCACGGGACGCGGGTTCGTGCCCCGGTCCGGGAAGATCCCACATGCCGCGGAGCGGCTGGGCCCGTGAGCCATGGCCGCGGAGCCTGCGCGTCCGGAGCCTGTGCTCCACAATGGGAGAGGTCACAACAGTGAGAGGCCCGCGTAACGCAAAAAAAAAATACTTAGCACAAGAAAGAAAGCACTCAATAAATGACAGCTATTATTAACACTCTAAAATTAACATCTACCATACTAAAATGTTTCCCACTTTCAGTGGCAAAAACATTATTTAATTTAAATAACAAACAGCTGAGAAGGTGATAGACTGTGAGTTTGAAATATTTAAAGAGAGAGCCTGAACGCTGGTGGAAGCTGAAAGGTCTGAAAACTCAAAAACAAAGTAAAATTTGGGGAGGAACGTTGGAGTAAGGTATCTAGACAATTCAATGGGAAAAGAATAGTCTTTTCCACAAATGATGCCAGGAAAACTGAATAGCCACATGCATAAAAATAACGTTAATCCCTAGCTCACACCCTGCACAAAACTTACTCAAAAAGGATCACAGACCTAAGTGTAAGAAAACTACAAAACTCTTGGAAGGAATTATAGGTACTAACCTATATGACCTTGGATTCGACAAATCTTTCTTAGATGTGCATAAAAACACAGGCAAAGGAAAAAATACATAAATTGGACGACATCAAAATTAAAAACCTATGCACTGCAAATGATATCAGCAGGAAAGTAAAAACAACAAAACAGGAAGAAATATTTACAAATCATACATCTGTAAGGTACTTGCATCCAGAGTATGAGGAACTCTTACAAACTCGATAACAAAAAGACATATAACCCAACTTAAAAATGAGCTAAGGATTTGAAAAGACTTTTCTCCAAAGATATGCAAACAGCCAATAAGCACATGAAAAGATGCTCACTGTCAGTGTCATTAGGAAAATACAAACCAAAATCACAATGAGATACCATTTGACATTCAAAAGGACATATAATAAAATAACAAGAGTTAATTAGGGACTTCCCTGGTGGTGCAGTGGTGAAGACTCCGTGCTCCCAATGCAGGGGGCCTGGGTTCAATCCTTGGTCAGGGAACTAGATCCCACATGCATGTTGCAACTAAGAGTTCACATGCTGCAACTAAGGAGCCCGTGAGCTGCAACTAAGGAGCTGGCAAGCCACAACTAAGGAGCCAGTAAACTGCAACTAAGGAGTCTGCCTGCTGCAATAAAGACCTGGCACAACCAAATAAATAAACAAAATTTTTTTTTTTTAAAGAGTTAATGAGGATCTGGAGAAATTAGAACCTTCATACATTGCTGATGGAAATGTAAAATGGAATAGACAATCTGGAGAAGAGTCTGGTAGTTCTTTAAACAATTAATAAACAAAGTTACTGTATGACCTAGCAATTCCATTCCTAGATACACACCCAAAAGATGTGAAAATATATGTTCACAGAAAAATTTGTACATGAATGTTCACAGCAGCACTATTCATAGTAGCCAAAAAGTAGAAACAATGCAAACATCCATCAATTGATAAAGGGATAAACAAATGTGGTATATCTATACAATGGAATATTACTTGGCCATAAAGAAGAACGTAGTACTGATATGTGCTGTGACATGAGTGAATCTTGAAAGCATCATGCTAAGTGAAAAGAAGCCAACCACAAAAGGCTACATATTTCATGACTTCATTTATATGAAATGTCTAGAATAGGCAAATCTAAAGACACAGAAAACAGGTCAGTGGTTGCCAGGGGCTGGGGGGAGTACAGATTGGGGAGTGACTATTAATGGGTATGAGGTTTCATTTGGTTTGATGAAAATGTTCTAAACTTAGATTATGGTGATAGTTGCACAACCATGATTACCAAAAACAAAATTACTGAATTGTATACTTTCAATGGGTGAATTTTATAGTATGTGAATTATAAATTATATCTTAAAGTTTTTTTTTAATATTAGGTAATTCTTTAAAAAAAAAAAAAAAGCTGGGCAAGTTTTTTAGCTTTCTCCTTAAAACATCTCTCAATGAAACTCTTCTCTGGAAGAATCTTGTAGGACTTTGTATTTTGTAATAAGAAGGAAGTTCATTCCAAAACAAGGTCTACAATTCATTTTGAGGAAATGGAGTATCTGAGAACAATCTCTGGAATGTTCTACAGTCCTTAAATTATATAATTTTCCAACCAAGGATAGGAATTAGAAAGAAGTAGTAATAATAAAAGTAATAATAATAAAAGTAGTAATCAAAATTATTTATTTAGGTAAAGTATTGAGTCTTTATTATGCATCAGGTTTTATAAGTATTTTCTTATTCAATCCTCATTTAAAAAAACATTTTTCAAAATAAAAGTCCACAGTAGAAGTCTGGTTAAATAAATTATGATACACTATACAACAAACTATTATGTGGTAATTAAAAAATTATTTTCTGGATATAACACCAAAAGCACAGGAGAAAAAAAAAAAGGTAAGTTGGACCTCACCAAAATTAAAACCTTTTGTGCATCAAAGGACACTATCCTTTGAAAAAGGATACCATTCCTTGGGTGAAAAAGCAAACCACTGATTGGGAGAAAATATTTGCAAATCATATATCTGATAAGGGATTGATATCCAGAATGTATAAAGAACAGCTCAACAACAAAAAATCAAACAGCCAGATTATAAAATGGGCAAAGTACTTAAACAGACATTTCTCCAAAGAAGCTATACAAATGATCAATAAACACATGAGAAGATGCTCAACGTTACTAGTCAGTAGAGAAATGTATCCTATGACCCGTGTTCATAGCAGCATTATTCACAATAGCCAGAAAGTGGAAGCAACCCAAGGATCCACTAACAGATAAATGGATAAACAATGTGTGGCACATACATATATGCAATGGAATATTATTCAGCCTTAAAAAGGAATGAAATTTTGACACATTCGACAACATAGTTAAACATTTGAAGACATCATACTAAGTGAAATAAGCCAGTCATAAAAGGACAAACATTGTATAATTCCTCTTTCTTGAGATTCCTAGAGTAGTCAAATTCATTGAGACAGAAAGGAGAATGGTGGTTACCAGTGGCTGGGAGAAGGGGAGAATGGGGAGTTAAGTGTTTAACAGTGTACAAAGTTTCAAAAGTGGGGAAGATGTAAAAGTTCTGAAGATGGAGGGTTAGTGATGGTTACACAACACTGAGAATTTACTTAATGCCACAGAGCTATATACTACCTAAAATGGTAAATTTCACATTACATATATTTTAGCACCATAAAAAAATTATTTTGTAACAATCACACTAAGATATATTGATGACAGGAAATGGAAGAATATATGTGTGGTGGGATACACTAGCAATCTTCCCCACTTAATTAGACAGCACATAATAATCAAAACAATTCAGTGGGTCTGACACACAGATAAAGAGCCCTCTCCTTCTGGGTAACAAAGGGAACAATGACTGACAGCTACTGATTCTTGAATTACAAGGCTCGAAGCAAGGCAGGAAAGATGTAGATGCTTCGCACAATATTAGAGGTGGTTTAGTGGCTTCACATAAACTTTGCTCATCTATAATCAAGGCTGTGAGATGTCTGGGAAAAATAAATGCTTTTTTTCTTGAGTTGTATTACTTCACAGGTTACTTAGGAAACGAAACCAGCTTGACCACTGGTCTCATTAGTATAGAGGCTGCACAGAATTGAGCACTCACTTTTACCTTCATTCACTGGGTTAGCTCTCCTACCTCTCCAAACCAGGTAGAGAAGAAAATAATTGAGCAGAGTTTCATTACTGAGCATCACTGACTCTCCTGCAGAGGCCAGAGGCATTGTTCAATTGTGCAAAATACAAGTAGGATTCAAGGAGAAATACCACTTCTTGTGGAGAGCATGTTAGGGATGATGTCATCAGACTGAAAGATTCGAAGAGACTGTGTGATTTGGCATATGGGCATGATCTGTCCCTGTCTTTCTCTCTGACTTCATCTCTTGCCACCCCTCCCTGTGATCACTCAACTTGCCTTCTTGCTATTCCTCAACACAAATTTCGGACCCATGTGAGGGATCCTGAACCTCTTTCTGCCTGAAACATTCTTTCCTCAGCTGTTCTCAAACACTCCCTCACCTCATTCAGTTCTCTTCTCAAATGTCAGGTTTTTAAAGAGGCTTTCCTTGATGATTTTATTTAAGATAGCCTCTCCCCCATCATTCTCTATCCCCCTACACTGTTTCATTTTTTTTATAGACTAATCACAGTTGTTACATTATTGCCTATTTCCTATCAGTAGAATGTAAACGCATAGGGCTGGAAGGACATCAGTCTTACTCATTACAGTATTAGCAGTGCTTAGAACAGGGGCATACAAACAACACATAGATATCTGTTGAAGGAATATGGGCAGAGGAAGAGAGCACAGAGAGTGCAATGGACAGGTCAGATAGTATCCAAAAAGGCCACTACTACTTTCAAAGGACTAAGTCCAGATGTGCCTCCCCTTGGAGACTTAAGAACTTAATACCTGACGGCTAGAATACCGGCCTTTACTCCTCCTACACTGCAGTACTCTTGAGCGTTGCCTGATCCTTCAGTAAATAAAGTTGTTTACCTATATTGCAGTTCAAAGGATTTGGTAAGGGGAAGGCTCATAGGGCTGAATGGGCAAGGAAAAAACATGTGTAATTTATCCTAATTTGAGAGTTTTACACAACAAGAAACTGGAAGGGGACTGGCTCCTCTAGGTGGTCTACAACTCAGAATCACCTTGGCTTAGCAGCAGCAGTGAAGAAATCCACAACCCAAAAAGCACAAAGACAACTCCAAGTGTTAAAGAATGAATTCTTTGACTTTATAACAAAAATTAGCAAATATTGCCCTTTGGGATCAAAAAAGGGAAGGGCCCTGATACACTCAAGTTACTTACAGAAGTTAAACTATGTGAGGAAAAAAAAAAAAGATATACACAGAGAAAAAAATACATGCAAATTATTAAAGTGCAATTAACATACACTATTGTATTTTGAAACATTTAACAATAGAACAGCCAGACATTAACCAGATATTTGGTTATCTTAAAGCCACAAATGTTCCATAAATCCAACAACAGCTTCAATGCATTCTTTGTGTTAGTAATGTCTAAAAGGTATATACTCTTCATCAGAATATTCTGGAAGAAAAAATCTAAGAAAAAATAAACAAGAAATACACTATCAATAGTTATCAATGGGTGGTAAAATCAAGGATGTCCCTAGTGATCTTTTTTTTTTTCGCCACGCCATGTGGCATGTGGGATCTTAGTTCTCCAGCCAGGGATCGAACCCGTGCCCCCTGCATTGGCAGCGTGGAGTCTTAACCACTGCACTGCCAGAGAAGTCCCCCAGTGAACTTAATACTTAAATATTTTCCATGTAATCACAATAAAGAAACTTATTTAAAAATTAAAACAATAAATAATTGAACAATCAACTTTACCAAAGAAACATAATACAGCCACGTTATACAAGACCTTTCTCAGTCCTGAAAGGCAGAGGAATGAACTATAACACTGTCCTATTTATAACCTTTTCCCCCAAACCAAAAAAATCACTGTAATGGTGAACATTTTATTTCTTCCTTTCAATACAATTTTCAACAGGTTTATTAAACTTAATTTTTTTTTGAGGTACCCAGGCCTCTCACTGTTGTGGCCTCTCCCGTTGTGGAGCACAGGCTCGGGACGCACGGCGGCCATGGCTCACGGGCCCAGCCACTCTGCAGCATGCGGGATCCTCCCGGACCGGGGCATGAACCCACGTCCCCTGCATCGGCAGGCGGACTCTCAACCACTGCGCCACCAGGGAAGCCCTAAACTTAATTTTTTAAAGCAAGTTTTCAAGCATACTACCCAGAAAAATTGTGATTATATTAGAATTTGAATTTTTCAATGATCCACTGGTGTAAGGAATACCTTGAACTAACTTTTGTGGCACATGTTCAGAGCCACGTATTATCAAGAACCATGCCTGACAGTAACATCCTCAGAAGCAATCTAAAATTACAGAGGAAAAAACTACCTATTCAAAAGAAATAACATGAGCTAATGAAGAGAGAATAGTGGACACTTCTTTGCCTACCCACATCCACTCTTCTCTTCCACCTTTCCAACAGAATACCAATTTTCTTCATGTTTCCACCCTCCTCAGCTGCAAGGGTGGATGGATCCCCATTCGTATAAGCTGTTACTGATCTTGGGTAGAACTAATCAGGCTGAAGGGAAACACACAGCCCAGGATTACAGGAACAGACCACTCTCTCCTTGTGCATTTTATTGATTACAACTGATTTCAAGGAGGAAATCAGCCTTTGGACATCAATTTTGTGAAGAGGAGGGCAGAGAAAGAGAAAGAAACGATCTATGATGAAGTCATTGATTTGCTGAATCAAATAATTTTGTAGTTTGTCTATTAGTCTGCACTTCCTATTCTGTATCCTAACAAGTTCTTTTTAAGCAAATTTGAGTCAGGTTACATAAAACCCAACTTACTAGCCAAAAGCATCCTAACGCATATGGAAGGAAATCAAATCATTTTGAATTACCTTGTTAACAGAAGTCAAATACTATATGTTAATATGTGTTAATACCTTAATTAATACTTAGAACTGCTGACAACTACGTCTCCATCATAAAAATAAGTTTAAGTATCCCATCTGTCACGTTGTCTTAATAGCTGCCAAAAAAAGACATCAGTAAACACCAATGCATCTTTCTTAAAGATTTTTTAAAAAGAAAAAAAGTTATACATACTTACACTTTATATTTTTTATGTAAATACATTCAAAAAAATAAAAAGGAAAGAACAATCTGAGAGTGCCTGCTAGGGCTTGCATTTGGTTGACAAACAACTTAATAATCAGACATAGTTTATAAGAATATTGAGACAACTCGTGTATGTAAGAGTTTGAAAACTTTCCTGTTTGCACTTTGTGTGCGTGATTCTACATACACAATTTTTTATATGTGTAGACACAACTAAGATAATTAATATAAAAAACCACTTTTATTTTATTACAGATATTCACCAAAGGATATGCCATGGTGCATTAATAACATGAGAATCATAACCCAAGAGCTTTTTTTTTTCTTGCTTGATGGCTATGTAAAAATATATCTGGTGGGCCTTCCCTGGTGGCGCAGTGGTTGAGAGTCCGCCTGCCGACGCAGGGGAGGCAGGTTTGTGCCCCGGTCCGGGAGGATCCCACTTTCTAAGTAAGTGTTCACTTATATAAAATTTTTATTAGTGGTTGCTTTTATGTGAACATGATAATATGTATATATTGATACATATATGTATGTGTGTGTGTGTGTATATATATATATATATATATATATATATATATATATTTGGCTTATGAAATATAAATCTCATTAGTCATTTATAGTAATACACAAATATTGCCAAGCAAATATAAAAACACTAAAGTTTACTGTTGCCAAGTTGCTATGGCTAAATATCAATTAAAGAAACAAACCAAGAAAAACATTTGAACTTCTGCAGTCATAGCTCAAGGATACAGAAGGTAAAAACAAAAGTGGATGCATTCTGATGTAAATTGATACAGCCACTATGGAGCACAGTATGGAGGTTCCTTAAAAAACTAAAAGTAGAACTACCACACGACCCAGCAATCCCACTACTGGGCATATACCGTGAGAAAACCATAATTCAAAAAGAGTCATGTACCACAATGTTCATTGCCTCTCTATTTACAATAGCCAGGACATGGAAGCAACCTAAGTGTCCATCAACAGATGAATGGATAAAGAAGATGTGGCACATATATACAATGGAATATTACTCAGCCATAAAAAGAAACAAAATTGAGTTATTCGTACTGAGGTGGATGGACCTAGAATCTGTCATACAGAGTGAGGTAAGTCAGAAAGAGAAAAACAAATACCGTATGCTAACACATATATATGGAATCTAAGGGGAAGAAAAAAGGTCATGAAGAACCTAGGGGCAAGATGGGAATAAAGATGCAGACCTACTAGAGAATGGACTTGAGGATATGGGGAGGGGGAAGGGTAAGCTGTGACAAAGCGAGAGAGTGGCATGGACATATATACACTACCAAATATAAAACAGCTAGTGGGAAGCAGCCGCATAGCACAGGGAGATCAGCTCAGTGCTTTGTGACCACCTAGATGGGTGGGGATAGGGAGGGTGGGAGGGAGGGAGATGCAAGAGGGAAGAGATATGGGGATATATGTGTATGTATAACTGATTCACTTTGTTGTAAAGCAAAAACTAACCATTGTAAAGCAATTGTACTCCAATAAAGATGTTAAAAAAAAAAAAAGTGGATGCATTCTGAGTCCACCCTTGAAATCTTAACGTCTGACTCTAGCAGAATGAATCAAAAACTTCAGTTTAGAAAAACTGGTGTGACTTCGTATGTCCCTCACATAACAGCAGGTTGGAGGCACAATCAAACCTAAAAATCTATTACAGTGGGAACTGGAAATACGTACTATTAAAGGGTAAAGATGAACATATAAATTGTTGTATCATGAGGGAGGATAAATAAGAAATGGAAATCCAATGCAGTAAGGGAAACTGGTTCGCAAATGGTTAAACAGTTTTCAAACTCCTCAGTGTCAAATCATTATTGTTGGACTCAAACCTCAGCATCCTATCAGAGCACAGAACTGGTACCCCAGCCACACACCTAGATATCCCTTAATAAATTAAACTAAAACTGTCAATATTATTGGATATCTACTTCTTAAAGACTTCTTTCAACTAAAAACAGAAACAGTTGCAGTTACAGCTATTTCATCATTACTTCTGTCCTAAAGGCATGGGACAGAAAACTTAAAACTTCTAGTTAATAAAGACTGAATTTTAAGAGTTGGAAGGGGGACTTCCTGGTGGCACAGTTGTTAAGAATCTGCCTGCCAATGCAGGGGACACGGGTTCGAGCCCTGGTCTGGGAAGATCCCACATGCCACGGAGCAACTGAGCCCATGCACCACAACTACCGAGCCTGCACTCTAGAGCCCGCGAGCCACAACTACTGAGCCCACACACTGCAACTACTGAGCCCACACGTTGCAACTACTGAAGCCTGCGCGCCTAGAGCCCACGCTCCTCAACAAGAGAAGCCACCGCAATGAGAAGCCCGCACACAGCAATGAAGAGTAGCCCAAGCTCACCACAACTAGAGAAAACCAGCGTGCAGCAATGAAGACAAACGCAGCCAAAAAAAAAAAAAAAAGAGTTGGAAGGAACCTTAGGAAATCATTTCTAATCCACACTCCATCTTAAGCTAGGAAACTCCGATGAACGCATTTAGCAAAGATGTATGGAGTTCTTTATATTCAAGGCTGAATGTTGATTGCTGGGGGTAACACAAATATATCTAAAACCTGATACCTTCTTTTAAGGAATCTATAGGATGCTCCGAGGAATTTGGGGATGTGAAATAGAATATTGTACCATAATAAAGATAAAAATAAAATCCTAAGAACCAAGAGAAGTCTTTAAGCAAGATAAAAGGATTCAGTGGGGCTTCCCTGGTGGCGCAGTGGTTGAGAGTCCGCCTGCCGATGCAGGGGATACGGGTTCGTGCCCCGGTCTGGGAGGATCCCACATGCCGTGGAGCGGCTGGGCCCGTGAGCCATGGCCGTTGAGCCTGCTCGTCCGGAGCCTGTGCTCCACAATGGGAGAGGCCGCGACAGTGAGAGGCCCACATAAGGCAAAAAAAAAAAAAAAAAAAGGATTCAGTGGATGCTTAAGTGATGTTTGAGTTAAGCCTGGAATCTAGACATTTGGCAGTGGAAGGGAAGGACGTTCCAGGCAGTGATAATAGAATAAACTCTGATGCCCTGTACATGCAGACTTCATTTCCAACTCCTCTTCCCTTACGTAGTCTGCTTTTGCCAGGCCAGTCATTTTGGCACCTATTCTTCCAATAATACAGGTTCTTCAAACAGGCATTCCCTCCTCAGGGCCTTTGCATCTGCTGCTCCCTCTGCCTGGAAAGAACTCCCAGATACCTGCAAGGCTGGCTTTCTCACCTCCTTCAAGTCTTTGCTCAAATATCATCTTCTCAGTGAAAACTTACCTGACTATCCTATTTTAAAGTGTCATCCTTGCATTCCCTATCACCCTTCCCTGCTCTATTTTTCCCACAGCACTTATTATTATCCGGCATGGTATATATTCTACTTATTAGCTTTGTCTGTGCCCCTGCTGAAAGAGCAGAAGTTATCTCTTTGTTCACCTCCAAATTTTAAAACACTGCCTGCACATGATAGGCATGACATCAACATTTGCTGACAAACAAATGGAATAAAGAGTGAATAAATGAATTGACTGAATGAAAAAGATTTCTGCCCTCAAACAGGTTATGATCTATCAGAGAAAGCAAATATATAAATAAATAAATTATCTTAAATTATTCCTGAATGACAAAAATAAATACACAGCAAAACTCAATTTATAAAAGACCAGTAACAGTTCCTAGCATCCCCACTTCCACATGTCCAGCAACCACTAGATTCTTCTTTTTTACATCTCTTAGCTCCCTGCCCCCCCGTAACACTGTCATGTAGCAATGACCATAAATGACACCAGAGCTGCCACTGCTGCAACAACTATCTCTTCCCACATTAACCTTCACTGCTACCTACTGAGTAAGGTAAAAGATATTTCTGTTGCCATCGTTGGACAAGAGAAAGATGTATTCCTGGATTTCCAAATTCAATACATTTTTCTGTACGTGGTTAAATTCTACACTACAGAAGTGGTTACACTGATATTAAAGATTAGCCATGAAACTTTCTACTTTGAATAGTGCTTAGTTATTAAGTGGAGATATGGAAAAACATTTTTAAATTGTTTCACTATTGGAACACACTGTTTCTACACTGCAAATGGATGGCACAAGCAAAATGGCTAAAAGAAAGATTCCTTCAATAAAGGCTAGCACAGTACTGTATTTTAGGCAAATGGGTAGCAATGTAAAGTCAAGGGGACTTTTTCCACTCAGAAGAATCAACTAGAATTTTATCCTGGATTAAAGAATGATGTAGAATTCTTAGAGCATTAGTATTTAAATTACGCTACACTAAAACCAAACAGGAGTAGTAGAAAATATTCTTTATCGCCAGCAAAAGCAAAACTACTTAAGGAAATGAGGAATAAGCTCAAGATTTCTCACTTCAGCTAACACCTCCACAGACTGCATTATCATTTTAGGCAAAGTGACATTTCACATTTAATTTTTAACGGCAGGAATGATTTCCATCTGGGATTTATCTGCATAAAAGTGTTAGCCTTGGCACACTTTCAGTATTTAGCTGAAAGCTCATTTTTTGGCTCTAAGCAAAATGCCCAATACTACGCAATAGGTATTATCTCTACATTAATACCACCACTGAGAGCCTAATATTGTGTTCTACATAGTGGTGAATCTTGCCCTCAGATAAGCACATCTGTCTGTAACCCTCCCTCAAACACTGATAAATTACTTAGCTTCACTACCTTAAAATCTTCTGCATTTTTCAACAATATTTACACTTCTAAAAGAGTTTAACAGATATTACTATTCTTCGTAAGGAGAAAGAAAAACTATAAATTAGGGCAAACTCCCTTACGTAGAAAAATGCCAAACCAGCCGCTGAAATGGTAACTTTCAGGTATAGCATCACAGTTCTAACTGGTCAAACTACAATCCTCGCCAGTTATTGCAGGAGTAGATAAATTGCAGCCACTGGGGGAAAAGCCACATAAAAACGTTAGGTCCTCACTTATCTTTTTCGTTAAAAAGGAGACACCTGAAAGTCACAGGGGCAGCAGATCCCGTAAGGCAACCTACTGGAGAGACTGTACTGAGCGTGCATGTCTCCAAACGCAGGAAGCCAAAGTTCCTGCGTGACGACAGGATGGCAGCGAAAAACAGTAGCCCATCCGTCCACAGGAGAAGAAAAAGAAGTCCACCAGGAAAGGCTGCGAGTCACGGAGGTGGAGCTGCGAAACCTACCGGCTCCGCGCCGTCTCCCTCGGCTGCTAACAGAAGCCGCGGGCTGCAGATCGGCGAGAGCGCCGGGTGGGCTCGCGGGCGCAGGGGGGCTGCGGCTGACCGACTGGCTTCGGCCCCGCACCGGGAAGTCTCCAGGGCCTTGCCCGCGCAGCCGGGAAGCCACCCAGCCCACAGACAGGCGGAGGAGCCACCTGGGCAGAGCCACGTCGGAGGAAGGGAGCGCGGCGGGAGGTGGGCACTCGGCACACCCACCGGGAGGCTGACAGCCCGGAGCGCGAGACGGCCGGGGCGCGAGAAGGGCCGCGGCGCGCTTGAGGGGGTCGCCCTGAGGGCGCCGCCGGCCGCCAACGACTCCCCCTAGCCCGAATCGGCTGCAGCGGGGTACTCACGTAGGGCTGGTAGAACTTGGAGAGCCGCGGCTTCCCGTGGTTGTTAAAGATGAGGATCGCCTTGATCATGGCTGAGCCGGGCCGACCGGGTGGGAGCTGGGGGCCAGGGCGGGGGCGGGCGCGCAAGCCTCGCCTCGGGATCTCGCTGGCGATCCTTCCCCACCCGCCCCCTTCTGCACACGCGCGCGCGCGCCAGCGCGCCCGGGAGCTGCGGGGCAGGGCTTGGATAGGGCGGGGCCTGGGCGGGGTCGGCGCGGAGGGAAGCGGAAACAGCTCCAGGCCGGAGCTCGAAGCATAGGGGCGCTTGCGCTCCCGGCGGCTCACGGGGACGTTGCCTACCGACCTTTTCCGGAAACTTGCTGTTGGGGGGGCGGAGAAACAGTAGTTGATCTATCAGCGGTCAGGGGACTGCAACAGGTTCGACGCAGAGGACCAACCTGCACTTCCAACTCTCAGTGGTGGTTTGGGTTCTCCCCGCCCCTACTCCGGCGCCTCCCTAGCGCCGCTCTCCGACGCAAAGCCCGCCCACTGTATGCGCTGAGCCACCACTTCCGCCCTCACCTCCTTCTAAGCAAGATGGCTGAGGAACCGGAGTCTTCGCTGCAGCTCCCCACCTCAATTGCTGCTGAAGGTGAAGGACCCACGGAGATCTCCCCAGAAACAGCCACTCCGGAGCCTCCTTCTTCCGCTGCAGTCTCTCCGGGAACAGAGGAACCTGCCGGTGACACCAAGAAGAAAAGTAATTTTCAGAGCAGTTTCACTCTGGGCAGAGGCGGGAGGTTGAGGTTGTCTTCGAATAGGGATGGCGGCTAATAAAGAAACAAAATTTAGAGGAGGGCCGGTTCCAGACGAGGTTTTTGACCAGTCAGGAGAGAGGAAGTATATCGGCTTTTAAGACGTTTGAGTTAAGTGCCTCGAAAGAAAGCTATCTCTGGACGCACCTTCGCGGTGTGATACCCAGTTTTTGAATGTCACGACATTTATTACGCTGTACTCTCATCTTCCTTTGAAATGACCAGACTGAGAGCTCTTTGAAGGTGGGAACTCTGTGGGATCTGGATAGTTCCAGGTACTTAACGCGGGATCTAATTATTTGAATAATGATTTTAGCTGATAAGGATGGTCTGTGGCAAATCTGAATTAGAATTCACACCTTCCGACTAGGTCGCTGTTTTTTATACCAAATGAGTGTGAATTCACACCTTGGACCAAAAAACTGGGGTTTTACCCAGTATGAAGACTGCTAAGGGAAAACTAAAGGCAGAGGCATCGCCTTTTTAAAAAAAAAAAACAAACTACTGTTTTGGAATCTTCGTAAATGAATCATTTTGTTGCTTGAACTGGACCCTGTATTGCTTGAGAATTAGTCCTCAACCCATTATTGCTTGAGAATTAGTTCGCCATTGTAAAATACAGTAATTACTAAGTGGAGCACTCTATGTAGAGTTGCCTATGAGAAAATCAGGAATTCGTTTTCTCGTGTTGTGCTCAGTGATATCATGCCCTTTCATCCATCTTCACTTTCTGCTGCTGTGGAGGATAATTGTCTCTCCCAGCACTGTCCCCCTTTTAAGTCAGACTGCCTCTACATTTGGGGGAAATCTTTTCTGTCATTTCCACATTATTCACCAATAGATAAACAAAACCTATCATTATTTCTGTAGGTAATCACTAGACTCGTTCTTCAGATGAATCCCATGAGTTTTAGAGATTCTTTTTCTTTCTTATTGGAGTATAATTGGTTAACAATGTTATGTTAGTTTCTGCTGTACAGCGAAGTGAATCAGTACTGTTCCCTTGCAATTTACTATAAGCAGAAACAGACTTTGAAAGAGTTTGTCTTAATATCTAGCAGTCTTAGTCAACAATTAACTACGTACTTGACCCTGAAGATTGCTGTGTAATACTATGGCTAAAAAATAAGGCCCACATTCCCAGATATGGCCTGAGGTTATATGGCATGTTTTCTTGAGTCTGCACAATTTATGATTTTTAACTATCATTTAAAAATCGAATTTTCATCTTCTAGCTCCTGTGAGCATTTGAGTTAGCCTCTGTGATAGAAAACTTACTTTCTAGCTATTTAATGTCTACCCTGAAGTTGTCATCCTTTTTTGAGGACCTTTTCTCATGGAAAAAGCTTAACTATTTCATATGCTCCACCTTTGGTTTAATCTACATATTACTGAAGCAGACAGAGCTTGTTAGTTATGGCGGCACTTTAGGATCACCTGAGGGAGCTTTTAAACATAGCAGTGCCGAGGCCCTATTTCCAGAAGATTCTGATTTAATTGATGTAGACATCTGTTTTCTTATACATGTTCCCCCAGTTGAGTCTCCTGTGTAGCTAGAGTGGAGAACTACAAGCAAATCACCTTTAGAATTAAAAAAAGTAATAATAAAGTACAGCTATAATAATAAATATTTTTCCTTCTCTAGCTTCTTGCTCTCACTTCCTTCTTCAGTAGTACAACTCACTATTTTCTTCTTCACTTTCTTGCAATGCCCAGTTGCAGTTGACTGATTGATAGCCCCAGGGGATTGAAGGAACAGGGACAGGGAGGTGTGGAAGGTGAGTTAACCAAAATCTCCTTAGCTATCTCCCAGTTCATCTCTTTTGCATAGATAACTGAGGGTAGGATTACTAAATAGAAGAAGGAAGATAAACTTTAGTAGGAAGATAAACTGTGCATTATGTGTTCTAAATGGCTTCATTCCAGGGGTAAACTTCAGTAAATTTATCTCAGTAACCTCATTGGGACCCAATTTTTAATACCAAGCAATGGGACAGGAAGGTTGTAATAGAATAGAGTTGACTTTAGGGGGCAGCAGAACACCTCTGCTTTCAGTGTTTCCTTTGATTGTGGATGTCTTTTTTGTTAATTTTTTTAAATTGAAGTATAGTTAATTTACAATGTTGTGTTAGTTTCAAGTGTACGGCAAAGTGATTCAGTTATACATATGTGTATATTTTCTTAATCAGATTCTTTTTCATTATAGGTTATTACAAGATAGTGAGTATAGTTCTCTGTGCTATAAGCAGGTCCTTGTTGTTTGTTGTTTACCTATTTTATATATAGTAGTGTGTATATATAAATACCAAACTCCTAATCTATCCCCCCATCCCCCCATAAGTTTGTTTTCTGTTTGTGACTTTCTGTTTTGTAAATAAGTTCATTTGTACCATTTTTTAGATTCCACATATAAGTAATATTATATGGTAATTGTTTTTCTCTGACTTCACTTAATATGATGATCTCTGGGCGCATCCATGTTGCTGCCAGTGGCATTATTTCGTTCTTTTTATGGCTGAATGATATTCCACAGCCTCTTTACCCATTCATCTGTCAATGGACACTTAGGTTTCTTCCATGCCTGGGCTATTGTAAATAGTACTGCTATGAACATTCGGGTGCATATATCTTTTCGATCATGGTTTTCTCCAGATATATGGCCAGGAGTGGGATTGCAGGGTTTTATGGTAACTCTATTTTTAGTTTTTAGTTTTTTAAGGAACCTCCATACTGTTCTCCATAGTGGCTGCAATTTACATTCCCACCAACAGTGTAGGAGGCTTCCTATTTCTACACACCCTCTCCAGTGTTTATTATTTGTAGACTTTTAAATGATGGCCATTCTGACTGGTGTGAGGTGATATTTCATTGTACTTTTGATTTGCATTTCTGTAATAATTAACAATATTGAGCATCTTTCATGTGTCTTTTGGCTGTCTATGTCTTCTTTGGAGAAATGTCTATTTAGGACTTCTGCCCATTTTTTGTTTGGGTTGTTTGTTTTTTGATATTAAGCTGTAAGAGCTCTTTGTATATTTTGGAAACTAATCCCTTGTCTGTTGCATCATTTGCAAATATTTTCTCCCAGTCTTTTCATTTTGTTTATGGTTTCTTTCACTGTGCCAAAGCTTTTAACTTTCATTAGGTACCAATTGTCTACATTTGCTTTTATTTCCATTACTCTAGGACACTAATCCAAAAAAATATTGCTGCAATTTATGTCAAAGAGTGTTCTGCCTGTGTTTTCCTCTAGGAATTTTATAGTATCCGGTCTTACATTTAGGTCTTTAATATAGTCTGAGTTTATTTTTGTGTATGGTGTTAGTGAATGTTCTAATTTCATTCTTTTACATGTAGCTGTCCAGTTTTCCCAGCACCACCTACTGAAGACACTGTCTTTTCTCCATTGTATATTCTTGTCCCCTTTGTAGTAGACTGCTTGACCATAAGTGCGTTGGGTTTATTTCTGGGCTCTCTATCCTGTTCCATTGATCTATGTATCTGTTTTTGTGCTAATACTGTACTGTTTTGATGACTGTAGCTTCACAGTATAGTCTGAAGGCAGGGAGTGTGATTCCTCCAGCTCTGTTCTTCATTCTCAAGATTGTTTTGGCTATTCAAGGTCTTTTATGTTTCCATATAAAATTTAAAAATATTTTTTAGTTCTGTGAAAAATGCCATTGGAAATTTTATAGAGATTGCATTGAATCTGTAGATTGCCTTGGGTAGCACAGTCATTTTAACAACACTGATTATTCCAATCCAAGAACACAGTATATCTTTCTGTCTGTTTGTGTTGTCTTCAATTTCTTTCATCAGTGTCTTACAGTTTTTGGAATACAGGTCTTTTGCCTCCTTAGGTATGTTTATTCATAGGTAATTTATTCTTTTTCATGCAATGGTAAATGAGATTATTTCCTTAATTTATCTTTCTGATATTTTGTTGTTAGTGTGTAGAAATGCAACAGATGGGACTTCCCTGGCAGTCCAGTGGTTAAGACTGCGCTCCCAGTGCAGGAGCACAAGTTTGATCCCTGGCCAGGGAACTAAGATTCCCACATCCCTCACAGTGCAGCCTAAAAAAAAAAAAAAAAAAAAAAAAAAGGAAATGCAACAGATTACTGTACATTAATTTTGTGTCAAACAACTTAACCAAATTCATTGAAGAGTTCTAGTAGTTTTGTATCACATTGATTGATTTGCAGGTATTGAAAACGCCTTACATCCCTGGGATAAATCCCACTTGATCATGATGTATGATCCTTTTCATGTATTGTAGGGATCAGTTTGCTAGTATTTTGTTGAGGACTTTTGCATCTATGTTCATTGGTGATACCGGCCTACAATTTTCTTTTTTTGTTATGTCTTTTTCTGGTTTTGGTATCAGGGTGATGATGGCCTCATAGAATGAGTTAGAAACTGTTCCTTCCTCTGAAATTTTTTGGAATAGTTTCAGAAGGATACATGTTAATTCTTCTCTAAGTATTTGGTAGAATTCACCTGTGAAGCCATCTGGTCCTGGACTTCTGTTTATTGGCAGTTTTTAAATTACTGATTCAATTTTAGTATTGGTAATTGGTCTGTTCATATTTTCTATTCCTTCCTGGTTCAGTCTTGGAAGATTGTAGCTTTCTAAGAATTTGTCCATTTCTTCTAGGTTGTCCATTTTATTGGCATATAGTTGCTCAGAGTAGTCTCTTATGATCCTTTGTATTTCTGTGGTGTCTGTTGTAACTTCTACTTTTTCATTTCTGATTTTATTAATTTGGGCCCTCTCCCTTTTTTTCTTGATGAGTCTGACTAAAGGTTTATCAATTTTATCTTTTTGAAGAACGAGGTTTTAGTTTCTTTGATCCTTTCTGTTGTTTTCTTCCTCTCTGTTTCATTTATTTCTGCTCTAATCTTTATGATTTCTTTCCTCCTACTAACTTTGGGTTTTGTTTGTTCTTTCTCTAGTTGCTTTAGATGTAAGGTTAAGTTGTCTGAGATTTTTCTTCTTTCCTGAGGTAAGTTTTTATCACTATGAACTTTCCTTTTAGAACTGCTTTTGCTGTGTTCCACAGGTTTTAGATCATTGTGTGTTTGTTTTCATTTGTCTCTGGGTATTTTTAATTACCTCTTTGATTTCTTCAGTGAGCCATTGGTTGTTTAGTAGCATATTGTTTGGCTTCCACGTGTTTGTGTTTTTTGCAGTTTTTTTCTAGTAGTTGATTTCTAGCCTTGTAATGTTGTGGTCGGAGAAGATGCTTGATATGAATTCAGTTTTCTTAAATTTACCAAGGCTAGCTTTGTGTTGCAGCATGTGATCTATCCTAGAGAATGTTCCATGTGTACTTGAATGTGTATTCTGCTGCTTTCGGTTGGACTGCTCTATAACTATCAGTTAAGACTATCTAACCTAATGTGTTGTTTAAGGCCTGTATTTCCTTATTGATTTTCTTTCTGGATAATCTGTCCATTGATGTAAGTGGGGTGTTAAAGTCCCCCACTATTGTTGTGTTACTGTCAGTTACTACTTTTATGTTTGTTAACATTTGCCTTATATATTGAGGTGCTCCTGTGTTGGGTGCATATATATTTACAATTGTTATATTTTCTTCCATTGATCCTTTCATTATTATATAGTGTCCTTCTTTGTCTCTTGTAAGTCTTTATTTAAAAGTCTATTTTGTCTGATATAAATATTGCAACTGTGGCTTTCTTTGGAGTTCCATTTGTGTGGAATACCTTTTTTCCATCTCCACACTTTCTGTCTGTATGTGTGTCTAGATCCGAAATGTGTCTCTGGTAGGCAGCAAATATATGGGTCTTGTTTTTGTATCCATTCAGCCAGTCTGTCTTTGGTTGGAGCATTTAGTCTGTTTTCACTTAAGGTAATTATCGATATGTATGTTCCTATTGCCATTTTGTTAATTATTTTGGATTTATCTTTGTAGGTCTTTTTTTCCCCCTTTTATTCTTTTGTTCTCTTCTCTTGTGATTTGATGACTGTGTTTAGTATTATGTTTGGATTCATTTTTCTTTTTTGTGTGTGTATCTATTATAGATTTTTGTTTTGCAGTTAACATGAGGTTTTTGTGTAGGAGCCTATATCTGTATGTGCTTGTTTTAAATTGCTGATCTCTTAATTTCAAATTCACTTTAGATACCCTGCATTTGTACTCTTCTCCTATCATGATTACTGTTTTGATATTATATTTTACATCTAATTGTTTTGTGTATCCTTTAACTGACTATTATGGATATAGATGATTTTACAATTTTTGTCTTTTAACTTCCCTACTAGCTTTGTGCGTGGCTGATTTCCTGCCTTTATTATATGTTTGCCTTTACCAGGGAGCTTTTCCATATCATAATTTTCTCATTTCTAGTTGTGGCCTTTTATTTTCCACCTACAGAAGTTCTTTTAGCATTTGTTATAAAGCTGGTTTGGTGGTGCTGAATTCTTCTAGCTTTTGCTTGTCTGTAAAGCTTTTGATTTCTCCATCAAATCTGAACAAGAGCCTTGGTGGGTAGAGTGTTCTTGGTTGTAAGTTTTTCTCTTTCATCACTTTAAGTATATTATGCCACTCCCTTCTGACATGAAGAGTTTCTGCTGAAAAATCAGCTGATAGCCTAATGGGAGTTCCCTTGTATATTGCTTTTGATGTTTTCTCTTTACCTTTAATTTTTGTCATTTTGATTACAATGTGTCGTGGTGTATTTCTCTGTGGGTCAATCCTGTATGAGACTCTCTGCACTTCCATGACTGCTTCCCTAGGTTAGGGAAATTTTCAGCTATTATCTCTTCAAGTATTTTCTCAGGCCCGATCTCTCTCTCTTCTCCTTCTGGGATATAATGTGAATATTACCACATTTGATGTTGTCCCAGAAGTCTCTTAAACTGTCCTCATTTCTTTTCATTCTATTTTCTTTATTCTGTTTGATGGCAGTGATTTTCAGTATTTTGTCAGAAGAACTAATACATTCTTCTGCCTCATTTAGTTTAATGTTGATTCCTTCTAGTGCACTTTTGTCTTCAGTTATTGTATTCTTCAATTCCATTTGGTTGTTCTTTATATTTTCCAATTCTTTTTAATGAAGTAACTTCAGGAGATAGATTCATAGTCTTTCTGTTTGCATCTTTGTATTTTGAATTATTGAAACCTTTGATTTCTCAGAAACCTTTTTGGCCCCTAGTTTTTATATTTTCTTTTTAATAATTTTTATTGTTTTCCTTTATTTAAAAGTTTATTGTAGAAAACTTGGTGGTTACAAAAAGCACAAGTAAAATCAAGTGATTATCACCTATAATATCCCTACTGGGAAATATCATTTTGGTGCATATTCCACATTTATGTGAATATGTGCCTGTGATGGTTTTAATGAAATTGAAATCTTATGCTGCTTTATATTTAGTATTTTTTGATAATTTTTTCATACTATTAAATATGCTTTTATAGTATCTTTAATGGTAGCTTAATTATCTTAAGGTTTAATAAGTGAGTTATGATCTGGTACTGTTCTAAACACTTTATATGTATTCACTTAATCTTCATAACAGTCTTATCAGGTTGCTGCTATTATCCTCATTTTACAAGTGAAGTAACTGTGGTACAGAGAGATTAAAGAGCTTATCTAGATATATGTGTACATACCTAGAAAGTGGCAGAGCCAGGATTTTGAACCCAGGGAGTTCAGAGTGTGTGCTTTCTATCTTTACTACAGTATATGCATCCTACCATAGAGTATAATATCCTTTACTTAACCAATCTCTGCTAAACATCTTTGTTGGAAATTTAGGTTTACCTTTTTTTTTCAATAAAAATAAATGTTTTGATGAAGGTGAAATTCTTCTAAGTGAATCTTTTCATGTCTTCCATTTAGCATCTCAGGCATACCTCCAGTGTCAAAAATACATAAACTGTATGTTGATTGAAGGTTTAAGTTTTCTGAAGTATTTTATATCACATTCTCTTTAGATGTTTCAGTGTACTTGTTAGTATAGTTTACCATTGAACAACATGGGTTTGAACTAAGCAGGTCTGCTTACACATGGACTGTTATCAATAAATACGTACTAGAATACTACATAATCTGTTGTAGGTTGAATCCGCGATACAGAACTGTGGATCCAGAGGGCTGAGTGTAAAGTTATAGGTGGATTTTCGACTGTGTGGACATTGATGCCCCTAATTCCTGTTTTGATTGTGTCAACTGTATTTTTTTTTCCTTTACAGTTGACATCCTGCTAAAGGCTGTGGGAGACACTCCTATAATGAAAACAAAGAAATGGGCTGTAGAGCGAACCCGAACCATCCAAGGACTCATTGACTTCATAAAAAAGTTCCTTAAACTGGTGGCTTCAGAACAGTTGGTAAGAAAACAATGGTGATCATTTCCCTAC
>NW_006777583.1:5207180-5245524 GCF_000442215.2 Lipotes vexillifer | reverse complement strand
TTCCCTACAAAAATTCACAAAACATTTGTCTCTCAGTATTCAAGGGGGATTTCAGGAGCATCCTTTGCAGATGCTCAGGTTCCTTATACAAAATGGCATATTTGCGTATAATCTGTACACATTCTCCCTTATACTTTAAATCATTTCGAGATCATTTATGATACCTAACACAATGTAAAGGCTACATAAATAGTTGCTGGTACACGGCAAATTAAAGTTTTGCTTTTTGGAACTGTCTGGAATTTTTTTCTCCAAATATTTTCCATCACATTTGGATGAATCTGAGGGAGGATGCAGAACCCATAGATATGGAGGGGGTACTGTAGTTCCTAGGCAACAATGAACAATTGTTGTATATAGAAATATATATGGAACCACATATGTTACTTCAGTAATGTCCTTTTATTTCTTTTGTTAGTGGAATTTCTGTGCTTTATTGAAGGATTCTCTGGAGAACCCTGAAAAGAAATGAATTTTAGATTTGCTTTTAAATGTGGACTGATTTTTTTTTTTTAACCTACCATATTGGTTGTTTTCCTCAAAAAGTCACTGAATGCCCATGCAGAAAGATCTATCATAGAATATCGGTACAGAAAGTTTTGGGGTTTTCTTTGTTTTGGTATTAATGTTGCTTCCTTCCCATTCTCAAGGTAATCAATATACCTTTGTCATGTGCTGTGGAAGAACTAAGAGGTATACAGTTGACTCTTGAACAACATGAGTTTGAACTGCAGCAGTCCACTTATCCGTGGACTTTTTTTAGTAAATACATACTATACTACTATACATCCTGCAGTTGGTTGAATCTGCCTTGTATACATAGATTTTTGACTGTGCAGTGTGGGCGCCCCAACCCCATCGTTTTTAAGGTTTAGGTGTACTTATTTCGTATTATGATACATGTTAAGCATTTCACGGTGAGTTGTTAGGATTAAAAATTTAAATGCCACAGGTTTTTAATTTGGTTTTTTTTTTTTTTTTGGCGGTACATGGGCCTCTCACTGTTGTGGCCTCTCCTGTTGCGGAGCACAGGCTCCGGACGCACAGGCTTGGCGGCCATGGCTCACAGGCCCAGCCACTCCATGGCATGTGGGATCCTCCCGGACTGGGGCACAAACCCGTGTCCGCTGCATCGGCAGGCGGACTCTCAACCACTGCGCCACCAGGGAAGCCCCTTAATTTGGTATTTGGCCACAGAAATTTAAATGTTTACATGTATTTGACATTTTGTCACATGTTATGTTAATATATAGAACGACCTTATCTTCAGACCACAATCTTGGTCATTGTTAACTCAGGTAATGTATATGTGGATAGATAATTGAAGAATCACTAAGTATTTTTTAAATACAGTTATGTGTAAGGATTGGGTGATTATTTATGAAAGTGAGGTGTGTTGGAATTTATTTCTTTTTGTCAATGAAGAGGTGGAAACTACTCTGATCTAAGATTTTGGTGATAAGTGGCTTTCACAAAAGTGTCATGTCATGGGTACAAAAGTAAGTGCAAGATAGGTTAATCACTAGAAGTTATTTGAGGTAAGGATAGCATAGAACCAGGGATTCCTCCAAAGGAAGTTGTAAGGGAAAAGTGATGGGGATTTTTGAGTTTCACAGGTGAACATCTCTGTTTATGATCACTCGGAATGAGGAAAGATCTGTTTTATAAGAGTGCCGTATAGAATTTAATTAAATTTCAGAGATGGGCAAGGATATTATAGTGTCATCCACTTGCATATGGTAGCTAAAACCTGAGGAGCAGAGGACCTTGCCTAGAGTCCAAGTCTAAATGGAAAAGTTAGGGTAATGAGGACATACACTTAAGAGAAATGAGCAGAGGTTATCTCTACTAACGGTATACCATGAAGAGTTGGAGAGGTAGGTAACCAGAGGAGTACCAAGTAATTAAGGCATTACTTTTAGAAATTTGTGGATAGAAGAAAAGGTGAAAGAATGCTGTGTTCTATGTTAATGTTAGAGTTTTGACATTTTGTATTGCTTATATTCAGTAATCTGAAAGGACTTGGTTGATGTCAATATATATTAGGTTGAACCATGTAAAACTGCCATCAATCAATCATTTTAACCAAAAAAACTCAGCAATTTCATATGGTCCAACTTTAAAGCTTTGTAGCAAATCTGATGATCTCTTCCCATTTAAGCAATAGAAAACATAAACAAAAGTAGTCTTTTTGTCACTTTTCTAGATTAAACTAGAACTCACACCTTCTGGCTTCATAGAGCTGTACCCTACATTACTTTCACAAAATAAATGTCAAAAGAAAAAGTAATGCTGGGGATTCTGGGAAGATAGCAGTGGTGTCAGAAGGCATGAATTTCCACAAAAATATAGTCAACTAGAAAGCAAAACCAAAACCCCATGATCAGTATACTTATAACAGAACTTAGATGACAAGTATCCTGAAACCTAAGATTCAAGTTGGTGGGAATACCCACCAATGACCACAGGATCTGCGTCGTATTAGCAAATGTGCTGAAAAAAATAAACAGTAGGATTGGCATCTGATAGGACTGAGAAAGGGAGAACCTGGAAATAGCTAACAGGTATTCACTGGAAAGTACAGTGGGCCAATTTAAGAATAGTAGCTGAAATTGAGAGTGTTTGATTCTCTCCAATAGCAGGCGATTACAATATATCTGCATAAGGAGGACTTAAGGGACTGGAGCAGTCTAGCCCCTGAGAACTCTCAAACAGACTCAGTCTCCCTTCTAAGACAAGATCCCACACTGAAGAGGAACTTCTGGAAGTGAAACACATTTAAGCAGGGAAAGGAAGGAAAAAGAAGGACCAGGTCAAAATGGAGAGGAACAACCTGGAAAGCTCAGAAAGCAGACCTCCGGGACTTCCCTGGTGGCGCAGTGGTTAAGAATCCACCTGCCAGTGCAGGGGACATGGCTTTGAGCCCTGGTCTGGAAAGATCCCACATGCCACTGAGCAACTAAGCCCATGCACCACAACTACTGAGCCTGTGCTCTAGAGCCCATGAGCCACAACTACTGAGGCCACGCGCCCCAACTACTGAAGCCCGCATGCCTAGAGCCTGTACTCTGCAACTAGAGAAAGCCCACGTGCAGCAACGAAGACCCAGTGCAGCCATAAATAAATAAAATGTTAATTGTTATAAAAAAGAAAGAGGGGCTTCCCTGGTGGCACAGTGGTTGAGAGTCCCCCTGCCGATGCAGGGGACGCGGGTTCGTGCCCTGGTCTGGGAAGATCCCACATGCCGCGGAGTGGCTGGGCCCGTGAGCCATGGCTGCTGAGCCTGCGCGTCCGGAGCCTGTGTTCCGCAACGGGAGAGGCCACAACAGTGAGAGGCCCGCGTACCGCAAAAAAATAATAATAATAAAAATAAAGAAAGGAAGCAGACCTCCATATTGTTCAACACTATACAAAAAACAACAGTAGAGGGAGCACTGTGGAGTTAGAAAAACTACACTAACTCATTTCATTCTAAAAGTTGAGGAAAACTGATTTCATATACAAGTAAGCAACAGAGAAGTATCAAGGTCAAATCCTGCACAGTGTTATAAGGAAGCAAAATAAACAGTAATATCCCTAAAGACAATGAAAGCATACCAGAGAAAATGCCTACAAGCAGGTCAGTAACTGATTTATTATGTCAAAACAAGTGTCAAAGATGATACAAGACACGAAAGAAAAACATAAATCAGCAATAGTAAAACTCGAAGTGACAGAGCTCAGGAAAAGAATTACAGGTTAAATTTCAGAAATGGAGACTAAACTAGATGGAATATAAGAGCAAATAAACAACAGGTAATGGCTGAAGAAAAATAGAAGGAAAAAAGAATTTTCAAAATCAAAATGATATACCTAGGAATAAACATACCTAAAGAGGTAAAAGACCTGTACTCTGAAAACTGTAAGAAACCAATGAAAGAAATTGAAGACAACACAAACAGAAAGATATACTGTGTTCTTGGATTGGAATAATCAGTGTTAAAATGACTGTGCTACCCAAGGCAATCTACAGATTCAATGCAATCTCTGTAAAATTTCCAATGGCATTTTTCACAGAACTAAAACAAATATTTTTAAATTCTGTATGGAAACATAAAAGACCCTGAATAGCCAAAACAATCTTGAGAAAGAAGAACAGAGCTGGAGGAATCACACTCCCTGCCTTCAGACTATACTGTGAAGCTACAGTCATCAAAACAGTACGGTATTGCCCAAAAAACAGATACATAGATCAATGGAATAGGATAGAGAGCCCAGAAATAAACCCACGCACTTATGGTCAAGCAGTCCACTACAAAGGGGACAAGAATATACAATGGAGAAAAGACAGGGTCTTCAGTAGGTTGTGCTGGGAAAACTGGACAGCTACATGTAAAAGAATGAAATTAGAACATTCACTAACACCATACACAAAAATAAACTCAAAATATATTAAAAACCTAAATGTAAGACTGGATAGTATAAAATTCCTAGAGGAAAACATAGGCAGAACACTCTTTGACATAAATATGCAGCAATATTTTTTTGGGTCAGTCTTCTAGAATAAAGGAAATAAAAGCAAAAACAAACAAATGAGACCTAATTAAACTTAAAAGCTTTTGCATAGCAAAGGAAACCATCCACAAAACAAAAATACAACCTACTGAATGGGAGAATATATTTGCAAATGGTATGACCAATAAGGGATTAGTATCCAACGTATATAAATAGCTCATACAACTCAACATCAAAAAAACAAACAACCCAGTTGTAAGGTGCGCAGAACTGAAAAGACATTTTTCCAAAGAGGAAGTACAGATGGCCAACAGGCACATGAAAAGATCCTCAACATCAGTAATCATCAGGGAAATGCAAATCAGAACCACAGTGAGATATCACCTCACACCTGTCAGAATGGCTGTCATCAAAAAGAACACAAATTACGAATGTTGGCAAGCATGTGGAGAAGAGGGAACCCTTGTATACTGTTGGTAGGAATGTAAATTGGTGCAGCCACTGTGGAAAACAATATGGAGGTTTCTCAAAAAACTAAAGATAGAACTACCTTATGACCCAGCAATTCCACTCCTGGGTATACGTCTGAAGAAAACAAAAAAAAACTCGTTTGAAAAGATACGTGCACCCCTGTGTTCATAGCAGCATTATTTACAGCTGCCAAGATATGGAAGCAACCTAAGTATTCATCAACAGATAAATGCATAGAAGATGTGTGTACACACACACACACACACACACACACACACACACACCCACACACACACACACACACACACACACACACTGGAATACTACTCAGCCATAAAAAGGAAAGAAATTTTGCCGTTTGCAGCAACATAGATGGACTTGGAGGGCATTATGCTAAGTGAAATGAGTTAGAGAAAGACAAATACTGTATGATATAACTTTACACGGAATCTAAAAAGTACAACAAACTAGTGAATATAACAGAAAAGAAGCAGACCCACAGATATAGGGAACAAACTAGTGGTTTCCAGTTTGGAGGTGGGGGGACAGTATGGGGTGGAGGAGTGAGATATACAGACTGAAGGATGCAAGATAGGCTGAAGGATGTGTTGTACAACATGGGGAACATAGCCAATATTTAGTAATAACTGTAAATGGAAAGTAACCTTTAAAAATTGTATAAAAATTTTTTTAACTTAAAAAAAATGTTAAGCAGCATCTGGTTGCTCAGGCTCGGGGATGGGACGGGGGGGGTAGAATGAAATGTAAAAAGAATTTGAGAAAATGACAAATACTGAGTATGAACAAAGGAGAGTAAACATAGAAATAGGAGTCCCTGAAGAAGAAAACCAAAGCAAAGGAACAAAACAAATACTTAAAATTATAACTCAAGGGAAATTTCTTCTAAAAAGATTTGAAAAAATCTTTTTCAAAAATGTACCAAGATCCTGAGAATACCGACCCAGTGTAATAATCACCGAGACACATTCTGGTAAGATTACTGGATGTGAAATAAAAAGAAAAATCCTTTGGACATCTAGGGGAAAAAGGACATGGCTTAGGAAATTAGGTTACCATCAAAGTTGAGCAGCAAAGATACAAAGAAAGTGTGAGATAAGGATTTTATATACTACAAAACTGACATTTAATCAGGGCACAAAACTGTCAGCAGTGTGCAAGAACTCAAGAGAATGCTGTTCCCATGAACCCTCCCTACAAAATCTCAAGTTTATAACAACCAAAATAACTAAAGAGACATCTATATAAAGACTGGTGACTTAAAAAGAAATCATTATTCTTTAAAATTTTATCCTCCTAAGCTCTAGCATTTAGCTAAAGATTGTATTTTGAAATTTTTACCCCCATGGAACTTCCATTTAAACTACCTTAATTACTTTTTTAAAATTAAAGTCACTTTCAGTTGCTAACTCCTGTTACAGAATTATATCAGGTTCTTATAGTTCTCTACTGTATCTGCTGTACTGTCCCCTCAACACTCACATCTTATTTTTGTTTCTTTTGCCTGCAGAGTCCTAATTATTACTCTGCACCTAGTTAAGTCCTAATTTGTTCCTCATTTTTTTTTTCCAGAAAGCCTCTCCTGACCAAAAGCCTAGGCTAAACTAATGCCCCATCTTTGTGCTACAGACCTTGTCAGATGCATTTTCCCCATCTATATTCTTATCTATTCAGGTATGTTTGCTTATTGAGGGGAGAGATCATATTAATCTTCATAATTCCACACCTTGTGCATTTCCTAGCACATAATAGACACTCAGGGATTGTTTGCTGAAATAAACTAAATTGTTGTCCAGAGCCCTTTTCCTAATTTAAAATGTTCCAAAGAGTAAAATCTATGTTCACTCATAGTTAAACTATCAGGAGCTAAACACAAATTATTATATCCTTATCACAGGAAATTCACATTAAAATGCACACTGATTTCTGTTGTTTCTGAAATTATGTTAGAACCTTACTCAGCCTTAATAATGAGTTGATATTTAAGCATGAACTTTTTTTTTTTTTGCGGTACGTGGGCCTCTCACTGTTGTGGCCTCTCCCGTTGTGGAGCAGACTCCGGACGCGCATGCTCAGCGGCCATGGCTCACGGGCCCAGCCACTCCACGGCGTGTGGGATCCTCCCGGACCGGGGCACGAACCCGTGTCCCCTGCATCGGCAGGCGGACTCTCAACCACTGTGCCACCAGGGAAGCCCAGCATGAACTATTTTTAAATAATTTAATAAGTGTAACTAATGTCTATTGAGTACATATATCAAGCACTTACACTTGATGTGTACTGTCTCATTTTATTTTTCCCAGCAGCTTCAAGAAGTTTAAGTCCTATTATTTTCTGTATTTACAAACAAGGACACAGTTTGAGAAAAGTTATTTGTATTTATAGCCAAAATTCAAACCTAGATCTCAGTAGAGCCCCTACTCTTAATTACCACACTGTATTGCCTGAAGGAGAAATATAAGTGATATTTATTCTTGTTCTAGCTGGTGTCCCAAATAGTATCTATCAACTAACCATTCTGATAGATATTTTTAAGGTCTATGTGAAGCCCAGAAAATTTGTCTTAAAATTTGATTGTAGACAAGGAAAATTGAATATGTTAACCTGCAAATACTGTTTTGTTTTCTAAAAAGAAAACTATCAGAAGTCACTTTGACACTGTGATCTTTTGTTTCAGTATCTTCAGGAATTTTTTAAGTACTAAAAATGTTTCAGTAGAAACAGACTAACTGAAACATTGAACAATGAATCCTTTAAGACACAAGGTTGTAAGGACATTAGGTTTCAATTATGCTACATTTTTGCTACTTCATTTGGCTGCAAGTGACTTTACAGAGGTCTCACCCAGCCTGAAATTCAGTACCTCTGAGAGTTTTCAGATGTGGTAATGGTCAAAAAAAATCCAACCGTGCATGTCATTTACTCAAGAAGAATGCACCAACTATCTCTATTATTAGACGTTTTTATTTGAGGCTGTGCGTGTAAAATTTTGTTAGGAGAAATTCTGTCTTTAATTATGAATAAATGAGAAAATTGATATTTTTACTAATGTAATTTCTTGGATAAACCTTCAAAAGCTGTTTGTAAAAACAAAAGTTTCTTAGTTATAAAAAGCTGGGAACAAAAATTCTGTTATTCCTCCAGAGGAAAGACATGCTCTTCATAAAGATCTCACTAATTGACTAATTTATGAGAATTAGAAGGGGTTTAGGGAAGCTTTCTTCAGTTCTGAAGACAAATAATTTGAAATGGCTGGCTCATTGGCACCCAGAAAAATGCAGATTAATCTGGATACCATTAAAAATGAATCACCATAATTTTCTTCTTTCTTGCAGTTTATATATGTGAATCAGTCCTTTGCCCCCTCCCCAGACCAGGAAGTTGGAACCCTCTATGAGGTAAAACATTACTGCTTTATTTTCTTCATGGAATATGCTCATCTGTGTATAGTATGATCATTAACTCACATCATTTAAAGAGATGATAAGCCATTCTTAATTATCAAGAAAAGAGATTACTTTCTTGTTCTCTGTTATATCTCTAACACCTTGAACTTAGTTGGATCTCAATAAATTATACAGTGATTGAAGAATTAAATAATGAATAACACAAACAGAAGATGACTATGAAATATGACCAGAAAGTAAGATCTCCTTTTTTACCTACATGTAGTATCTTCTACATTGTTTTTATAATCAGTAATCCAGATCTCCCTCCAAGAAATTGAAAAGGAGACTATGTAGGAATGACTTTATTCAGCATTCTTAGAGCACCATTACTAGAAAATAGTACATACATGATAGTCAGATGTAGAGAAGGGACAAGGTTAAAATGTTTGCTTATCTATGCTCAAGGTGCTTAAAGGACAAGTTTTATTGAACATTATGATTACTAATATGTGTCCAATAGTAGCTTGCATATGTTGAAAGAACTAGCCTTATAGATACTTATACATGTATGAGGATGTTTATGATCAGTATAACATTTTTTTTCTTAGTTTCATCTAAGAATAACAAAAATTGAGTTTAATGTATTGCCGTTTTTCTTTTTGTAGTGTTTTGGCAGTGACGGTAAACTGGTCCTACATTACTGCAAATCTCAGGCATGGGGATGAGCTACGAGGAAAAGATATTGATAACTTAAAATGAATCTTCACAAAGCAAACAGCTCTGAAAAGTTTTGATCGTGTGGCAAGAGACTTGTGGATGTGATCTCTTCAGCATGCATCTACTGTGACCCATGTCTATACATTTAAAATATCCACAGAGTACATGGACTCACAAAAATGTGATTTGTATTAAAACACAAATCAGCATAAAAGATTGACATTAGGGTTTACCCATTACTACAACTATTGCTCCAGAGCTGCCTCCAAAGTGTTGAAAAGGAGACTATATAAAGCTGCTTTTGTACCACTTCTCAAAATGACTGAAACTGTTTACTTGAAAAATTAGCACTCTGCTGATTCCCACCCCCCTCTATAAAAGTCAATTTACTAAAGGATTCTTTTGGGGCTTATTCAGGGGAGTGCAATTTGTTTGACATATGTGTTTTCCCTTTTCTCATTTACATTTTTATCTACTGTGTTACCTTGTGAAACAAAGTTGCATTGACCTTCTGGCTTTATTACCTTGCATAGTCCAGTAGAGGGCAACCCAGCTGACAGAAAGAGTTAGGCAGTTTGGTTTTACCTCTTTGCCAGAAGATAATAGCTATTCCTGCTAATCTCTAGCAAACATCTAGCCAAGAGAGCACACATGTTGACACACTGGAAGATTGCTTTAGAGAAAATTCGTGGTTTCGGTTTAACTGTTTTATTGGGAAACAGAAGGAATTTTACAAATTTTGGACAAATGAGTCATCTAACTCTTTTCAATCTTATCATTTAATCATTCTTGAGTCCCAGTGGTTATAACTGTGGTATTAAACTCTTATTTTTACAGTGTCAAAAGCACTCAATGAGTAAACGAGGCAGCATCTTTCAGTTTTTTATAATGTATTTTCCAGCTTGAAAATGCTCAAAGAATAATTGGAAAATAGCTAGATTTTATGTGTATTTCATGCCATGACTAAAACCATTTTTTACTGATGCTATTAAACTGATAATTGCTTTAAATAAAATTCAGCCTTTTTTCTTCATTCTGTATTGTATTTGTAATGCAGCATTTTTTTTAAAAATTCCAATAAATTGAGTGGAATGTTCAAACAGGATCTAAGGTGTATACAAGAATTCTAAGTGTTTATTTTCAAAGGTGATGAGAATGGTATGATTTTGTCAAAGGACTTTGAACTACATTTATGTCCTTTAAGTCCCAGAATGTACTTTATGGTTAATGATCTGCCATACATTATCATTAAGGGATGCTAAGGAACAATTCAGTTTAAGGTGATGAAATCACTGTTCAGTTCTCATTTTCTGCCTGAAAACAAATTCCTAAGTCCCCTTATAATGATGTCCCTGTTTAATAAATTAATGCAGCTAGTATTAACACTGAAATAATATAGGTTGAATTGTGTAAAGGCTAAGTAAGAAATTAGTATGTATGTTGAAAGCTGGAAAGAATGTTATTTTCAAGTCAAATAAGTTGAATATGGAAAGGATCTGTTCTCTAGTTTTCTGCTCTTTCAGTTTACTGAAGGATATGAATATATTTATATGCATATATATTTAACAGATAGGAAAAATGTGTTTAACCTATGTGTATCTTATGTTTGCTGCTAAGGTTTCAAATGATAGACTATTACCTTAACAGTCAAAACTACTTGAGTTTGAATTTGTGTCATCAACTTAATTATTCTTTTCTGATGTAAACAATTTACTAACTTACTCAATGAGATTAGCTAAATATGTATACATTGTTTTTTTCACTCACAACCTTTAAGAATATGTAGGGCTTTACACGTTTTAAAACCGTATTTACATTATTCTGTGCTGACTATACAACATTTACTCATAAGCCTGGATCCCATAAGTTATTTGGTTATTAGAACCTAGAACGCAATTCACAGAATATTTTTGCAGATGTCTGGTTTAAATGAGCTTGGGGGGGGGGACTAAACCCTCAGGTTATATTTTAAGTTTTCCATATTTATGAATGAGAACATCAACATCAGTAATGCCACGCTTTATCTTACTGTGCAAAGATGACCCATTCTACATACAGTGTATATAATATTAGAATAATGTGCTTTGCATCTTTGAAGCTGCCTATGCCAAGGCCTTCACAGTGAGTTCCCCATATTTAGGGTGTAAGGTAGGCTAAGAATGTTTATCTGGAATCAAAATAAGATTGAATACTTCCTGGAATCTATGATTTCTGTAGAACTTTTAACCCCGAATGGACCTTTAATATCTACTCTGATAAGATTAGAAAACTCAAAGAGAAGTGCAGACCATGCTTTAAATTATATAGCATTAGTCAACCAGTTTAGTTGGGTGTAACCCAAAGCGGGAAAGTACAGTGTTCAGAGGTATGATAATGAAAATCACCTTTTGTGCAGCTTCTGCTTCATTTTCCAAGGATTGTAATATACTTAGTAAGCTTCTGGACTAAGAGAATTCAGCTACAGACCACATAATGGAAGGAAAGTATGAAAACATTTCAGCAGGTTTACTTTCACAAATACTATTTTCCTTCAAAATTGTCCAACCGACACTGGATTATTTGCTGTTTCCTGAACGTGCATTGTTTGTTTGTTTTTCTGTTTCCTACACCTCCACCCCTTCAAATACTACCTCTCTGCCTAATTCATTTTTTAACTTCCTTAAAGCTTATCTGAATCTCTCAAGGAGGAGATACTCTCTCCCTCATAAGAACACAGCAAACTACCACTATTACAGCAGTTACTGCGCTTACTCCCTATTTATAAGCATGTCCAACACCCTTTCATCATTGTAATATCCCTGAAAATAGGATGTTTGCGGGTTTTTTATTTGGTACCCACACACATAATACTTAGTACATTTCCTTATGCACATATAATCAGTAATTCATTATATATTGAGTATGATGTGGTTTGCAGAATGATTTAAAGCAGCAATAAAGGAAATTTGCATGTTTTTAATTTTTGTATGGCAGAAGATGAAAATGTTTGCAACATATGACAGGGTTTTGATATCCAATAATTGAAGAGCTCATTTCAGTTGATAAGAAAAAAGACTGTCTGAAAAATGGGCACAATACATTAAAATGTAATTCCAAAAAATAAAAATATAGATGGCTAATAAAGCATGAAAAGTGCTGAACATCATTAGTTATAAAAAGTACGGGTAGGACTTCCCTGGTGGCGCGGTGGTTGAGAGTCCGCCTGCCAGTGCAGGGGACACGGGTTCGTGCCCCGGTCTGGGAAGATCCCACATGCCGCGGAGTGGCTAGGCCCGTGAGCCATGGCCGCTGAGCCTGCGCGTCCGGAGCCTGTGCTCCGCAACGGGAGAGGCCATAACAGTGAGAGGCCCGCGTACCGCAAAAAAAAAAACTACAGGTAAAAACTACGAAATGCTGAGTATCACCTTTCATAGTATCAATAGTTAAAACAATTATCAGTATTGGCAACATTGTGGGGAAATAAGTCCTGTCATATTCTTGGTGAATGGAATGTGAGTTGGTACTACAACTTTAGGAAACATTTTGGCAATCTCTTTCAAAAGCCTGAAACTATAAATTTCCATTTGTTTATTCACATAGAGTGCCTACTATGTCCTCAGCATTGGAATAAGACATAAAATTCCTGTTCTCCTGGAACTTTCATTCTGATTGGAAGGTAGATTGTCAGGTACAAATTTAAATAATTCTTGAAACTTTAAGTTGATTTTTTGAAATAATAGAAAGTAAAAAGATAAAATTTGATACCAAATATTAGCTTTACCTGTCTTTTTTTTTTTTTTTTTTTTCTTGGCCGCGCTGTACAGCTTGTGGGATCTTAGTTCCCTGACCAGAGATTGAACCCAAGCTCTCGGCAGTGAGAGCGCGGAGTCCTAGCCACTGAACCGCCAGGGAATTTCCTGTATTTTCTTATATGATATGGATGAAGGAAAGATAAAACATGTATGTATATTGAGTGTGATTAGAATCTTGAGTTAGAGGAATCCTTATAAATCATAGTTCCTTCTATGTTCTCATATGGAGCAGATATACCTGAAACTTATTGGTTACTTAGTGATAGCCATAAGGAAAGCCCTATCCATTTTGAGGCGGATTTATTCTTTATAGAACTCTCTGCCCTCTGCCTTCCTCCTAAAACTATTTCTTCCCAGTTCCATTATATATCTAGATCTATGAGGCATCTTTTCCCCCTTTCCCACCTCAGTTCTCCCAAGTCTTCTACTATCTTAATCCAATTGCTTCAACTAATTATTAATCCCTCTCTAACCCACTTCCAGTCTATCAGCAAATCCTGACATCTTTACCAAAACATGTTCAGAACCCAACCATTTTTCATCTATTCTCCCACTCTAGCCAAGCCACCATTATCTTTCACTTGAACTGTAATAGCCAGCTAATTGGCTTCCCTTTATCTGCTCCCTGGCCAAAATCCCCAAGTGGCTTCCCATATCAGAGTAAAAGTTGAAGACTTTCATTGTCCTATGTGATCTGCAGTCCCCATTTCTACAGCTTACCACCCACCTCCGTGTTCATCTGATCCCATCCCAGGGCTTTTGTGCTTACCATTTCCTCCATCTGGAAACTTCCCCCAGACAATTACATTTCTCACTAACATCCTTCGATAGTCCCTGTTCAACTATCACATGACACCTCATCACCACCTTCTACCTTCTTTCTCCTGCTTTATTTTTCTCCATCGTGTATTGTATACGGTACTATGTGTCCATTTCTCCATATATACCGTATTTGTTGGGGAAGCTACCCCCAGCCCCATTAGAACATATGCCCTCTGAGGGCAGAGACTTAAGTTTTGTAAGCAGTGCCAGGCATATAGTACATGCTTGTGAAAATGTGTCAGATGGATGGATAGACCAATATTACTGAACCTCTAATAATTCTAACTCCTTTCTCTGGATATCTATCACATGTCAACGTCTGTCTTAAAATGTGATGATCATTGACCTGGGCAATGCAGAGTGCGGTAGAACTACCACCTCTGAATCTAGGTATTCTACTTATGTCAATAGAGCCTGTAATGTCAGTCACTTTGTGGGGAGGGAGGGACAGTAGTTAAGTTACAGTGTGCAATTCTGTGGGGAACAATATGGGTTTTCTTTACAGAGAAACTAGAAAGAAAGAAAAACAAAAAAAACCTTGAGAGAAACAAGTCTAGTCTGCTGCCTTTGAACACACAGCCCCAAGGATCCTTAAAACTAGCAGTTGAATTACTCTAGCCAATTACCAGTATGTTTTTGCTGAAGTCACCATTCATGTATACGCAAGGCACTGTGTACTAGGCGTAGAGAAAGGAATACAAAAATAAAATGTAAAAGGAGCCTGTCCCAAATGTCTCACTGTCAAGATAATCCACATAAGTAACTACAATACCTGCTGCAAAGTGGTAAGTGCCATAAGAAAGATACTGATTATTGCCTTAGTTGTTCAAGAGGAGATATAACTTATTTGAGAGGAAAGCATTTGAGCTAAGACCTTAAGGTAGGATCTGGACATACTGAAATGTCTTTCTAGTGTCTAGGCAGAAGGAAAAGCTTAAAGCAAAAGAATGGATTTGGTAACCACAAGAAATAGTGACTAATATAATCTGGCTGGAAGTCATTTGGTAAAGAAGAAAAGTAAAGATAAAAGATGAAAAAGGAAATGTAGAGCCAAAACACGGAGAATTTTAAATGCCAGGTTAACAAACCTAGTATGTAGGAAATAAGAGTTATTGA
This sequence comes from Lipotes vexillifer, assembly GCF_000442215.2. Lineage (NCBI taxonomy): Eukaryota > Metazoa > Chordata > Mammalia > Artiodactyla > Lipotidae > Lipotes > Lipotes vexillifer. Next base: position 5,230,706 of record NW_006777583.1, on the reverse strand, counting down.
AAGTTTCTGACCAGGAAACATAACCAGTCTGAGCTTAAGTATAATCAGTGGATGTGAATAAAGGATCTGTACTGGGAAGGGCCATTTTAGTAATCCACCCAAAATTAGAATAGAGGCTTGAGTGGAGTAGCAATAAGAATAGAAAGGTGGAAAAACATAAAAGATATTCTGGAGGTTCTAAAAAGTTAGCTGTTGGTTGAAAAAGCTTGAGAATGAAGCGGGAAAGGGTAGGCAGTGGTGGATGAGGTTCTTGAGCTCGGGTAGCCTCATTATGGAAACTGAACCTCCAGGAAATGAAAAGCATGTTTGAAAGGAGTTTTAAATATGGTATATTTCATTTGAGGTGCTAAAAGGTATTAGAGATTACTCTCAGCATGTGAGATTAGAGAGATGTGGGAGACATCCACATAGAAGGGATCAATGAAATTGTGTTGGGGGGGTTAGAGAGGCAATGAATATGAATGTGTGAATATGGCTATATTAGGAAAGATCCTTGAGGTCTCTGAATGTCAGAAGGAGCCAGAGAAAGTAGAAAATGAACGGTCTGAAAAATTTAGAGAAGTGTAATCCACTATGAAATGCAGAAAAGTTAAGCTTGTGTTCGATTTTTTTTGTTCATTCCCAATATTTGTGGATTAAAATAGCTGAAATGAAGTAATTAAGAGACTCAATAGAAAACACTGACAAGAATAAAGAAATTATGAGTAAATGATGAAAAGGGTACAAGTTACTCTGTCCCATAATTCTTTAATTAACTACCTCTACATCACAAAAGGTAGGCCTCTGGAGTGCTTTGTACCTGTAGCCCTTTTGGAACAATGATGATTGAGGTGTTATGTTTACTTCCTAACAACATTGTTAGAATAGTTTTAGTGTAATCAGTTTAATCAGGGATATTTAAGACTGCAGGTGGCACTAGTAAACTTAAATATATACAGTATATACACATATACATACATATGTATATACATAAAAATACCTTGGAGCAAAGTCTGGGAGAAACAGACCAGTCTTCCAGAACTCTAGACCTTTAATAACCCTGAATCCATCTATAGTGAGAAAGAAGGAATCTCTACTGGCATTTCTTCTGTCCTTCACTTTTTCCTTATTTTCATTCATACTTAATTTGTGTTAATCTCAAAGCTGCTACATGCTATGCACAACATAGAAATGCATTTTCTTGTGTGTATTACCGGTAGGCTACTTCAAGCACAAGCCTAGAATTGAAGGATTTAAATAATCTGATTAGAACCCTTTAAATTACTGTATTAGGAATCAAAAAAAAAAATGAGCATTTCTTTGACCCATTACTTGACACATCAGGTCTTTGCCCTGGATATATTATCAATATTTTAAAGGAAATGTTTGATTTTAAAAATCAAAGAGGGATACCCGGCCTTCTATTGTTTCACCAGTGTTGCTCTAGACCCCAGCCTCCCTTGTCAAACTGTAGTTTAAGCACAGCACATTTAAATTTTTTTAAAAGAAGACTTTGACTTATTTTCACCTAGCCTTGGAGCATATTATCGATGGTTTCAATCGACAGAACAGAAGCTCTCCACCTTGGGAGTGGAGTCCATACTCAGCCTTTGTAAACTGTTCAAAATCAATCCCTCGGCTCCATTTGGAAGAAAGCGTCCGTGTCCTTCCTCAGCGTCCTGCGCCCCTTCTCCAGACCCCTTCTGTCGACGTCCTAGCATAGCAAACCAAGGCAGCACAGAGGAGCCTCAGGGAGCGGGGGAGGGGGAAGAGGGGTTGGGATGGGCGGCCGAAAGACGGTCTGCTGCGGTGGGGGAGAGATTGCGCGCAGCCCACCACCAGCACCGGGACCCGGGAGAGAAGGGTTCCGCTAGGGCCGGGGTGCAGAGGAAGCCGGGGCCGTGTGCATGGGCCTTGCCCGCACGCTCTCGCCGCCTCCTCCACCCTTTTCAGGCCGCTCCCCGCTTCTCCCCACCCTCCGAGGGAGGTTGGTACATTCCCAGTGACTCCGAGAGCTTAAAAAGGGCCCGGGGAGGCCGAACCTAGCAGGTTTGGTCTAGATTTGTGTGCGCGGCCCGTACTCTGATCCGCCACGGTGGGTATCTTGGCGGGGGTTTCTTTACGCTGTGGCACTCGTGCATCTGGGGTCTTCGTGTCTGTGTGTAACTGTCTGGCTAGCAGCTAGGAACTCTCGCCCCCGGCTCCTCGGCTCACTCAGTTCCTCCGTCGCAGCCCAGCAGCGAGACGCGCGCCGCCAGTCCGCAAGGGATGGAGCGGACCGAGGTGCTAAAGCCACGCACCCTGGCCGATCTGATCCGCATCCTGCACCAGCTCTTCGCCGGCGAGGAGGTCAATGTGGAGGAGGTGCAGGCCGTCTTGGAAGCCTACGAGAGCAGCCCCGCCGAGTGGGCAGTGTACGCCAAGTTCGACCAGTACAGGTGAGCGTGCTTTTGCCCTGATCGCCGAGACTCTCCGGCGCCGACTCTTGAGTCCGAGCGGGCGCCGGCGCGGGCGCGTGGGGAGCGGGTCTTGACTCCCGGAGAGCGCGGGCCGCCCGGCACCCGCAGCGCCCACCCTCCCAGTGCTCCCGGCCGTTTCCCGAACCCCAGCGCCGTGCCTCCTCGCCCGCGAGCACCGGGGCTGGCGTTCGGCGCTTTGGGCCGAAGGCGTGTCCCACTGGCAGGAGACTGCGTCAGGCTCCCAGAGGGGAGACCACCGAGCGGTGCAAGTTTTCTGTTCTTTTCTTGTTGATCAACCCCTCGGCTTCCGAACGGCCACTCCTTCTGCCACCCGCCGCCCCCCCCCCCTCCACGCCAAGCGGAGCCGTCGCTAGCCTAGGACACAGGGAGACTAGGCTAGGTTAGCCTAGCCACCGGGAGACCCCGGTGGCTGGACGCCCTCAGACTCTGGCTGTCTGGGCTAACCGGGGTGTTCTCAGGAGAGCACTCCAACAGTGGTCCGGAGAAAAGGGTGACGGTGGAGGACGCAGTTAAACGACACCAATTCTCCATCACTTCTCCCTCGGTCGCTTGCAAGCAGGCGTCTGCCAACAAGCATTTTTGTTAATACAAAATAACGACTTGGGGTTGTCAGCTGCTATTTTTCAGTTTATGATGCCCCCTCTCCCAAACCAGTTGGACTCCCCGGGCTGGGGGTTTATTTAAACCCACTGTCAGGTTCTCGAAATAAACGAGTGCTTTTCTTTCAGCCCCCAAGCAATATGCTTTTCCTTATCCTTAGATCTGAGGGTCTGGAATGTAAATTGGAGACCCCTGCTCCTCAGAGGTGCTTGAGTGAGATGCCTTGGCTTGGAGATTAAATAAAAAATGAAACAGCCTACCAATCCTCTGGGGAGAGAAGTAAAATTTAATCACCCTGAAGAATGAGGGTTTCTTTTCCGAAGGGTAACCAGCGCTTCAGTCTTAATGGTTGGTTGTGATGAGGTCAGGGAAAGGAGCATAGTTGAAAGAGAAGAATAAGAAAAGATGAAGTTTTCCTTTGAAGCCGTTTCAGTTAGTCACTTTACGTCAGCATATACAGTGTGTTTGGTAAAGTTTTGTTGCCAAGGGCTGTTTCAGTTGTACTTTAGGAACTGAAATAGAAAAGTGAAGTCTACTTAGGATCCTATTTTCCACTTGCAAGTGGTTCTAGGAAATTCCTTTGGTTCCTATCCTTCTGTGGCTGCCCATAAAGCTACCAGAGTAATTTTGCCATTAGCTCCAAGTAATTGAGGGCTTGTTGTGGGCTCTAGTACTCTTCCAATCACTTGACACATGTATTAACTGATTACCTCACAACAGCTCTCTGAGATAGCTACCATTCTTATCCCTGTTTTACAGGTGAGAAATAGTAGGCAATGAAAAGGTTGGATTACCTGCACAAGGTCATACTAATGTTCCTTAGCGGCTCCAGGATTCAAATTAGCATTATTGTTCTAGAGCCCACACTCTAAACCACTGCTAAACCCCCTGTAGACACAAAGTGGCCATAATAGTTTTCTTCTGCCTAGATTTATTACTGACCAAGTGAAATTAATTAAGCAGGGTATGCTGTATGGGCTTTTAATCTATAGAACAAGGGCATTTCCAGGGGCCTTGAATTTATCTTGATTGACAAGCTCTAAACCACTTGAAACCTTTGGATTGACCTATTCCACAGATTTCTGAAGCACAGCTCAGTAAAATAATGGGTACACTCCTAGGCGGGCAGTTGGAGTAGGGAGGGAGAGAGATGGGAGAGCAGAAATCAATGTGGTAGTATTTTGCGCATGTAATAAGTGTCCTAGTACTGTGAAGGAATCTGATCTCTGACCTTGGGAAGGCCAGTGCAGAAGAATCAACACAAAGTATGTTCCACTGGGGGCCAAGCAGTAAACTGTCTGGAAGAAGCCCCAGAGAAGCAAGACCCTAGGGCTGGAGGAGAGAAAAGTAGGATCTCTGGTACAGGAACCATTTACTGTGAATTAAAGGCTGTGTGCACAGCCACCTGCTAGGTCATTAAAAGGGCTCCAAAGTAGACTGATATCTAAAAAGCACTTACTAATCAACTCTCTCAGTGATCCTACTCTGCCAGCACCTGGCCTCCAGCTTAGGGGAGGAAGGGACATGTGGGACATAAGTGAACAGATGACCATGTGAACAAACAAAAGGGATAAAGATTCCTTTCCTTAAAAATGAGTCTATCGTAGAGATCAAATGTCTGGATACCAAGGGGAAAAGGGCCGGGAGGCGGGGGGCATGAACTGGGAGATTGGGATTGACATATATACACTACCATGAATAAAATAGATAACTAATGAGAACCTACTGTATAACACAGGGAACTCTACTCAATGCTCTGTGGTGACCTAAATGGGAAGGAAATCCAAAAAGAGGGGATATATGTATACGTATAACTGATTCACTTTGCTGTACAGTAGAAACTAACACAGCATTGTAAAGCAACTGTGCTCCAATAAAAAGTTTAAATTAGTCTAAATGTATGTCATAATTATCAAACTTTGTTAATTAGATGGTGTCAAGAGTACCTGTGGGACCAATAGAAACTTTAAAGTTGATTTTTTTGGAGGGGGTGGGGGGATGGTGTGGATGTGGTTGTTTTGGTTTGGGATTTCTGGGGGCTAATTACTAATTTCTCCTCATTGTAAAAGGTTTAGAGTGTTATTTTACTTCCCAAGTGTAGTCGCTTTTGTTCTGGTACTTAGGTCAACGCTCGCTCTATTTGTGGAGGACGTTTCATCATGATGCTTTTGAATGTGGATGTCGCTAGTGTCTGGACTCTAGTAAAACTAAAGAGAATTCTAGAACAGTTACTTAATGAAACTTTGTTTCTCAAATTCTAGTTTAGCTACAGGGAGGGGCAAAAAAAGACAATAGCAACATTCTTGCTTAGAGCAGTAGTGCACTTTGAAAATGCTTTTTGTGAGAAATTTTTATTCTTTTTATCAGTTTGAGGCTGTCACATGGAGACTCAAGGAATTTAATTTTTTTCTCTTACCTTTTTCGTGCCATTAATTAGAACTGAGCAGCTATAAACACAGTGATTCAAAATACAAAAATGTCTAAATGAACTGTGAAAAAATATTTGCTTTCATTTGTGCTCAATTTCTAATTAGACAACCACATTTAAAGTTGCTTCAAGGTAAAAATATTAGCATTTGTAAATGAATGATACTGTATGACACACTTATTTTTCCCTGTGTTTGTCTCATCCACCAAATTCAAACTTCTGAAAACGTTCTTTTCAGATATACCCGAAATCTTGTGGATCAAGGAAATGGAAAATTTAATCTCATGATTCTATGTTGGGGCGAAGGACATGGCAGGTAATACAACTATTCATTCAGATATTTATTCAGTATTTATTCCAGCATGTGAAAAGTACAGTGCCAGGCTGGCCACATGCCTTGTGAGCACTAACAAATCACATGTTGTAATTATTTGTTCACAATGTCCCCTAATCCCAGCAAAAATTCTCATGGGAATTAGCGTGAGGGGTTTAGTATATACCATGTATTATGACAGACCTTCCCCCCAAATGAGTAGTAAATCAAAGGAGGTGGAGGTAAGTAACCAGCTTAATTTAATCTCTCTGTGTTCTGTGGAGTTAAACTTTCTATGAAGTTGTGCTAAAACTTGACCTTTGTGGTGCTTTGAAGTGTGTAAACAATTGTCGGACCAAAGACCAAAGCATCCAGATTTGGAGCTAGAAAAGCAATTCACAAATTCAGAAAATTTCTTTCTACTTCAAGCTAATTGTTTATTTTCTGTATACAGAAGATAAGACAACTTAGACTAATACCAATTCTTGAAACTTGGTCCCTTAATTTTATACATTTGCAAGTCTTACTACCAGTCAAGTATTGTTACCTCTTTAAGCAGATCCTTCTCAGTCTCTTGAGAATGGTAAAAAAAAAAAAAAAAAAAAGCCAATAATCCATTTTTGGTGGGAAAAAGTAAACATGAATTTACAAGATTTTGGAAAGTTAGGTCTATAGAGTGCATTTATTTACTCATATACAATGAAGTTGTTTTCATTCTCTCAATATTTCTTGAAAGCAGATTATATGTCAGGAGTAGAACAAGGCTCTGTGAATTAGGAAACAAGTTGTCATGATACATATATGGGGTAACAGAATTCAACATATGAAATACATGCTATAGCATATACAGGTTCATATTTTTTAATCAACCCTATAGCTAATACTATGTAATAAACTTAAATACTATTTAAGATTATAGGAATAAATTCTTTCTCCAGATCCAATTTGCTTTTTTTCTCCCATCAATATTGGGAGGTAATCACAGATAGGATACTCTAAATGTATAAAATATTAACATTTCATATGCTTTATAGTATAATTTTCAGCTGGTAACACACATGTGCATACCTTTTGTCCCCCAGAGGAAGGAGAAAAAAGAAAAAGCCTGGAAAAAAACACTGTTATGTGATCTTCTCATTGTGATGCAGTTACAGATAAAGGATTTTTTTCCGCTCTAAAATTTCTGTAATGTAGTTTTTAAGTCAAGTTCTAGCCCAGCTTAATTGAGTTATTAAAAGCTATATTTTGGAGAAGATAAATGGTTACTGGTTTTGTGTTTCTCTTATCAAAGTAGTATTACAACAAGGTTTAAAAAGATGAATTGTTCTTCAGTAGGGCTATGGGTCAAAACTGTACCCCTTATATGCATTGATATGGAAGACATAGTATTTTATTACTTTGCCCTGAACAATGTTGAATTATAAATTGATGACATTTAAAACTCCAGCTGAAATGGATATTGGCCTGGGAGATGTCCTATTGACAGTCGCAGCTGTTAAGCTGTGGACAGATTGTTACAAGTGTGGGTTCTGGACCACCTACTGAGTTTAGTTGTCATTTTGTGTATATATAGCAGTATCCACGATCACACTGACTCCCACTGCTTTCTGAAGATGCTGCAGGGAAATCTAAAGGAGACATTATTTGCCTGGCCTGACAAAAAATCCAATGAGATGATCAAGAAGTCTGAAAGAATCTTGAGGGAAAACCAGTGTGCCTACATCAACGGTAACATCCAATTTTTCTAACAAGTGGGAAAAACCTTGAACTCCCACTTGAAATATTGCTTGCTTATATGTGTGCAATAGAACCTGGATCGTGGAGTCATGATTTCATCTGCTTAGGAAGTAATCTAAAAGCAGTGGGTTTTGTCTTTTTAAAGCTTTGCGTGTGGATTGGAATCACTTATTAAAAACATATGCATGCAGGTTAGTGTCCACTGAAGAGTCATTTACCTACCAAGTCTTAGGACAGTTAGAATCGAACATGAATTTACATAAGTAGAGTCTTTTAATAAAGGCGTGAGGCCAAGTTGGAAGTGTTAGTGTTTCATTAGAAAATGTAAAGAAATGTTCCAGAACTGATTAAGAATGTCCCTGTTTTACTAAAGTGCATACAGCTTACTTTAAAAAGAGTATTCTCAAGAGAAATTTTTTGAAGCACATTATTTAGCAATGATTTCTAGGTCTCTTACAAAGAATTACAAAGATCTAGATCTCTTACAAAGAGATTTCTAGATTTCTTACAAAGATCTTACAAGGATCTTTCTTACAAAGATCTTTCTTACAAAGATCTTTCTTACAAAGATCTTACAAAGATCTCTTACAAAGAGATTTCTAGATCTCTTACAAAGAATTTATTCTTTCTTCTAAATGTGATATGGGAGAGCCAAATGCTCTTCAGTAGAGGCAGTGATTAACATCTGTGTTCCTAAAGGACTTAGTAACTTACCAAAAAGCTCCTTAAAGCTTCCATGAGATAACTTTTTTTTATAATTAATTTATTTATTTTTGGCTGCATTGGGTCTTCGTTGCTATGTGCGAGCTTTCTCTAGTTGCGGTGAATGGGCTTCTCGTTGTGGTGGCTTCTCTTGTTGTGGAGCACGGGCTCTAGGTACATGGGCTTAGTAGTTGGTGGTGCACGGGCTTAGTTGCTCTGTGACATGTGGGATCTTCCCCTACCAGGGATCGAATCCGTGTCCTCTGCATTGGCAGGCAGATTCTTAACCACTGTACCACCAGGGAAGTCCTGAGATAACTTTTTATATTATTCCCATTTACAGATGAAATTGCCAACACATAGGAAGATTAAATAACCTGTCCAAGGTCACTCAGGATTTGAACCCAAAGAATTTGATGCCAAAGCCCACGGTCTTAGTTAGGATGCTATCCCACTTATATAAAATAAAATATTACAGAGCTTTTTCTGGCAAAGCAGGTTCTTTCTTCTTAGATCTTAACGTTTTTGATACTTGGCCTAAATTTGTTCAGTTAGTTTAAGAATGCAAGTCAGTTACAGAAGTCAGATTGTATAGGAAGTTTTTCCCCCATTCACATAACAAAGGAGTTAGTTTCTCAGATGGTAGGAGACTCTTATTTGAGGGTTGCTGTATATAGCAGGCACACCAGATTTCTAAGAACAAGATTGCTGGTACTGCTCACAATAAAGCCAAAAGCCTTTCAGAGTAATAACTTTCAGCTAGAGTCATTATAAAGCTACATTAGATCTTGGAGAACACCTAAGATTTTTTTTTTAAGGGTCTTCAATGCAAAAGTCTGTAGGAGCCAAGCAGGTAAAGTGAGTGAGTGATGCAGGCCGGAACTAGGCTGTGGGAACTGGTGTGCAAGCTGCCCTGTCTAAAGGGACAACGTGGTCACCCAGCTCCAGTGAGATCGTCCTGACTTCTTTTTCCATAGAGGTGGGAAATTCTGATTGTTATGGGAAATTCTGCCAATCAGTAAAATACTCGATAGGACAGGCGAAATATTTCTGTAGATGCATTATTCAAAAGCCACCAACTTGTAACCTTTGATTTTTTACAGATGCAGGAGGAGGGCTAGATGTGGATAGTGATTGGGGGGGAAAGGTGTTTCAAGTACAAGAAAGAACATGGGTGAAGGCACAACCCATGTTCAAAGAACGTTGTTCATTCAAACGTTGCAAAGAAGGGAAACTATGCAGGAACGGTCTAGCCGGAGGGGAAGATGAATGGGCTTGGATAGGAGTAGTAGGAGAGTAAAGTAAGATCAGGGCCTTAGCCTCCAAGACTAGCTTAAAGTAAAAACTTTCTTTGGTCAGCAGAATTTTGTTCGGGAATATCTTGATTAATCCAGTAGCAATATGCGTCATAGGGTGGAAGAAAGGGAGAGTGGGGCAAGGAGATCAAGTTACTTATTGTAATAGGCAGAAGGTGAACATTGCCTCATCCAAGCTGGCATCCCTAAGTATCACCAAGAAAAGTCCAATATTACTGTGACAGAGGGTACATCATTGGCATAAAGGAAAAGGAGGCACAGACATAATAATAATAATAATGCTGGGATTACTAACATTTAGGGATCAGACGTGAGCTTTGGGGACTTCTAAAGGATGGGTGACTTGTTTTTGTGCGATCTTTGCTTGCATTGGGTGGTCTATTGGAGGTGCAACTGGAGGAAAAAAAGTTATTTGTATAAAGGGCAGTCAGTTCTTCAGAATGTTTAACTTTTGTTCAAAAGCAAGCCAGTGTATTATAAAAGCAGTAGGCTATAGAATCAAAGAGTTTGCAGATCTGAGAATTAGGCCCCATGTTTTGTTTTTGTTTTTGTTTTTGTTTTTTTGCGGTACACGGGCCTCTCACTGTTGTGGCCTCTCCCGTTGCGGAGCACAGGCTCCGGATGCGCAGGCTCAGCGGCCGTGGCTCATGGGCCCAGCCGCTCCGTGGTATGTGGGATCTTCCCAGATCGGGGCATGAACCCTTGTCCCCTGCATCGGCAGGCGGACTCTCAACCACTGTGCTACCAGGGAAGCCCAGGCCCCATTTTTTTAAACGAGGAAGACAGAAGATCCAAGAAGTTCTGAGTTGTTCAATGTTAGTCAGTCTAGCTGGGAGTAGAACCAAAGTCGTCTGCTTCTGGGCTTTGCTCTTCTTTGTCATGCAAGCTCATGGAGCTAGATCGTAAAGCATAAGGCCAAATTAGGTGCCTATACTAACTACACTAATACACTGAATTCCTTCCTTGATTAATCTTCCAACTCTCTCCTTACTATATAAATTTCTTATCAACATAGTTATAAAAATCAAGTATTTTGTTTATTTTAGTCTTCTTGAAGGCGTCTCCCCCAGGCCTTTTGACTTCCTTCAGTGTGGATTGGTTGGCCAGGGCTCATCCTGTGGTCCCCTCACATCATCCAGGCTTTCCCTTTACTCCCTCCTGGTGCTTATCCCCTTGTTTCCTGGTCTCGTCTGCTTTGTCTTGGGTTCGTGGCCTTGTTTTGGTGGAACATATCCTCCAATGGCCCTATGAGAAAGGGTTCGTGGAAACTAAATTTCTGAGACCTCTTATATCTAAAAATCTCTATATACAACCCTTGCAACTTGATAGATAATTTAGCTGGATATGAAATCATGACCTGGCAGTCATTTTCTCTCAGAACTATGAAGGTAATCTTTTGTCTTTCATTTTCCATTCTTCTTGTTCAAAGCCTGGTACCATTCTGATTTTTGAATCTTACTATGTATGAATCCTATTATTTCTCTCTAGAAACTTTTGGGGACTTCTCTTTGGGTGTCTTTTCTCTGTCCCCAGTATCACAGTGATGCAGTTTGTTTCATGACACTCATTGTGGTGGGAGCTCAGTAGGTTCTTAACAATCTAGAAATTCATGTCCTTCAATTCAAGAAAATATTCTCAAGTTGTTTCTTTGATTTTGTGGTTGTTGCTCTGTTTCTGAAACTACTGTTGATCAGATATTAAACCTCCTGAACTAGTCCTCTAGTTTTTTGGGGTTTTGGGTTTTTTTTAAATCTTTCCTATGTTCTATCTTTGGCCCTTTGTTCTTTGAGTCTTTGTTAGCTTTTTCTTCCAACCCTTCTATTCGGATTTTTATTTCTGCTATCATCTTTATATTTCTAAAAGCTCTTTTTATTCTCTAGTCCTTTTTATATAGTATTTTCCTCATCTCTCTTTTTATTTTCTTTTTTTTTTGGCTACGCTGTGTGGCTTGCAGGGATCTTAGTTCCCTGACCAGGGATTGAACCCATGCCATAGCAGTGAAAGCACTAACCACTGGCCTGCTAGGGAATTCCCTTCCTCTTAGCTCTTTGAAGATATTAATGATAAGTTTTTGGTTTTGTTTTTTTAAGGCTTCTCTTGAGTAGTGTCTATTTCATGTTGCCTTTTTTTCAGGTTGCTCTGACCTCTTTTATACTAGAGGCTCTGCTCACATGTGTGATGGCCTTGACTATGTGCTAATATTTAAAAACCAGAGACAAAAAAGTTAATTGGTAGCTTTCAAACATGGATGGTGTTTGTCAACTGGACTTCACTCTAGGATCATCTGGTAAATCTTTTCCTTGAGGAACAATCAGTGGTGATATCCTCAGGACTTTTTTCTTGAGCTCATCAGATTCTCAGAGAAGCTGCTTCCCATCTCCTGCCTGGAGAAGAAATTCCTGTCTGGCAGCATTCTGGCAGCCATGTGATGAAGAAAGTGGAGATCTTACCACTCAGTGTGTAAATTTTCACTTAAGTCACCTGTTTTTCACCAGGTATCCACCAGTCCTGAGTTTATCTGTTGTACTCTTTCTAGAGAATAGATCTCCAATTTCTACCAGGGATGGAGGGAAGGTGAGGTGGTGAAAAAGCTTTGTGATGAAACTTAAATAGGCTTCAACCAGTTCTTGTATTTATAGCCCATGTTCACCTTCATTTCAGGAAGTACATGTGCTGCCAGTTCCTGAGCTGTCTGTTAGTTTCAGGATATAAATCAGGTTATTTCTTGGCCATCTCCAAGGGTAGCTGAGGATTTAGCTTTCTCTCCTCTGCAAAGCCATCCATCTACTTCTAAGTTTTCAAATTTTTAAAGATTTTTTTTTAAACTTTAATAAAAAAGTTTTTTCTTTTCCCTTTATCTTTGTATGTTGATGTCCTTTTTATTCTTTTACTGCAGTTGTAGGGAAGTTTTTAGGAGAAAGCAGAATGTGTGTCATTTACTATTTTTAACTGGAAGTTCAATTCTAACTAACTTTTAATAATTCATATGTATCAGTTGATTTAGGATCTTGGGCAATTGACCAGATTTTTACCTACAGCTAGCATCTAAGCTCCTTCATCTACCCACCCCTCTTCAATATTGTTTAGATTCCATTGGCTTACATCGAGTAGAGAATATTAGCCATACAGAACCTGCCGTGAGCCTTCACTTGTACAGTCCGCCTTTTGATACGTGCCATGCCTTTGATCAAAGAACAGGACATAAAAACAAAGTCACCATGACATTCCATAGCAAATTTGGAATCAGGACTCCATTTGTAAGTATAATTTCTCTCTCCTGTGTTTAAATGCTTTGTGGGTTGGCAGCATTACACTGATGCATTGCTTTTTTTTTCTAGGTATTATTTAAATATCTTAAGTTTTAAGTATTTTTAAGTATTCTTGAGATAAGTCTTAACTTGGAGAAAAGGCCCATTATATTCTATTATTTTCTTTAACTTTGGAGACTGTATTTTCAATTTATAAAATAATACTTAAATTAGATGCAAAGAATTGCTTATTCAAAATTTCAAACTGTATGCTTATTCCTAAAGAAAATATTTTCTCTTCATTTATTAGGGAAATAAGAGTGAGAACTATATTGATAAAACTGCTACTACTATGACTTAATGTCCATAGTTCCAGTTTGCTGAGATAACACAAATAATTTACATAGTTAACCTTTGCAAAGTTGAGACCCTATTCTGATAATAATAAAGAAACTTGCCTGTTTTGATTGCCAAGTTGCTTTGTCTTTGAGTAGTGATGGCAACCAACAATAATATGGTGTGGCAATCTTCTATCACTGAAATAAATTGGCCATTTAGGGGAATGGTCTTTAGTTAGTAGTCATGGGAATGCCCAGAAATACACAATACATGAAAACAAAGACTGAACAACCTTATCAGTCTTATGAAAGTACAGCCTTTGAAAGAAGCTAGGGCAGAATTTTCTCAAGTGATTGCTCTGTTTATTTCCTGCATTCCGAGCCCCAAGAGATATTCTTATCACAGGAATGAAACAGGGCTCCATTGCCATGCAGTGGATTTTCATATACTGCCAGAAAAGCAGGACTACTTAGAACAAGCAGAAATGTCTCATGTAAAGATTCTTACACAGCTTTCTTTTTTTCTTTCTTACAGACAACTTCAGGATCACTGGAGAACAACTAAGAGCACCAGACCCTCTGAGGTTTTACTTTAAGGTCCGGTGAAAGATTTGCCTTGGACAGGAAGCCCTCCTTCTATTTGCTGTCCAGTAATATACTTTACAAGGCCAATACTTAGATCTACTATAAGGCAGATGCTAATTATAAGGCATTAAGTAAGCAAATAGTGCCCTGAGCTACTGTAGAAGAAAAAATCCCACTAAGATAAAAAGGCTTGTGATTTTAAAGGCCAAATCAAGTGCTCCACTCATTTTACCCTCTAAACCCATTGGAACTATACTGGGAATATCGATGAAGGTTTTTATAGTTTTTGGAAACACTGGTCTCTGAACTATAATTAGCAATAAATAAAAACAAGACATCAAACCACCCACCTTGTTACTTGGAGGACTAAATGTAGATGTCTTTATTATACTTTGTACTTAATATTTGAAGAGAAGTTTTTGAATCTGTGCATTTTATTTTTTCAATCTTATTTTATAAATTCCTGTTCTATAAATAATAGGGTATTGTAGATAGAGAAACTTAAGGCACTTTGCCATATGGTAATGAAATGAAGGGCAGAAGATTTAGAAAAATACAGGTACGCAAACCCACAACAAACCAAAACTATAAAATCATGTCTAATGTGTCCAGTGGTCAAAGACTTTGTACTGCTGCCAGAATTGCCAAATAATTTTAATAAAAGTGGATTTGAACATAATTTGAAGTTGTCTTTCTCTTTCACATAAGAATTTCATATAATTCACAGCTTCTTAGGTTTATGCAGACTACCAAAAGCACTGCAAAAGATGCTTTTATGATGTAAGAATATAAGAAGGCCAAAAACTGCATTCAAAAGGAGCTTACCGGGCTTCCCTGGTGGTGCAGTGGTTGAGAGAGTCTGCCTGCTGATTCAGGGGACACGGGTTTGTGCCCCAGTCTGGGAAGATCCCACATGCCGCGGAGCGGCTGGGCCCGTGAGCCATGGACGCTGAGCCTGCGCGTCCGGAGCGCCTGTGCTCCGCAACGGGAGAGGCCACAACAGTGAGAGGCCCGCATACCGCAAAAAAAAAAAAAAAAAAAAAGAGCTTACCTTTTGGGGCTTTTATATGTGTTCACCAACTGGCCAGAGATACCAACCCGAGGGTCTCTGGCCCTAGGGCAGCTCATAGACAATCAGTTTAGCCTGAAAATTGTGTGTGGGGTCTCTATGTGTTTAAATATGAATTGGATTCCAACAGTTAAAAACCAGAGATTTCACAGAAGAAGGAATGGACTTTGAAGTATCTGGCAAGACTGAACCTGCATTGCACTGCTATCACTTAACGGGGCTGGGATCTGCCCTCTGGATGGGGCCGCCTCCCTGATCTGCGGCAATCCCCAGCTTGCCTGTTTCCCTTATTCATGTTACCTACAGAGCCCACACGTGCATTTGAGTTTGCTGCCCCCACTTTAGGCAATTTTCTTGGGAATATCTGTCGTAATCTTGGAATTTATTATCTTTGGGAACTTAATTAGAAAGTAAAGTCCTTTGAAGATGGTTCTGGTTAGGCCGTTGATTGTGGTGTTTATACCACGTCATAGAATTATTTACATCATTATACCTGTGCTTCCTCTCACCTTTGAGAAGGATGTGAACATTTACTGAGTACCTACAATATACTAAGCATTGTTACAAGTTGTTTAGATGTACTAACAAACTGAATTCCAGAAAACTTCCTTGTGAATTAGGTATTGTACTGGTTTTCTACTGCTGCTGTAACACTACCACAAACTTATTTTCCTACAGCTCTGTTGGTCAGAAGTCAGAAGCTTCATGGTGCCATGTGCAAGGCCCATGTCAGAGGCTTATCTTTTGGTGTGGGTTCATTAACCATATACTTGGACAAACTGGTTGATGAATGAAGGCCTCTTACCTGTGTTTCATGGGAAGGGACAGCATTACATCTAATAATGGTGCTTAGTCTTTTTTTTTTTTTTCTGACTGCAACCACTTAGAAATCTCAGATGCTAAAGAACTCTCCAGAAAGGCCCACACACAACAAATTTGCATACAATTTCAGAAAAGATTCCTGGACCCTGTGAAGGCCTTTAGGCCCCAATTAAAGAGCTCTGCCCTGTGTGAGGCTTTCCCAAGTCTCGTGGCAAATGGTGGCTATTTCACTTCATTTTCAGAGCAAGGAAGGTATTAGCAAGCTGGGCTACTAGCTAACCTTTTAAAAGTTACAGTGAGGTTTCTAGGAATCACCAGAGGCTGGTGCAACCTTGTCTGAGACATATCTACACATTTCACAAGGTCAGTTCTCTCTAAAGACATTGCGGACTTTCACAACTTTGCCTAGTTGATAGATGTTTTCTTGAAAAGTGTATGTGGGATACTGAAATAAGCCAGACACGAAAGGACAAATAATATATGATTCCACTTATACAAGATACATAGAAAAGGCCAATTTGTAGAGAAAAAAAGGTAGCCTAGAGGTTACTAGAGGCTAAGGGGTAGGGGGAAATGGGAGTTACGGTTTAACAGGTCCAGAGTTTCTGTTGGGGTTGATGAAAATGATTGGGGTATAGATAGTGATGGTGGGTACACAGCATCGTGAATGTATCTGATATGACTGAATTGGGAATTTATGAATAATTAAAATAGTAAACATTTATTTTCCCACAATAAGTTATTTCTTTAAAGAAAGTGTATGTGGGAGAAAAGTGTGTGTGTGTGTGTGTGTGTGTGTATGTGTGTGTTGGAATAGATAAGACTTCCTATCATAGAGAATACAAACGATATGAAAGGCATCGTGGTGAAAAGTATCTTTTTCATCCAATCCGCAGGCTCTCAGTTTTCCTCTGTCCATGTAACCTAACCTATATTACCACTCTCTTGTGTTTCCTCATTTACTTTTCCCCATTGTTTACACAGGGTAGCATTCTAAAATCCATATGGTGCACTTATAAGATCTTTCCATATCCGAATACAGACAGTTCACTCATTCTTTTGTACTGATGGCTGGCTGCGTGGTATTACACTATATGAATGTATCATAGTTTAGTCCACCAGTCCTCTATTGATGGACTTTGACATGATTTCCAACCTTTAACAGTTACAAACAATTCTGCAATGAATAACCATGTATGTGATGTCATTTCACAAGTATCAGTTGACATGTCTTTATTACAAAACGACCAAGATAACTCAGCCCCCAAAAATGAGGTAATAGTGGAGGGTCATGGCAAGCTGCCCTGGCTGGAGAGGACCACTTGAGTGCAGAAGCTGTCACCTGATGTCATCACTTCAATTCAGCCACTTCCACCTATTCATTGGTCAAGTGTGTTCTCTTGAAGCCTCCAACTGTCAGAAGCCTGACACACAGAGATTACTTATCACAAATAGGAAAGCCCTGTGTTCGTGAGAAAACTAATGATAAATTTAGGATTCTGCCCATGCTCCATAGGAAAGCTGATGCGTTCCTGACATTTGGTTTTTGTTTGCTTTTGTCACTGACATTTTTGAATGATTGAAGATGTGATGGCTTTATGTGCTATTTGAAAACATGCCTCAGGTTGCTTAATGAGGGGCATTTTGTTTATTTCTTAAGTAATTCACAAAGAGATGTAAAGAATCTCAGAGACAGATCTGCTGAATGTGATTTTGAGCACTGACTTAAGCCTAAGTCAGTAGTCTGAGAGATATCCTTATACAAGGAGATGGTCATCTGCTTGACATATTTAAATTTGTATATCATATGCTGCAGTGGCATGTATATTTACCTAAAAGTGCAACCAGAAAAATTCCTTGCACATGAAGGGAAGAAATATAGAGCTAGAAAGTAATCTAATGCAATTGAACATTGATTAGCCTTCCATGCCAAGAGCCCTCCTGGACATGTCATAAGAAAAAATGTGTCATTACAGCAATAGATCACTAAGATGCACCTTTCAGTGAATGAAAGTATGATTATAATGAGTTTATGCAGGATTCATCTAACTGATAAATATAATGCTAGCATGGAATCATGAAGATGAAATGTACTTGAGTGAGCATATTGTCAAACAAATCTTTTGATACGTGAGGAAAATGAGGCAGGTGAAGTTAGGGTTATCCGCTGTCCCAGAGCAGCATTGTGCCGCCCAGGTTCACACAGCCCTGTGGGAGCTGATATTGAGGAATCTCACAAGCTGATTGGTAGATTAAAATTGGCCATAATGGGAATATTTACATTGTGGCAATCTGTCAATACTACAAATCAAAGTATGTAATTCTCTACCTCAAGAGAGTCTGCTAAATATTTGACAGCATATACCACTATATCTAAGGCTATTCAGCCAATTCAAAATAAAGACAAGGTTTGCCTGGACTGTTTAAATATACATTTTTATCCTTTCACTGTTATTGGATTTTTACATATATAGAAAAATGTTATTGTCACTTCAGAGAAATCCTTTAAAGTGAGACAGGGATATTATTTCTCCCCTCCCCATTTCAGAGATGGGGACATGTAGGCAGATGTAGATAAAATAGCTTACCCAAGGACACACTGCTAGGCAACGGGAAAACCAAAATAGATGTTGGTTCTGCCCGGGACACGTTGGACCTTTGGCAGAAGAGAAAAACAATTAAGCAGGGACAGAAAGTTAACAACGCAATGGTGATTCTGTGGCTTTCCTGTCTGAAATCTGTCAACTGGTTCCTGACTTCATAGTTAAAAATATAAATAAATAAATACTCAGGAGGTACTCAGGCTGAACGGGACAGTAAAGAGTTGTATTTTCCCCAGGTGGATCCAATTAATTATTCTGTCAGCAAAGGTTGGGACCGAGCTGTGCTTTATTCCTACTTATTTGAAAGAGCACAAGTTATAATCTTTGGGACTATGTTCATAGTTATACCCCATGGCACCAGACCAGTATTCGAGGTTGTTTTGATTAGGACTCACTGAATTGCAAGTGACAACATGTGACCCAACTGACTTGAACAAAATGAGCTCATGTAACTGTCAAGTCCAGGGAGTCCTCAGGCAAGGGCGGGTCAAAAGCTTCAAAGAGCTTTTCAGTACTCTTACCTTGTTCTCTGCTCTCCTGACTCTGAAGTCTACCCTTGTGGTATAAGATGATTCCCAGTATCTCCAGGCTTACAATGTCCATTTCAATTTTGGCAGAATAAGGGTACAATCTTTCCATAGAAGTTTATGGATTTAGCTATGTGGACTCTGATTTGCCTCATATGCCCATCCCTGACCAAGTCACTATGGACAGCAAGATATGAGCTCAGCCCTGGCCTGAGTCATCTGTTTGTCTCTGGAGTCAGGGATGGAACCGGTTCCACCAAATGAAATGGATTAGTGTGGGGGGCAAGGTCACCAAGGGAAATCAGAATTCTGTTATGAGAAGAAAGGGGAAAGGGGAGACTAGAGGCTAGGCAGATAAAATCAACAGGTGTTTACTACTTGGGAGGTCAACAGATAGTTGTTGAGTTAATGAATGAAGGAATGAATGAAAGATCATAGCAACTACATCACCATCACCTTTTTACCCGTGATAACACTAATTTAAATGATTCAACGCTAGCTGTTTTTCTTTCACTTACTAATGAAACTTGTAACATACCCCATCACTCCAAAGACAGGAATTTACAGATAGACTTATGAGTGTTCTCCAAGGAAACCTCCAATAAGGAAATATCCTTCATCAGTTCTAACCCATGAATAACATTTTTCCACCAGAAGTACAGCTTTATGTTATAGGAGGCAAGTGGGCTTTTTTCATTGTCCCAGAATCTAGCTAAATCCTAAAGTTGAAAACAAAAGGTGTCAAAACTGTCATATTCTAAAGTGACCAGAAAGTCACTAAGAGGTAGGATCAGGCATTTCTCTTCAGGGCTTATTAGGAGTTGGTAGACCATGCTCTCCCAGCAGCAACACTACCCCATCACTCCTACCCAGCCTGTATAAAATCAGACTGAGGAGTTGGGGTCTTGGCATTGCCGTTGTGAGTTACTCAAATCCTTCTCTTAATGTTCATTCCTAAATCTGTATGACTGCATAAGTCTGTTAGAACCGCATTCCAGCTCCTGCTGGGACCACACCTCGTGTATCTCCTGCCCGACTCCTGCTCTAACTGCCCCCTTCTCCTCCCCAGCTGAGCCAGATTTTCCATTCAGATCTTAGGCTTCCCTGCGCTCTGGCCACATAACACTTTCCTACCTCACTGACTTTGTTTTCCTGTCTCCTGCCTAAAATGAGGTCTGTCCCAGTACCCTCCCTTCTGAGGGTAACAGCAACTCTTCCTTCTCTCAGGCCCAGCTCAAATACCAATTCTTTCAGAAGTACCCCAGTGAGAGGGAACCTCTCCATCTTTGGGCTTCCATAGAATTTCATTTTCACCTTCCTGTAGCTGTGAAATCAAGTTCACATTTTATGGCAAGACAAGAAAAATTTTAACAGAAAAAATGTTCTCTGCCCTTTGGCCTCCTCTTTCCCCGCTACTGTGCATTGTGTATCTGCATTATGTATCAGCCAAACCTCCCCCGTCGGCAGAAATGCCTGCTCAACTATAAAGAGCAACATTCTCCTAACATCAACAAGACAGCTGAAAAGATAACATTTCTTCTTGATCTTATAAGAGGCCACGATGAGGCTTAGATCTGGATTGTGTAAACTCGATAATACAACATTTAAAGTACAGCCCTCTGTCTCAAAAAACTTATCTAACTGTGCCTTCACTTTTCTTTTTTAATAAATTTATTTATTTTATTTACTTACTTTTGGCTCTCTTGGGTCTTCGTTGCTGCATGTGGGCTTTCTCCAGTGGTGAGCAGGGGCTACTCCTCGTTGCGGTGCGCGTGCTTCTCATTGCTGTGGCTTCTTTTGTTGCCAAGCACAGGCCCTAGAGCGCATGGGCTTCAGTAGGTGTGGCACGTGGGCTCAGTAGTTGTGGCTCACGGCCTCTGGAGAGCAGGCTCAGTAGTTGTGACTCACGGGCTTAGTTGCTCCGCGGCATGTGGGATCTTCCCGGACCAGGGCTCAAACCCGTGTCCCCTGCATTGGCAGGCGGATTCTTAACCACTGTGCCACCAAGGAAGTCCCTGTGCCTTCACTTCTAAAGGGTGGAACAGTTCTCTGAGCTTTCTGAGTTGCTGTTTCCAGGTTATAATCCTCATATTTGGCTCAAATAAAATTTTTCATTTCTTCCTTAGGTCAACTGATTAGTTTTTCTTCGACATAGCATTTACCACATTCTGCTCTAGGTTATAGGAATTTGTTTGTGTTTGTTCTACTACCAGATAACAGACTCTTGAGGCATTGGACAGCCCCTAAGACAGTCCCCTTCAATGGGCCCAGCTAATTCGTATTATATCGAGTTTTAGGAAGACAATTTTTTTTTTTTTGCAGAATATAATTTGTGTCCTATTTTTGCTACTTTACAGAAATCAGAAAGAATATGGGCCATTAAGTTTTTTTTTTTTTTTCTGATTGTGTCTGCCTTTGGGTTCTCTTGCCTCAGGGGATAAAGAAGTGACTTCAGAACAACCTGTCCTGGACTTTTTTATTTTATTTTTTCCCCAACAGCCTAAAGCCTAAGCTGATTGAAGAGACTATGGAGAGTGTTCAGGAGTTGGGTATGGTGGGGACTGTGGATGGTAGCTGAATGGAAAAGGACATGGTTTCTTTTAGAAGGGCTTGTGCCCCATTCCCTGGAAGTATTTTGAAAAGAGTGGATTTATGGTGCCCTTAGGAAGGCTAGACTCTGATCACTAGCACGGAGCAGGATCTTTCCAGGGACAATACAGCTTTAAGCAATAAGCCTATCAGTGACTACAAAGATAAACTTAAGCCTAGAAGTATTTACTTTCTCAGCAGCACAGAAGCTTCCTGAATTCTTGTGTAATCCTGAGTGGGGGAAGGAACTGCCTCCAATAAAAACCTAAAAGTGAGTTTCCCACCAGTACGGTAGAATATTGGCCAAGAGTTGGAATTAATTTGATTCACAGAGAAATAAAGTAATACAGCTTCCGGTGTTGGATAAGAGCCTGGCTGCTGTGACCTGAATGCTGAGTCAAAAGGATTTTCTTTCAAGCTAGGTTCAGATTCATAGACTTGCAGTCCAGGACCCTGGGGCAAGAAACTGCTATGAACACCTAGGTTTCTAACTCAGAAAAGACCCAAATCATCAGCAAAAGAGCACAAATAGTGTAAGAACAGAGGACAGTGTCATCCAGGTGAAACCACACAACTCCGATTGGGACTTGAACCCATGGCATGGGACTCAAACCCAGCTAAAACCCAGATTCGGACTTGAACCCACTGTCTTTTAATTGAAATCACACACCTGGTCTCAGGACTTAATGAAGATCAGGTTCTTTATGTCTCGTCACAGACAGAATTCGGTGAGAGAAAAAGTGATAGGTAAGAAGTGGATTTATTTAGAGAGATACACAATCCATAGACAAAATGCAGTTCATTTCAAAAGGTGAGAGCAGCCCCAGGGCACGGGGTCATCCCTGAAAGTGAGAGTGGCCAAGGAAGAAACTCCACAGACAGAGTGTGGGCCATCTCAGAAGGCGAGAGACCCCAAAATATAGGGTGGTTAGTTTTTATGGGTTGGGTGATTTCAGAGGAGGATTATTCCAACTATTTCAGGGAAGGGGCCGGGAATTCCAGGAATTAGGTCACTACCTACTTTTTGGCCTTTTATGGTCGGCCATGGAAATGTCATGGCACTGGTGGGCACGTTCTTTAGCATATGCTAATGTATTACAGCGAGCGTATAATGAGGCTCAAGGTCTGCTGGGAGTTGAATCTTCCACCACCCTGGGTCTTGTAGGTTCTAACCAGTTACCGCCATATCCACAACAGCTCTGTAATTCACAAAGGGTTGTGCCCTGCCCCCCTCCCTCCTTTTTCACAGGGATCAGGTGGGTGTCTGCCGACTATGGAGCTGAGAGATGCACTTAGTTTTGCCTCCTTCTGAAAATGTGCACCTCCTCATTATGGCAGCTTATACAGTGGTCATTTTTGGCCCCTGGCAGACAACAGGCACTTATCAGAGGTTCAAAATGCGCATCATCATCAACAAATACGGTAGTTAACTACCACCTATAACATGTGTGAATCATGGGAAGCCTTCAAATCTTTGTCAGGTAGAAGATAAATAAGTGTTATGGGATACCCTGGTATTTTTAGAAACTTTGAGGACAATAGAAATTTGGGAAAAAATATGATTGAAATATTGTTAGAACTTTCTAAATTTATGTTTGCAAAAGACTAACATTTTGTTCTTAGAACGTGGATAAATACATAAATACAAGCAAGGAATCAAGGAGCCCCTACATTTTGCTTTTAGGAAAACTGTGGTGTTATCGTTTCTCTCTCTACAGGTGTTGACATAAATATGCTAAATGCTCTGGGTGTCATATAAATTTGGTCTCTGTCTTTGCAGACTTTGTTGTTACTTTGGAGCAAATGGATCTTTTGTCTGTATAGTGTGTATGGTCAAGCTGGGGGCCGCAGGAGACTAGCTGCGGAGACCTATAGGAGGGACAGGACAGCCTCACAGTCATGGTCACCTCACTCCGCAGAAGATGGTGGAAAGGAACTGGACTGGCTGGAAGTCATTCTGCAGGCATTCCTCACCAGACAGAATACGCCAGACTTTGCCAAGGTATTTCTGTTGGACTGTTTTCTGTGTGGGTGTCCTGCTGGAGCCAGAGGGCCAGGTCATATCTGGGGACAGGAGTGGGGGACAGGGTAGGTCAGGCTTTTCCTGAAGGCAGTGTCTGTTTTCTCTCAGCCATTCTGGGATGAGGCAGATTCTGGTTGAGGGAAAGAGAAGGTCGGGCACCGAGTAAA
>NW_006777583.1:5187544-5207082 GCF_000442215.2 Lipotes vexillifer | reverse complement strand
TATTTTCTCTCAGCCAGTCTGGGATGAGGCAGATTCTGGTTGAGAGAAAGAGAAGGTGGGCCACAGACTAAAAAAGGGTGAAAAGTTCCTTCTTCTTCCCCAGCAGAAGAGTGTAAAATGTGACACAAGTCTGGGGACTTCTGTAGGGGGGAGGGGCTGCTTTTTCCAGGTGGAGGCAGGAGACAGCCCTTTAAGGGACCTCAGAGCAGGTCTGTGCCTGAGGTCTCAGGAACCCATATGAGGCTCTGTACTATATACAGTCCATTTCATTGTGCCCAACCCTTCAGTGATGTCTTGTTCATTTCAACTTAGTTTTTGTGGTGGCATGAGGATCAAAGGAAGATTTGGGTTGGATCTGCAAAGGGCCCTTGGTGTCCTCTCCTTGAGGCCAGAGCTGGGGATACGGTGATGGGCCCAAGGCCCAGTAATCTTCAAGAATCATTGGCAGCATCAGTAGGTAAGGCAGCAAGGATGAACAAAGGGAATTTATTGCACACACACAAGATATCGTCCTGCATGTTCTCAAAAATACCTAGGCATCACTTTACAAGGGCTAGGATCCAAAATCATGCTGGTGGGGTCTGGAAGCTTCCTCACGAATATATATAACAGAATGTGGTGATCTAAGGCTAGAGTTGCAGGCTGGTGAGAGGTTGTTTTTAGGACCCACTGCCTGGGCAGCATCCCAGGTGAGGCAGGCCACCAGGCCAAGCAGGTCTTATTCTGTGCCCTCAAGTTTTGCCTTTCCATGAGAGGCTTCCACTCCAGTTCCTGTTGCCACCATCCAGCTTAGTCCCAGGGAATGATGCTCCCTCGTCAACACTTTGGCCTGAGCAAGGATAAAGCTCAAATCTCTTGAACATGGTGTTATCTCAATACTAAGAGAAGTTAACTCACACTAAAATAAATAAATTTAAATTTTTACCTCAAAAAAGATCTGTAAACAAATATTGAATTCTAATTAATTACAAATAGGCTAAATTGTTTTAGGCTATATGTTTGTAATTGTTCATAATAAAATATTGGCAAAAAATACTTTATTAGAAAAAACATTGCACACAATACAAAGTTTTTAAATATGAAGATCCAGATCCTACAGTAACGTCACTATCGTGCTAGGGCAATTTCACCAATATCTTCTCTGAATTCTTTTTTCCTACATTCCAGCTTGTCCCCACCGGCCAAGTACCATCATATTCTCTACCGCAGGGCAGTGGTGTCCTGAATGCTTTGTTCTCTTTCTCATCCTGGTCATCTCTCTCAGTGCCCACCCCAGCCCCTTCCTTACTTTCATGCTAAAGGACAGGCCTTCTTCAGAGTTGATAAACAACCCAGAGGAATGGCTACGTAGACTCACAATATCACAAGCAATGACCTAATTGTAGCATATTCTTGCAACAGCAATTATACAAATTTAGTAAGAGGAAGACAATTTCTCTTAGAACCTGCTACTCTGTGTGGCAGATTATATTGTCCCGAATGGCTCCAGCAGTACTTCTAGGCCCACGTGCTCTTCCAGAACCTATCCTATTTCCTCTCCTCAAACCTGGTTCAGTGAATAGTACGTGGCAGAAGTAATGCTGCATGGTTTCCAAGGCTAAGCTATCACTTTCTACCTGTTTGTTTTTTTTTTTCATTTTTTGGCTGCGCTAGGTCTTCATTGCTGCACACGGGCTTTCTCCCCGTTGCTGCCACAGGTGGGGGCTACTCTTGGTTGCGGTGCCCCAGCTTCTCATTGCTGTGGCTTCTCTTGTTGAGAAGTCCCTTTCTACCTGTTCTTAATCTCTCTCTCTCAACTCTCTCTCTCTCTCAGCACGTTCACTCTTGGAACCCAGCCACCATGCTTCAAGGAAGCCCAAACCAGCCCATGCAGAGAGATCACATAGAGAGTCCCATGAGAACAGGGATTGAGGTCTTCAGTCAACAGCCAGCCTAAACTGCCAGCCATGTGAGTAAATGAGCTTTCAGAGAATCCCAGATATCATAGAGCAAAGAAGAACCGTCCCCTGTGTGCCCTGTTTGAATTCATGACCTTCAAAATTATGAGCATAACAAATGGTTGCTTTACACCATTATATTTGGGGGTAATTTGTTACTCAGTCGTCATAACTGGGATGTGCTGGGAGATTCGAGACACAGATATCAACTAAATCCATGTTCACTGTCTTCATGGAATTTACACTCCCATATTTCTGAGATTCCTTTAATAGCTGCACATACTGTGGGAGTTTCAGCAGGCCTGAGTTTGGAACAAGTTGAGAGACATTCTTAGGAGTCAGACATACAGAGTTAAAAATATCAGCTTTGTTTCTGATCATGTTGGTTGGTGCATATGGCTTCAGGACAGTAGCCAGGTGTGTTTGCTAATATCTCACTCCTTGCTTACACTTAGTCACTCATCTAGGCGCTGGTCCAGCTGGAAAACTTCAGGCCTCCTCCTTAACCACCTTCCCTTCACACACCTTTCCCCAGGAGCAGTTAGTGCTGCTGAGCAACTTCCACTGGGAAACAGGAATGTCATACCTCCCACCATATTAATATTAAGCATTTATTATGTTTCTTAAACTTTTTTCCACTTTAACCTTGTCCTAAGGAAAAATTCTGATGAAATTGGGGATTTGACTTGCTAATTATACATTTTTCTGATATACATTAAAAATAACTACTCTTTTAATCAACTATTAAAAATTGTTTGTCCATGTAACATTTAAAATAATTTCACATATATCAGTGGATGTATATTACACTTGGGGAAATCATGCTATGAGATATTGATGTGATGTCATCCCACGAAAGGAGTAAGGTCCAACTCAGGCAGATATACAGTTCAATCTTTGGTCAAAGGCAAATATAAGACATGAACATTGATATTAAATTTTTTTAAAAGTTATAGATTACATTTTACTATTTTTTTCAACAGTATAATCCTTAGGTAGAAAGGTACAAGATTCGCGAAGCAGGAACTAGAAATCATATGACATTATAATGGAGTCTCCTGATTCTTCCAATAATTCCAGCATTGTGGGCATGATTCAGAATGATTCTATATTGTCCTGGATTCTGAATCTTCGTGCATTTCCCAACTGCCATTCTATGAGCCTTTGAAGCAAATTTTTGTTGCCTTGCATGTGCTCTCCTCAACCTTGGTGACAACAGCTGTTGTCCCATTTCTCTCTCCCCCTTTTTCCTTTCCTTGCTGCTGGAGCCCACTGCAGAGAAGTCAGAGGGGGATGCCAGACTAGAGTGCTGTCATGGAACCATAGCTGGGTGGGGCTTAGAGTGTTCTTGGTGGCTAACAGTGGTCTCTTGGAGTTGTCTCCATATGTGATATCAATGTAAATTTTTAAAATTGAGGTATAGGTGATATACAATATTATATGAGTTTCAGGTGTACAACAGTGATTCACAAATTTTCAAGGTTATACTCCATTAATAGTTATTATAAATTATTGGCTATAGTCCCTGTGCTGTACAATATATCCTTGTAGCTTATTTAGTTTATACATGTAATTTGTAATCCCGTTACCCCTAATATTGCCCCTCCCTCCTTCCCTCTCCCCACTGGTAATCACTACTTTATTCTCTATATCTGTGAGTCTATTTCTGTCTTGTTATACTCACTAATTCGTTATATTTTTCAGATTCCACGTGTAAGTGATATCATACAGTATTTGTCTTTCTCTGTCTGACTCATTTCACTTAGCATAAGTGCGCGTCCGGAGCCTATGCTCCGCAACGGGAGAGGCCACAACAATGAGAGGCCCGCGTATCACAAAAAAAAAAAAAAAAAAGAATGAACACCAGCAACTTGGCAGGAGCAGACAAAGGTCTTCCTTTGGTCAGAGAGTTTGAGGTACTGAAGGCATTAATGACTTCCATTAACTGAAGAATCAAGAGGTATCTTTTCTATGCATGGGTAGACATAAGGAAAGTGCACTACAAAGAAATCCTTGCCCTCTCTGGACATGTTGGAAGACACCAGTGGTACCTGCCCTAGTCTGCCAGCATCATCACCTGCTGGGGAGTACCCTGTTCTCTGCAACAAGCGCCTTGTCTACAGAATACAGCCTGGCAGCCACAAGTACTTACATGACCTTGGACTAACTTGTCCCCACACCAGTCAAATCATCTCCTGGCCAGTAGGACATATAGCATCACTGGCAGACCCTAAGTTGGCTATTCTGGTTGTCACCAGTAGAAAAAAAAAAAAAAGTACCCATATGTATAAAACCTGCTTATATATAATTAATACTTTCTTTATCTATAATGCAGTAAACTTTGCCCAAATTTCAGGAAAACGTATTAGAAAACTAAACTTTGGGGTTAAATAAGTTGCAGAAAGAAAGTCTTCCTTGGCAAAACCCAATTCAATAAATGAATTCATTTATTCATTCATTCAACAGACATCCAGACCTGTGTGGCCAGTTGCAGCAAATCCAAATAGAACACAGCCTCCATCCTGAACAGGAGTATATCACACACATACATGCGATAAATGTCAAACTAATGAAAATAATGATAAATGTCATGAAAGAAATAAACCAAGAACTGTGGAAATTGAGAATGAGAAGCTGCTCTGCCTAAAGGACAGGTAGGATTTTCACAGGTAGACATGAAAGATCATATATTGTAGAAGGGAAAAGTCTCACAATAGCTAAGGCTCACAACCTTCCGTGTCACATACATTTAAGGAGGCTTTACCATTTAGGAAAATTGTGAATCCAATTTGACTAGAGGGCAGGGTGGAAGTGGAAGCTTGAGGAAAAAAGCAGAGGGCAAACACTGAGGACTTTGGGCTTCATTCTGAAAACAGTGGAGAGTGACCCAAATTGAAGAGTCACGTGATCAGAGCTGGGTTAAAGGAAGTTTTACCCGGTTCTTGGTGTGAGTTGGGTTGGGGGAAGAAGAGAAGTAAAGACAGGAAGGTCATTTTAGAGGCCTCTGCAGCAGTCTTGACAGGGACATCTGGACTAGGAGTTGGCAGTTGAAAGGAGAGAAGTCAAGGAAGAGAGGAGCCATTGGCCAGGCCGAATCCTCCGTGGATTGGCTGGAGGGAGCAAGTAATCAAAGATGACTCTGACATCCCCACCAGGCTGCAGGGAGAAGTGATAATATGTATTTACCGCAGACAAGTCAGGAAGAAATGTATCTCGTAAAGATAAAATTGTTTGATTGGGGTAGTGTCATAGGGACATAAAGTTTACGAGCTGATATGCTTCATATTAATTCTCTTATTAAACTGAATTGCACTGCCATCAGTAGAATACAGCCTGAAGGGAAACATGAGTAGTAAGGTGGGGTGAGGAAAATGAATGCAGTCAGTGAAGTTGCTTCACAGGGACAGCCAATTCTGTGTGAATTGCCAAGACAGCAACATGCAGATTTGCTTAATTTATTTAATTCATTCTATTAATAACAATTGTATTCAACTTTATTGAGGTATAATTGACAAATAAAATTGTAATGTATTTAATATGTAGAACATCATGATTTGATGTATCTATACACTGTGAAAGAATTCCCACCATTGAGTTAATAACACCTCCATCACCTCATTTATTTACCTTTTCTTGTGGTGGGGGCCGCATGGAGGTGAGAACAATTAAGTTCTACTCTCTTAGCCAATTGCAGTTGTATAATCCAGTGTTATCAACTACAGTAACCATGTTATACATTAGATCCTCAGACCTTATTCATCTTGGAAGTGAAAGTTTGTATCCTTTTACCAGCCTCTTCCTATTTCTCCCACCCCCCAGGCCCTGACAATCTTTTTTTAAGTGCAAATGAGTTGCACTTAAAAAAAAAATTCCACATATAAGAAGATTCACTTAATCTATTTGGGTCACTAGATTGTTGCGAAGTAGATATAATAGAGTCTAATTCTTAGGCACATGATAGAAAGAATTGTCAAATTAGTTTCTTTTGGGAAAAAAAAATCCCCATGCAAATCATTAATGGTGTTTTTTTTTTTTTTTTTTTTTTTTTTTTGCGGTACGCGGGCCTCTCACTGTTGTGGCCTCTCCCATTGCGGAGCACAGGCTCCGGACGCGCAAGCTCAGTGGCCATGGCTCACGGACCTAGCCCCTCCGGGGCATGTGGGATCCTCCCGGACAGGGACACAAACCCATGTCCCCTGCATCAGCAGGCGGATTCTCAACCACTGCGCCACCAGGGAAGCCCTAAGGGTGGTTTTAAAGCTGCCTGAAAAGCTAGTTCTCCTTATTTTGCTATGCTTTATCTTTCTCCAAGATATAAACTTGTCTGCATGTGTTAATCCATTCCTTGTTTGCAAGACCATCAAGTTGTTTTTTTTTTTCCCATCTACGATATTTTAAGTACAGTTTTGAGTCTGACACGTTCTTTCTTTACCCAGACCAGACATCGGCAGGAATTTGCAGTGACCCCAGTTGGGAAGAATTTTATCTTTAATTTACAGGTTTCACTTTTAGTCTGGGCAGGTCAAACCCAACTTCAATTTTTTTTTTTTTAACTTCAAAATGGTCAGAAATATAGAACTGTTTTACTTTATAATTTTCAGATTTTTTTTCAGAATAGTCATACAATGATCTCTTTTGACTTCCTTTACCATATCATCACTTCACAAAATGTAAAGAAACTGATCAAGTGAACAGAGCTCCAAAAAGCCAGTCCAGTCCACCTCCAGGCAGGAGGTTTAATCCCAGAAATGTCCTGGGTCTCAGCATCAGAGGGTGGTTTTGGAATTACAGAGCAAAGTCACGTAGAGAAGAGCTAAAACAGGGGTCAGGGTGTTGAAACCGAAGTCCCTGGCTAACCAGCTGAGTCCAGCTGGCCCCTGGGCTCCAGACCATCTGCATGGGCTGAGCTAATCCCCTCAAATAATAAGAACAATAATAAAAATAAAAATCACTACTGTAGCATAGCTACTTACACTAGGCACTGCATGCATAGTCACATGTTATTTCACCCCATTTCACAACAACCTTGCGAAGGGTTACAGATAAGGACAAGCTACAAAGCTGCAGACTTCTGGCTGGGATCAAGTTCTGACTGACTCCAAAGTTCGTGCTCCATGCATCCTGCCTCTCTGGCTCTCCAGCAGGTTTTACTCACACTCTTGAGCTGGAGGCTAAATATGCATCCTGGGTTCAGGCTGAGCTGTTCAGATGCTATGAGCCAAGAAACTGATCCCTTGGGATAAAACTGAGACTCTGTCCAAACTCTCCGGGCAAATGGCCCTCATTTTAGTTCTCACTTACGTTGCCGTTGCACTGGAGGTTGTTTTCTAATTTCTCCTACTCATAAAATAGATATTTTTCTACTATTATATAAAAACAAGATACTAAAGGGTTCTATTGCCCTTCTCCGCATCCTCATGTGTTTGCTTCCTCATTCACTAAAGGAGAGCTTTAGGATGCAAATAATTCCCTTACTTTGCACCCGTGCCCAATTCCTATTGGCTGAGATCCTTTGGTATTTTTAGATTTTTCACTTGCCATATGTGTCATCAACGTCTTCAGTTTTGAGACTCTGTATTTGCCACTTACATTACACATTTGCAACCTCTCTGCCACTATTTCTTTAAAATATAACAATATGGGACTTCCCTGGCCGTCCAGTGGCCAAGACTCCGCACTTCCAATGCAGGGAGCACGGGTTTGATCCCTGGTCAAGAAACTAAGATCCCATATGCTGCATGGCGTGGCCAAAGATAAATAAATAAATTAATTAAATACAATATAACAATATGTGTGTCAAGGTTCATTGCTCGTCACTCTTGCATCTTCTTTTGAGATTCCCTTAGCTTGAAATGTTCTTTCTTAGTATTTTCCTCAGGTGAGATACACGTGGGATATATAATCTAAATCATCCCGTGTTCATCAACAGATTTCTTTTTACTCTGGGAGGTGGGTGGCATCTTGGCTGAGTGTAGGCTTTTGAGATTGCCTTCCTTTCTTTCCATGCCCTGTAGATATTATTCTACCATCTCCAGGCTTCCACAGTTGCAGTTGATACTTTGTCTTTTGTCCGGAAGCATGTAAGATTTTCTCTTTGTCCTTGCAACTCAGAAAACTCACCAGTTTTAGAAATAGATATATTATTTATGTATGTGTTATATATTATTTCTTTTTCTCAACCTGCCTGGAACTCAGTAAACCTTTTCAAGGTGATAACTTCAGTCTTTATTTAAACCAGAATTTTTGTTCTTTGTTTTGAGATATGTCTTCAGCTTGATTATCACAACATTAATTGGATTCTCAATTGCGTCTCTTCTCTCTTTCCATTTTTTCACTGAATTATTTAGTTTCAAAATAATGCTTTTTAGGCCCAGAAAGTCCTGTTTATGCTGTAATAGAATCTCCTTGAGTGAGTGTTTGTTTATTATTAAAGTTGTCTTCTGTATCCTCTAGCAATGACTACAGTAGAAGCTAACCGAATTCTGGGTGTTCTGTCTGCTCTTCATTCTTTTTTGGCTGCAACTTCTTTGGCTTAGGAAATTTGTCTTGGGTCTATCTTCCCCTGAGGTTTAGTCCAGCTCTGGAGGTATGTTAAGCAGAATGATAACTGCAGTTGCAGTGGTCTTGGCTGCAGTGAGCCTGTGATGGACAAGCAGGCCAGTTGTGACTCCTTCCTTGGTCAAGGACCAGAGAGTAGCTTCCTGCTCTCATTCTTCTCATAGGTAAACACTGGTGTTCCTCGGGGGAAGAGGAGAACGTGCTCCTGTTCAGCTGCCTCAGGGTGTCCAGCAGTTTTCCATGGGCTACTTGGAGGCAGATAGGTACAATCTGTCCTCTAGGATGGAGGTCTACAGATCTCCTCAAGGCATTCTCTTACCAAGATCCAGGCCTCATCCCAGGATTCTTCCCCCATATTTCTCAGACTCAGATCTGATTTGCAACAAGGTTGCCAAGACTATTCAATGGGAAAAGAAGTCTTTTCAATAAATCGTGCTGGGCAACTGGATAGCCACATGCAAAAAAGAAAGAAAGAAAAAAGAAATTGAATGCTTACCTCACACAATATATAAAAATTAACTGAAAATGGGTCAAATACCTAAATTTCAGAGCTGAAACTCTAAAATTCTTAGAAGAAAGCATAGGGGTAAATCTGTAGTACCTTGGATTTGGCAATGGATTTTTAGATATGACAACAAAAGCATAAGCAACAAATGAAAAAAATACATAAATGGAACTTAAAATTTAAAAAAATCTATGCTCCTAGGGACACTGTCAAGAAAGTAAAAAGATGACGCAGAATGAGAGAAAGTACACTTGACCCTTGAACAGCACAGGTTTGAACTGTGTGGGTCTGCTTATATGCAGGTTTTTTTTAATAGTAAATACTACACAGTACTACATGATCCACAGCTGGATGTACTCTCTGATGCAAAAGCACAGATATGGAGAGCCGACTCTAAATTATACCTGGATTTTTGACTGTATTTGCAAATCATGTATCTGATAAGAGACTTGTATCTGGAATAAGTAGGGAGTGCTTACAAATCAATAATAAAAATATAAATAAAACAATGTTTTAAATGAGTAAATGATCTGAAAAGAAATTTCTCCAAAGAAGATCTACAAGTGACTAAGAACTATGAAAAGATGTTAGACATCATTAGTCACCAGGGAAATGCAACTCAAAACCACAATGAGGGCTTCCCTGGTGGTGCAGTGGTTGAGAGTCTGCCTGCCGATGCAGGGGACACAGGTTCGGGCCCTGCTCCGGGAAGATTCCACATGCCACAGAGCAACTAAGCCTGTGAGCCACAACTTCTGAGCCTGTGCTCTAGAGCCCACGAGCCACAACTACTGAGCCCTCGTGCCACAACTACTGAAGCCTGTGCACCTGAAGCCCGTGCACTGCAACGAAGAGTAGCCCGTGCTCGCCACAACTAGAGAAAGCCTGTGTGCAGCAACAAAGACCCAACACAGCCAAAAATAAATTTTAAAAAATAAAATAAAATAAAGAACAACCTTGATAATGAAAGAGATAAATTTTTCATCAATTCTTTCTTCAGTTTCCTTTGAACAGTGGAGTACTTGAAAAATGTTGTTTGCTCTTCTTTAAATTTGCATCATATTCTTGCTAAATTGATTAAAAACTACGAACAAGAAATAGGTAGCCCTCACTTAACAGATTATTAAAAACTCAACAAGGGCTTCCCTGGTGGTGCAGTGGTTGAGCATCTGCCTGCAGATGCAGGGGACACAGGTTCGTGCCCCGGTCCGGGAAGATCCCACATGCCGCGGAGTGGCTGGGCCTGTGAGCCATGGCCGCTGAGCCTGCATGTCCAGCACCTGTGCTCCACAACAGGAGAGGCCACAACAGTGAGAGGCCCACATACCAAAAAAATAAATAATAAATAAAAAACTCAACAAGAATTTTAGGTCCATTTTCTTCATAATGGAAGTATGATTTCATACTTTGTGACAAACTGAGGATTGCTTCAAATGTATTTGTTAAATAGAGCCAGTAGATTTTTTGAGAGAACTGAATAATGCCAACAAAATCGCAAACTTTTAAAATTGCTTAATACAAATATCATAATGTCATTAGAAAGCATAAATGCTAAAGTAAAAGAATAATTTCGTAACAATATCATGGCAATGTCTATGGAAAGAACATCATATGCTCTCTGAGCAGAATATAGCCAATACAGCCAACACAGTCAGTGGAATCTCATGCTTTGCTTCAACTTTGAAGAAACTTTTTTTTTGCACCTTTACGCAAACATCTGCATCATCTACATCGAAAGCAGGAAAATTAATCTCACCAACTCCTAGCTCAGTAAGAGAGTCCTTCCTGAGATTTGTTAGTGTTTCTGAAGTCTCATCTGGAAGATATTTCACTCGCGATGACTTTGTGAGCAAGCCTTTTTCACAAGAAAAATATTGAAGGAGCAAAAGGAAAATTTTTTTCTCATTGTGATTATTTGTGGCTGTGCTGCAAAAAGGTGAGGAAGCATTTAGATCTTTGATGACTTGTAGTAGTAAATGCAGCCATAACACTCCTTATTATGGCTGTAGATTTTGTCCCAGCACTTGAGTATTTGCTTGCAGTTTTGGAATCAGAAAATCCTTCTGATAGCAATACATTTAAACCTTCGAGCTAAAAGACAGATGGTGACATAGACTGTGAAGGCCATTATAACTTCTGCTGTGATTATTTTATCTTCATCTGAATTTCCTGCAATCAAAAAAGTTATTATTTTATCATCTTCTTTGGTACTAGTTGAAGAAATCATACATATCTTATGCTCAGCTGTTAGTATATGCTGGTTTATACCTAATGGTTTTTATATTGAGTGAATAATTGTGTATTACACAAAGGCTTCAAAAGAACTTTTTTCTCATTTAGTAAGTGTCCACTGTTTGGAAATTCATCACAAAATTACTTTTGTGTTTTGGCATTTGAGGTTTCAAATATACACAAAAAATTATCGATTTGCTATTATCAATTACTGCAAAATTTGAGACAATTGAATTTGATAATCTATGTCTACATCAATGCCATTGGTCACTCACAAATCTGAACTCATAGGAACTACACACAGGCTTGCAAGGTTGCCAAACAACAATAAACTGAACTCGATATCTGATGCAAAGAAGGTAATCTTCCTGCTTGCCTGCAGGGGAGAGCTACACTTGTAAGACAATTTTCGTGAGCAAAACCAGAGTTAATCTTACATAAGGTTTTGAGAAGCTTGACATTCAGGGACTAGTGGACTTTCAGAAGCAAGAGTATACACAGCTTGAAGGACTTTTTGCTGTGTTGGGATGGTCACTAGAGGAAGGCGGCTGTTGGTCAGCTGACCAACCTCCAGGAGTACGGCTCCTGGACAGAGGCGCTTGCTGTTTGGTGTTGTATATAGAAACATGGGCTGTCCCAGAGCGCTGACTTTCAGGACTGGGGATTTGTCACTGATTGGCTGGCATTCAGAAACTCGGGCTGTTATTAATATGCTTGCTTTTAGATGCTTAGAGTGAGGCTTTTGACTGGCTAGTTTCCAGAAGCAGGGCTGTGGGAGTGAGCCTATAGCTATTTGGCTAATATTCGGAGCATATAAACTGGTATCAAGTTATCTTGAATTAACAGTGGTTACTTGTTCGCAACTTGGCAATTTGGCCAGAGAAAAGTGTTTCCTTTTCTTGAATATGAAAAGTAAATTTTTTTTTTTTTTTTTTTTTTTTTTTTTTTTTTTTTTTTTTTTTTTTTTTTTTTTTTTTTTTTTTTTTTTTTTTTTTTTGCTGTACGCGGGCCTCTCACTGTTGTAGGCTCTCCCATTGCGGAGCACAGGCTCGGGACGCGCAGGCTCAGCGGCCATGGCTCACAGGCCCAGCCGCTCCGCGGCATGTGGGGTCTTCCCGGACCGGGGCACGAACCCGCGTCCCCTGCATCGGCAGGCGGACTCTCAACCACTGTGCCACCAGGGAAGCCCCGAAAAGTAAATATTTTAAATTCTCAGTTTCCCCTTTTGATCTCCCTTCAGCCAAACCTGCAGGAGAGACAGTAAGAGATTGTCCAGATGTTTGTTTGTACAAGTATGGTTTTCAGCTGTCATTGCCATTTAAGTGATTTAAGCACCAAACTCTGTAGCAGAAAAATAGCCCTAACTGATGAATTTTTGTAATTTCTCCAAAAGAAGCTGAATACAGGGCATTTGATGTGTCCTGACAAAGTCTATACAGGACATAGGACATGATTAAATACAGAGCTTGTCCCATATATACAGGATGCCTGACAACCCTATTTAAATATTTTCTAGTTAAAACAAACATTAAACATTTTACATAACAGTAAAAAGATTTGCTTTCTAAAATTAAAAAAAAAATTTAAGATCATTTTGACCTGGGTATCTTTAAAAACATCAAATTAAATTGAGCTTATGCATTTTTCTCTCTCTCATTTAATCTCCCCAAACTATACAGACATATTTAAGATCTATTCTGTTAAAGGAGGTGGTAAATTTTTTTTTTAATTTTATTTATTTTTGGCTGCGTTGGGTCTTCGTTGCTGCGCGCGGGCTTTCTCTAGTTGTGGCGAGCGGGGGCTACTCTTCATTGCGTGTGAGGGCTTCTCATTGCG
This sequence comes from Lipotes vexillifer, assembly GCF_000442215.2. Lineage (NCBI taxonomy): Eukaryota > Metazoa > Chordata > Mammalia > Artiodactyla > Lipotidae > Lipotes > Lipotes vexillifer. The sequence goes on along the minus strand of NW_006777583.1, from coordinate 5,194,014 downwards.
GTGGCTTCTTTTGTTGCAGATCACGGGCTCTAGATGTGTGGGCTTCAGCAGTTGTGGCATGTGGGCTTAGTAGTTGTGGTGCATGGGCTTCGTTGCTCCGTGGCATGTGGGATCTTCCTGGACCAGGGATCGAACATGTTTTCCCTGCATTGGCAGGCAGATTCTTACCCACTGCAGGAGGTGCTTAATTTTTTTGATGTTGATGATGGTAATAATTTCCTACCAAAATGTTCTTAAAATAAGATCTGAGTTTGCATGTAACTATTTTGCTTTTGCTTACCTCTTTGTTTTTTTTCAAAGCTATAATTCTACTTTCTAGAGAGAAAGATGCACCAATAAATAAGAGATCAATAAATATCACCAGGAAAGTGATTAATGCCTAATGTTGCCTTTTTAAAACAGCAAGCTGAGAGTTTCATATTTCTTTAGAAGTTTTTATAAACCATTTACGCAGGTCATAAAACAAAGATATTTTTTTCTTTTTTTTTTTGGTCATGCTGCTTGTGGGATCTTAGTTCGCTGACCAGGGAGTACTAACCACTGGACTGACAGGGAATTCCCTAGCAAAAGCATTTTTAAAGAGGCTTCAAGAAATCTCATAAATCTCTCAATGGTGATTAAATCTTAATAATAATACTGATATAAATGTGCTTCATTTTATGCTCTGTGTAAATTCTCTAGAATAAAAGTTGTTGTTTAAAGGAAATCTGTTTTAAGTAACTGTGAAATCTAACCGTAGTTCCAGGAACCTGTAAACCCATTCAACAGATGCAATGAAGCAGAGGGAGGCCACAGATATTAAGTAGGGAATCCTGTGCAGAGCAGTTAGACAGGTCAGCCCCTCCCCTTTCTCTCACTCACACTAACAGTGGCAGCAGCAATTTGACACTCGCAATGGACCGTGGGGATAAAACAGCACAGCAGTGCTCCACAGAGCTGTTGACTTAGTGAGGGACAGAAAGACCTCTCACACAGAAGATATCTATTGGGACATCTCCTCCAGACCACATGTTCTGTCCCACCCACAATCCCTGGAAGCAAGTTGTAGTAAACAGAAGCCAAATCCACAGACATGTATACACAGAGCCATAGATACAAAGATAAGCACACAACTAAGAATCACCATTTGAGGAATACTGTGAAAGAGAAGTACCAATCTCAACCAAAAACCCAACACTCAAAGAAACAGAGATAAAAGAACAAATAGAAAAGACTCCAAAATAGTTATAATTAATAATTCTTGTGTGATAAAAGAGGACTACAGATATATATTCCATACAAGATGGACAATTATGAAAAACTCCAAAATTCTTAGAAATTAAAAATATAATCACAGAAAATTTTAAAGCTCAGTAAATAAGCTTAATAAGAGAATGGACAAAATTGAAGATTAAATATTGGTTAGAAGATCTGGGTGAGGAATTTGCTTATAACCTAGCACCGTCTTGAAGTTCTGATGTCCACCTTCGAGGAGGGAGGAAGAGAGGGAAAGGGGAGAAAGCAGAGGGGGCTCTAAAATATAAAGTATTTTTTAAAAGATTTAAGTAAAGAATTAATAAAAATAGAATAATGAAATAACAGACCTTTAATAGATATTAGTAAATATTGACACATTTAATGTATTTATGCATAGACTTCATTGTAACACAACGTATTTTTCTTCTCAGCTAAATAGACAAGCAAGTCAAATGATTAGACTTATATGGGCTAATTCAGACTATAGAAAGTGTTCCAGGAATACATAAAGATGAAAAGTTTCCTAACTCATTCTATGAGGCTCAAATACCACCACCAGCACCACCACAAACAACAAACAAACAAACAAATAAAACTATAGACCAACACCAATTGTGTACCCAGTTGTAAAAAGCACAAATAAAATATTAACAAATGAAGGTCATTGGTGTATTAGCAAGTAGAGTTTATCTCAGGAAAGCAAGGATGATTCCATGTTACAACATATATTAATATTAGTTACAATAGTAAGATACCATAAAGAAAAAAATGTTATTATCTTGAGGTAAGAAAGACATCACTTAAGCAAGGTTCAGTCAAAGCTTAGAAACCATGAAGGTTAAAAAAATAATAAATTATATTTAAACTGCAAACATTTTAAAACTCTATAGTACAAAATTTACCATAAACATGTAGACGACAACAACCAACAGATCTTTCAGAAAATATCTGAAACATAGGATTAATATCTCAAATATATAAAGAGTTCCTAAAATATATAAGAAAAAGACAAAGGTCCTGTGAAAAAATGGAAGTAAATTAGCAAGTCACAGAAGAAATTCAGGTGACTAAGAGCAAATAAAAAGATGCTCCTCTTCATCAATATCCACAAACTGAATATTAGAACTTATATTCCTCACTCCCAAGACTAATAGAAAGGTGGAGAAAGGGCCATTTTGGCAAGTACATGGTTAAAAGGTATTCTCTTATCCTTTTGGTGAGAGTTCAAATTGATTCAGGTTGTGTTTTGCTGTCGTGGTGGTGGTTATTGTTGTTGTTGCTTTTAGGGTAATTAGCTGAATCTATTAACATATTAAATGTGCATACATTTTAAGCCATAAACTGCACTTACAAGAATGTCTCCTAAAGAAATTCTAATTGCACAGGTTCTCAAAGGTGTAGTTCAGTGAGGTGACAGTTTGAGAACTTGGATATTTTGATTTACTTTCCAAAATTCCTTCCATTTCTCTACTATTGAAAGCTTCAGGGCAATTTGGGGAACGGACGTCTGCACAGATGATGGGCCTGAATAGTCTGAGTAATCCCAAACTCATTGCCATTGATTGGTTCAGAAATGAGCAAATTTAGCCAGTGAAATGTGAGAAACCTTGAGTAAACGTTTCTGAAAAAGTTCTTTCTCACTCTTGAAAGAGAACTGTGGGAAACAAATCTTTTTCCATTGGCTATGCAAATTAGAAAGCATATAGCTCTGGTCACTGTTGTCAGTCATTTTATGTCCAGAGGTGAGCCAGCCTTGGGATGAAATGGATGCTGAGACTGGCAGGGTAGCAAGATGGAAAGGACCTGGCTCCATGATGGCATTGTTTGTTTGTTTTTTAAAATTTATTTTATTGAAGTATAGCTGATTTATAATGTTGTATTAATTTCTGCTGTGCAGCAAAGTAAAAATCCAGTTATATATATATACATTCTTTCTCATATTCTTTTCCACTGTGTTCTATCACAGGATATTGAATATAGTTCCCTGTGTAGGACCTTGTTGTTTATCCATTCTATATATAATACTTTGCATCTGCTAATCCCAAACTCTCACTCCATCCCTCACCTATCCCCCTCCCCCTTGACAACCACAAGTCTGTTCTCTATGTCTGTGAGTCTGTCAATGTTTTGTAAATAAGTTCATCTGTGTCATGTTTTAGATTTCATATATAAGTGATATCATATGGTATTTGTCTTTCTGTTTCTGACTTCACTTAGTATGATAATCTCTAGGTCCATCCATGTTGCTGCAAATGGCCTTATTTCATTCTTTTTTAGAGCTGAGTAGTATTCCATTGTATATATGTACCACATCTTCTTTATATATTCATCTGTCGATGGACATTTAGGTTGTTTCCATGTCTTGACTATTGTGAATAATGCTCCTATGAACATAGGGGTGCATATATCTTTTCAAATTATAGCTTTGTCTGGGTATATGCCCAGGAGTGGGATTGCTGGATCATATGGCAGTTCTATTTTTAGTTTCTTGAGGAACCTCCATACTGTTTTCCATAGTGGCTGCACCAATTTACATTCCCACCAACAGTGTAGGAAAGTTCCCTTTTCTCCACACCCTCTCCATGATTTTTTGTTTTAATAACCAACATTTTCACAAACCTGTTTTTTTTCTCTAATTTTGTTTATTTATTCAGTTGTGCTGGGTCTTAGTTACAGCAGGTGGGCTCCTTGGTTGTGACATGTGAACTTCTTAGTTGCTGCATGCATGTGGGGTCTAGTTCCCTGACCAAGGATCAAACCCAGGCCCTCTGCATTGGGAGCGCAGAGCCTTAACCACTGCGCCACAAGGGAAGTCCTCCAGCATTTGTTGTTTGTAGACCTTTTTTTTTTTTTAGCAGTACACGGGCCTCTCACTGTTGTGGCCTCTCCCGTTGCAGAGCAACAGGCTCTGGACACGCAGGCTCAGTGGCCATGGCTCACGGGCGCAGCCGCTCCGCAGCATGTGGGATCTTCCCGGACCAGGGCACGAACCCGTGTCCCCTGCATCGGCAGATGGACCCTCAACCACTGCGTCACCAGGGAAGCCCTGTAGACTTTTTAATGATGGTCATTCTGACTGGTGTGAGGTGGTACCTCATTGTAGTTTTGATTTGCATTTCTCTAATAATTAACGATGTTGAGCATCTTTTCACGTGCCTTTTGGGCATCTATATGTTTTCTTTGGAGAAATATCTACTTAGGTCTTCTGCCCATTTTTCCATTGGGTTGTTTGGTTTTCTATTGTTGAGTTGTATGAGCTGTTTGTATATTTTGGAGATTAAGCCCTTGTCAGTCGTATCATTTGCAATTATTTTCTCCTAGTCCATAGGTTGTCTTTCCATTTTGCTTATGGTTTCCTTTTCTGTACAGAACCTTGTAAGTTTAAGTCACATTTGTTTATTTTTGCTTTTGTTTCCATTGCCTTGGGAAACTGACCCAAGAAAATATAGGTATGATTTATGTCAGAGAATGTTTTGCCTATGTTCTCTACTAGGAGTTTTATGGTGTCATGTCTTTTGTTAAAGTCTTTAAGACATTTTCAGTTTATTCTTGTGTATGTTGTGAGGGAGTGTTTATTCATTTACATGCGGCTGTCCAACTTTCCCAGCACCACTTGCTGAAGAGAGTGTCTTTTCTCCATTGTATATTCTTGCCTCCTTTGTCGAAGATTAATTGACCAAAGGTGTGCAGGTTTATTTCTGGGCTCTCTGTTCTGTTCCATTGATCCATATGTCTGTTTTTGTGCCAATACTATGCTGTTTTGATTGTTAGCTTTGTAGTACAGTATTGTCTGAAGTCTGAGAGGATTATGCCTCCTGCTTTGTTCTTTTTCTTCAGGATTGCTTTGGCAATTCTGGATCTTTTGTTGTTCTATGTACATTTTAGGATTATTTGTTCTAGTTCTGTGAATAATGTCATATAAGGATCGCATTCAATCTGTAGATTGCTTTGGGTAGTATGGCCATTTTAATTCTTCCAATCCAAGAGCATGGGATACATGATGGTATTATTGAGCCAATAAATCAACCAGCAATAAAGCCTGCTTTATCTCTGAAATCCTAGTTATGCGAGCTAAAAATGTCTTTATTGTTAAAGCAGTTTGAGTCAGAGTTTCTATTACTTTCAGCCAAATGCATCCTAACTGATGTAATGTATACTGCAGCACCATTGGTAATAGAGAAAAATAGCCAAACAACCTAAATGCTTATAAGCAGGGGAATGGTTAAATAAATATAGCATATCCATATTGTGGAATATTAGGCAGTCACTAAAATAAATAAGGTAGGTCTGTATGCATAGATTTGCAAAATTCTTCAAGACCTTGATATGTGAATAAAGCAAATAGTGAAACAATACATATAGTACATAATCCTTTTGATGTTTTAAAAATTATATATGTAAACATTTGCAGTCAGCTGCATAAAAATATAACTAGAAGGATACACAGCACTGGGGAATAAGGTGGGAGTGTGGGGTTGGAAGTGAAAGAGCCCAGTTTTATGTTTATTTTTCATAATTATGTATGTCTTGAATATTTTACAATGTCAATGAAGCCATACATTAATCTTGTGTTTAAAAAATGCACAGTTCATTGTACTACACAAAGCTTCATGACTGACCCTTCTTTCATAGCTTATACATAAGACCTCATAGGTCTATAAAAAGCAATATTTATTTTTTCCTTTATTTTATTTTATTTTTTATTTTTTTATTTTTTTGCGGTACGTGGGCCTCTCACTGTTGTCGCCTCTCCCGTTGCGGAGCACGGGCTCCGGACGCGCAGGCTCAGTGGCCATGGCTCACAGGCCCAGCCGCTCGGCGGCATGTGGGATCTTCCCGGACCGGGGCACGAACCCACGTCCCCTGCATCGGCAGGCGGACTCTCAACGACTGCGCCACCAGGGAAGCCCTATTTTTTCCTTTATTTTAATAAGTGCTGACAGAGAACACCTCAAAGGTGTTCAACATAGTTGACAATCACTAATGCTTGTCTCCAAGAAAGATTCTATATTTTCTATAAACACTAGCCTCTAACTATAAGCTCTGTCTTTTCATTGGCTTTGACCCTAATATATAATATAGTAGGCTAAGGAAGATGTGGCTTCCTATGGATTCTTCCGATTGTGTGAATAAACCCAGAAAACACCATCAACCAAAGTTATCCTGGAAAATGTTTCAGAGCAAATGGAAAGTCTCTAGCTAATTCCAGGAATAAATGAATTCCATCTTTCCCT
>NW_006777583.1:5174354-5187463 GCF_000442215.2 Lipotes vexillifer | reverse complement strand
TTCCCTAATGCTAGTGGGAGTTTTTGTTAATCTCATAGCTAATTAAATAAGAATTAGCATTGCAGCTTCAGGATGTGTGACTTTTCTGGTGTCTGTTCAGGATGTCCATGAGTGTGAGTGCATCGCTTGAGACATCATAGTTGCCTTACTGTTTTGTAATAGTGTATTTACATGTTCATCTCTTTTGCTAGACTGTTTGCTCCCTGAAAGCAGGGAGCCCTTCACTAACACATTCATTTATTTATTCATTCATTCCATAAATATTTATTGCATGTTGTGATGGTTAGTTTTATGTGTCAGCTTGGCTAGGCTATAGTACTGAGCTATTCAATGGAATATGAATCTAGGTGTTGCTATGAAGGTATTTTGTGAATGTGATTAACATATACAATCCGTTGACCTTAAATCAAGGAGATTATCCTGAATAATCTGGGTAGATATCATCCAGTCAGTTGAAAGTCCTCAAGAGAAAAAACGAGGTTTCCCTGAGGGAAAAAAAAAAAATTCTGCTTGTGGGCTGCAGCTTTAGCTCCTGACTGAGAATTTCCAGTCTGCCTTCCTGCTCTATGAATTTCAGAGTTGCCTCAGCAGCCCTCACAATGCATAAGCCAATTCCTTGCAATAAATCTCATACATGTATATGATATATAATCTCCGACTGACTCTGTTCTTCGATAGAACCCTGACTGAATCACATGTCCACTATGTGATGGACACTAAATGTTCAATGATAAACAAAACAGAGATGGAATTTACCATCTAATATTGGCAGAAACAATAAATAGACAAGAAATATATATATTTGCAAGTTGTGGTATGTACTAAGAAGGAAAATAAATAAGTACTACTAAGAGGAAATTAAAGGCAGAACCTAATTTAACTCGGGTGATCAGGGACAGGCTCTTGAGGAAGGTGACATGTAGTGTGAAGTGTGAGGAAGCATCAGTCTTGAAAAATGTAAAGAGAAGAGAGTCCCAGGTGGAAGGAACAGTATGTGCAAAGGCCCTGGGATCAAATGAGTGCTTGACCTCTTCCTGGAATTGCCAGAAGACTGAAATATAATGTGTCCTGACCTCTCCTTTGAAATCCTGTGACTATACCAATTATCTATTTGCCTTACCCACATTTCTTTGAATAACTGGTTTTCTGCCTGTCTTGCCGTTACTAAAATGAAATTTCCATAAAGGCAGGGATTTTGTCTGTTTTGTTTCCCTGCTGTATTATCAGGAATGAAAAGTTCCTGGTACTTAGCAGGTACTCATAAATACTGAATGAATGAATGAACAGTTAGTAACAATTGCAGGAGTCCAGGCAAAAGAGGATGTTGGCTTGGTTAAAGTGGAGGTGATGGGAATAGAGAAGGGCCAACAAGTCTGAGGTATCTTCTGGAGTTATAGTCAATAGCACTGGTTGATAGATGAGAAGTGGGGTGTAAAGAAAAAGAGGTCAAGTGGTTCACAGTTGTCCGGCCTGAACAAATAGGTAGATGGTGGTGCCAGTGGCAGAAATGGGAGAGCCTATTGGTAAATAAATTGGTATTTCCAGGACCTAGCTTGCAATGTTTATAACTGTTTGTAAATGAATGAATGAAATGGTGAGTTTAATTGCCATCACTGTGTTTAGCAAAAGGCAGCTACCTTAATGTTCACAGATCTTCCAAGTCCTCCCTTTAAATTGTTTATTTTTTCTTAAAAATTTTTATACGCTTTAATGATATCTTTAGCACCTTCTAGAAGAAAACACTTTGTTTTTTTACTTTCATAATATAAAGTAAATATCCTATTAGTAGGCTGAAGCACTGTGTTTGGATGACCTGAAGGGACTTTTAGCTATGGTGAAATCCAGCAGACAGGGAAATTCTACGTGCTACATGCTCCCAAGAATACACATTATTGGTGCAATAACCACAGAACAGGCCCACGTATATCCCAAGAAATGGGTCTCTCCTTTCTTGGTACCTCCCTCTGTTTTAGGTATTTTCTTTCATTTCAAATTTTAAAATTTCACTTCACCAAAATGTGTCTCAATTTTGCAAAGTACCTAAGCTATTTTTTTTTTCTCCAAAACAATTTTCTCAAACAATCCACCATGGATTAGTACTACCTGGGGGCAGAGGAACCGGAGGGGGAACTTGTTAAAAACAAGTACACATTCCTAGATCCCGGTTGAAACTTAGTGTATCAGCCAACTTTGGGAATGGGGGCCCAGAATCAGTATTTTAAATATGCCTCCTAAATGATTCTTTTTTTTTTTCTCGGCTGAGTTTGGTCTTCATTGCTACGCACAGGATTTCTATAGTTGTGGAGAGTGGGAGCTACTCTTTGTTGCAGTGCCCGGGCTCCTCATTGCAGTGGCTTCTCTTGTTGTGGAGCACAGGCTCTAGGCATGCGGACTTCAGTAGTTGTGGCAGGCGGGGTCGGTAGTTGTGGCTCACAGGCTCAGTAGTTGTGGTGCACGGGCTTAGTTGCTCTGTGGCATGTGAGATCTTCCCAGACCAGGGGTCGAACCCATGTCCCCTGCGTTGGCAGGTGGATTCTTAACCGCTGCACCACCAGGGGAGCCCCCTCCTAAATGATTCTTAAGCACATGCACCAAAAGTTGAGGACCACTGTTGTAGGAATATGAAAATGCATAGGTTTTTAGAATAAAAACTCAAAACATAGTTTAAGTGCATTTCCTTGTTTGTTTTTCAATATAAATGTATGGCTTGAAACTAGTGGTTTTCAAGGTGTGGTCCAGGGGACCCCTGGAATCACCAAGACCTTTTCATGGAGTCCACAGATCAAAACGACTTTTGTAATAATACCAAGACGTTTTTTGACATTTTCATACTAATTCTCTCATAGATGTGCAATGTAGTTTTCCAGAGGCTAAGTGGTGAGTGGTATCACCACAAACTGAATGCAGAAGCAGAGAGGAGGATGTAGCCTTCCTTTATTAAGCTAACTAAACATTAAAGAGAGTCTCAAAAAATATAAAACAATGCCACACTTCTCATTATATATTTTTTGTTTTGAAAAAAGTTATTTTTTTAATAAAAACATGTTATTTATGTTAATATATGATGCATATTTTGTTATTTTAAAATAAGTTAATAAACATTTAAAAAATTACTTAGTTTAAATTTCAGATACAGTAAATATCAGTAGATATAATTCACATAAACAGAAGCTGTTTGGGGTGTTCAATAGTTTTTAAGACAGTAAAGTTGTCCTGAGCCAAGAAGTTAGAGAGCTGTTATCCCCAATTTTTTTTTTTCTATAAAATCATCCTAGGGGATCTCAATGGAAACTCTTTCCTGGTCTTTGATCCTCTGTGCAGTTTGAATCCTTGTGACTTATGACCAACCAACTGCTTGACCAGGTGAACAAATATACTGTGGGGACTTTGGTGAAGCCCTTTGTCTATTCAAGGGTAAACAGTGATGGTTTCCATGAAGACTAAGTAAAAATCTAGAAAAACAAGCTCTCAGAATTCCATTCAAGTAGCCAAGTCTGGTCAAACGCTGAAAGAGGAACAGATGAGGCATTATTAAAACAAAGATGTTTTAGGCATGCATAATATGACACAGCAAAAACAGCATTGTCCTTGAAGCAAACACGCTTGGGAGTTAAGATTTCTATTTCTTGCTCTCTGCTCTTAGGCAAATCAAACCTCTCTGGGCCTCAGTTTTCGCATCTGGGGTTTATACTGGAATCTAAGTCATTCATTCATTCATACATTTATTCATTCTTTCTATCTTTTATTCAACAAGTATTTATTAAACATCTCCTTGGCTCCAGATACATTAAGTATTGGAGATATATAGGCCGATGATCTAATGTCTGACTCTAGCAGTCTATAAGGAAGATAAATTATTTAAATTATTTTTTACTCTAACTAAAATAGCTCCCCATGTTTACAACTTTTTATCTCTTTACACTGCTAGGTATTTCTTCATAGCACTTATTATCACATAGTGTATTATATATATATATATATATTTGGGGGGGGGTACTTATTTCTGTGCTGTCACCAAACTGTAAGTCCCAGGAGGAGAGCAACTTAGTCATGTTGACCAAGGCTTTCCAAGCACGTGGTTGCCATTCAGTAACTCTTTGTTGAATGAATGAAAGAAAAAAGGAATAAAAAAGAAGATAAACATGGGGGAAAGAAAGAAAAAGAAAAAAGAGCAAGAGAATGCTTAGGAAAACAAATCAATATGCTTATTGAGAAAAGGATGAGTTAAAGTTAGGTGAAGTATTGGAGAGACAGAAAGAATTCCAGGCAGGGGGAAGAGCATGCATGAAGACTTAAAATGTGGAGTAACATGAAATTGTAAGTCATTTAATCCACAGAGCTGAAATGTGTGATCTGCACGGCAGGAGAAGTGCTGCAAGAGATGGACAGTTCTCACGTTCTCTGAATCTATGAAGGAACTGGCAACTTTGTGCCAGGTTTCCACTTCCCTACCTGGGCAATGTGGATTTCTCCGTGAACTGGACTGATAGATATTTAGTTTTAGTGTGGGAAGGTTTTTAGCCATTGAAAGGAAAAAAATACTGTTTTCCTTCTCTGCACACACACTACTGTTAAGACTTCACTTCTGGTCACCAAATGTGTGGATTTTTTTCCTCACACTGACCAATTCTCTAGCAACAGCTGGTATCCTACAATTTAGCCCAGTTCTGACACTATCTACCTAGTGCTAGCATCAGACCCCACAGGTTAAAAGGATCAGTCTCACAAGACTAGCCCCTCACTTCAGACACCAATCACAAGTCTTGGTTGTCACCTGTGCTTCTTACTGACTGGCTACAAATCAGAAGTTCCCACAACCCCTCCTCCAGTTTGATAATTTGTTAGAATGGCTCACAGAACTCAGAAAAACAGTTTACATACTAGGTTATTGGCTTATTATGAAAGGATACAACTCAGGAACAGCCAAATAGAAGAGATGCATATGGGAAGGGACACAGAGCTTCCATGCCCTCTCCAGGCCTACCACCCTCCCAGCACCTCCACGTGTTCACCAAACCAGAAACTCTCTGATCTCCAAGCTCCATACTTTAGGGGGTTTTATGGAAGCTTCATTAGGCATGGTTGATTAAATTATTGGTGTTGGTGATTAACTCAACCTCCAGCCCTTCTCCCCTTCCTAAAGGGTAGAGGGTAGGGATGAAAGTTCAAACCCTCTAATCACTGGGTCGGTTACCTTGGCAACTAGCCTTTATCAGTAGTTATCTAGGGGCTTTCCAAAATTCACCTCATTAACATAAATTCAAGTGTGGTTGAAAGGAACTCTTTGTGAATAACAAAAGACACCCCTCTCATCTTTATTGCTCTAGAGCTATTTCAGGACCCGGGACAAAAAACAAAAGATGCTTCCATTTCTCCTATTGCTTAGGAAATTACCAGGGTTTTAGGAGCAGTGTGTAGGGGAGGAAGACCAAATTTATATTTCTTATTATAAATCACGATATCACAGCCATCATCTAACAATCTTGATGACGGTATTATTATGATTATGTTTAATGTATACTGAATTCCTACTAAGTGAAGAGCACTTATATATCATATCATCTTTAAACAACTTTATGAGTTAGAGACTATTATTAAATCCCACATTACAGATAAGAACATTGAGGAGTTATGGAATCTTGCCAAAATAAGTGAACTATGGTAGCCAGTCTCTAAGAAGGCCCTCAATGATCTTTACCCCCTGATATTCCACCCATGCATCATCTACTCCCATAAATGAAGTCAGAGCTGATCTGTGTGCCCAATAAAATATGGCACAAGTGATGGTGTTACTGAGTGCAAGCTCGCTCTGCTCACCACAGGCCAAGAAATCAGAGACGAGGTGTTGAGGCAATGAATATGTCTTTATTCGGAGAGACTGAGAAGATGGTGGACTAGGGTCCCAAAAACCATCTTATTGGGGTCTGGATGTCAGTTTCTTTTAGAGAATCAGAGAGGGAGAGGAGGTGAGGAAGTAAAGTAAAAAGGGCCATCAGTCTTGCAAAAGACCTCCTGGAATGACCAGCCTTGGTGAGAGGGTGTGTTAATTTCTTCTTTCTTGCAGCCATTCACAGGTGGGCAGGGTCAGATGGTCTCCCTGTGAGCTGAACAGAGGCACTTTAACATTCAGGTAGAGGGGCAGGTGTCCCTGAGGCAGGCCATTATGTATGATTATAATAAGGAAAGCAACGAAAAACAAAGGTTAAAGTCAAAGAAACAGATCCAACATGGAGTCAAAATTGGCTCTTCCCTGTTACAATGGTATATGATTCAGAAACTAGGTTATAAAAGATATTGCATCTTCAACCTTACCTTTTGAATTGTGAATTGTGAAGACACTCAAGCAGTCCTGTGGAGAGGTCCATGCAAAGAGAAACTGAGGCCTCCCATGAAGGGACAGCACCATTGAAACTGGAGGGAAGGGGGCAGGGCACAAACTGTAAAAGAATGACATAGTCCAAGGTCATGACGTAAACTGATTAGAACCAAATAGATCCAAGATGGTGGACAAGCTGACTTCCACTAGACCTTGAGCCTCAGTATATATATATTCATTGTAACACATCAGAAAGCTAAATGACACAGCCACCAGCACCATGACAGTTCTGAGGCCCAACATCAAAGATCCAAAAGTGGGTGGTGGGCAAATTCCTGGAAATCCCCACCCCTTCCCCAAAATAGCTGGAATACTCCTCCCACGCATTAGCCTATGAAGTTACCCACCCCTATAAAAACTGCCAACCCCATACCCTGGTGCCTTTCTCACCTTCTGAGATGGCCCACACTCTGTGGAATGTGTTTCTCTCTAAATAAATCCTCTTCTTACCTATCACTTTGTCACTGAATTCTTTCTGCTATGAGACATCAAGAACCTGAGCTTCTTTAAGTCCTGAAACCAGGTGTGTGATCTCAGTTAAAAGACCGTGGGTTTTGGCTGGGTTCGAGTCCCAGCCACATGGGTTCAAGTCTCAATCCGAGGTGCACCGTTTCACCGTCTGTGTCAGCCACCTTGAAAGTGTATTCTCCAGTCCTAATCAAGCCTTCAGATGACTTCAGCCCCAGCCGACATCTGACAGCAACTTCACAAGAAAACCCAAGCCAGAACTGCCCAGCCAAGCCTCGCCTGAATTCCTGACCCATAGGAACTATAAGAGGTAAAAAATGATATGGTTGTATTAAGCCACTAAATTTGGGGGTAATTTATTATACAGGAATAGATCATTAATACAGTTGGGCTTCAAAGTCAGATTTGTCTGAGTTGAGAACCAGATTTCTTCATCTTTTTTTCTCTTGCTACCTCTGATTTTTAAAAAAAAGGCTTGTCTTACTGAGTGTGACCTAAATAGTGTCCCAGGAGTTATGGAATCCAGGAGAGTATTTGAGTTATAGGACATAATACAAGATTCCAAAAGTACTCAATACGCCCAGATAAAAAGCAACTCCAAATGAAATCCGTTTTCCTAATTTCTCATTTTTTAAGTTTCAAGGGGCCATTTTAAATATGAAAACTCTTACTGAAGTAGATGAAGTTTTGAAATGCTTCCTAAACAATTTCACTTATTACATTTGTTATACATGTTAAATTACATATTATATAAAATAATGTTCTAATTTAGAAATGTTATTTTCCCCCACTCTAACATCAGTAAACTGTTTTACTCATATTCTTCGTATGCATATTTTACATCCTTGCTATAGATATCCATGGATCAACAGCATTGGCGTCTGGGAACTTGTTAGAAACGCAGAATCTATAGCTCTCCCCTAGACATATTGAATCAAAATGTGCATTTTAACAAGATGCCCAGGTGATTGGTGTGCACATTAAACTTTGAGATGTACTGGTCTACACAAGAGTTGTAATCACTTGTGTCATCTGTTTTCTAGAATACATAATCTTCACTTCCACGCAAGCTGCTTGCAGTATAGCATGCTATGAACTTCTGTATGACGCTACGGCAGATGCTGCTCATTGCTCTCCCAATAGCCATTATTCTTTACCTTAACTATGGAACTCCCATTTTGTTTGGGTGTAACACTGTGCCCAGTTAGAAAAACTCAACTTCCCAGACTTCTTTGCAGCTAGGCTTGACCATACAACAGAGTTCAACTTCTGACTAATGAGAGGTAAGCAAAAATTGCTGGATGGGGCTTCAGGAAAAATTCTTCGTAAAACGGGTACTCGGGGCTTCCCTGGCGGCACAGTGGTTGAGAGTCCGCCTGCCGAGGCAGGGGACACGGGTTCGTGGTCCGGTCCCGGAAGATCCCACATGCCACGGAGCGGCTGGGCCCGTGAGCCATGGCCGCTCGGCCTGCGCGTCCGGAGCCTGTGCTCCGCAACGGGAGGGGCCACAGCAGTGAGAGGCCCGCGTGCATTTTTGGGCTTGCCACCTGATCCTAATCCTTTCTTTCATTTCTGCCTGAAATGTGGACATGAAGCTAGAAGGTGGAGCTGTCATGTTATAATCACAAGGATTAAAATCACACAATGAGGATGGCGGAGGGAAAGTGAAAAGGAGCTTGTGTTCCTAATGGGACTGTGGTATG
Source organism: Lipotes vexillifer (assembly GCF_000442215.2). NCBI lineage: Eukaryota > Metazoa > Chordata > Mammalia > Artiodactyla > Lipotidae > Lipotes > Lipotes vexillifer. Next base: position 5,178,916 of record NW_006777583.1, on the reverse strand, counting down.
GCTAAATCAGACTTGGACTGCTCAAATCCAAACTTCTTGCCATGTGAGAAGAATTCAACTTTTTGTGATTAAGCCATTGTAGTTAGGCTTCTATTACATGCAGCTGAACACAATCGTGAAGCAAGCTGCAGGTACACGTTTATGTAACAGCAGGATGGTACTGCTGTGTTGTTTTTCATTTCTTCTGTAGGTATGTATTTCCCTGGTTGCCCAAATTTAACCACTTACTATACTGCTTTTAAAAGTAGTTTTAAAAAGGCTTATTTACAAGAACATTTCATCACAACCATGGGGTCATATATGCAGGAATAATGACTAAATGTATGTTCATTTATATTCCTCCTTTGTTTTTAATCTATGTCCATCAGGTGACCTCTATCAGCAGCCATAATTAGTATTGATAGAGTGCTTACCCATTTAGTACTTTGTTTTCCAAAATTATGTAATTGAGATAGGGCCTTATAATAGGAAGACTTTGTAAAATTGCAAATGTAAGGCAATTTCCCCTTTTCTGATCATCCTTAACTTCTATTTAGGCATTTATAGGCATCAGAATAAATCTGTGCATCCAGCATTCTGAATCTAGATAGAGCCAATAGTAAGGGGGCTGACCGGAGAGGGGTCTCTCCTATGCAGGGTGATTTCTTTAGGATTAGGAATTAAAGGTAGAATAAGGAGCAGAAACACATGTTTAGAGTTTGGAATAAAAATCCTGATGCAGAAGCAGTTTCTAGAGAAGCAGCTGAATTCATTTTAGGGGCTCAAGGCCCTATAGATCGTGCACTTTGGGGAATGATGGGGAGGAGGCTGTATCCACGTTGTAGCACAAAGGGAACCGGATAGAAAACTACTAGGAGAATGGGAGTTTCCTCCCAGAAACTTTGGGCTTTGGGTTTCCAGAGTAATATGGGATGGGGTTGTAGTTATTTATTGGGTTATTAATGGACAGGTGGACCCCAGGACACTGGAGGACTTGGGAAGGACTGGAGTTGCATCTGTAAAATCACCTGGCAGATGTGTCTGGCATATGTTTGAGATCCACTGTAGGTTTGTCAAATGTATGTTCATTTGGTCTATATCCAAGGTAATCATCAGCATAATACAAAAGCTTATCCAGAATATTAATCAAAACAACAGTTTTATCAAGCCAAAATGTTCCATACAAAACTCCAGAATTGGAATTAAAGATTCAGAATGGGCTTCCCTGGTGGCACAGTGGTTGGGAGTCTGCCTGCCCATGCAGAGGACACGGGTTCGAGCCCTGGTCCGGGAAGGTTCCATATGTGGCAGGGCAACTGAGCCCGTGTTCCACAAATGCTGAGCCTGCCCTCTGGGGCCCGCGTGCTACAACTGCTGAGCCCATGTGCCACAGCTGCTGGGGCCCGTGTGCTTGGAGCCCATGCTCCGCAGCGGGAGAGGCCACCACAGTGAGCAGCCCGTGCACTGCAGCGAAGAGTAGACCCCACTGACTGCAGCTGGAGAAAGCCCACGCGCAGCCTCGAAGACCCAATGCAGCCAAAAATAAATAAATTTATTTAAAAAAACACAAAAAACGAATACATAGGTAGTCTGAAATGGAGGGGAAAAAAAGATTCAGAATGAACAAACACTTGAGGAGCATCTGCTTTGTGTCAAGCATCGTGAAGGTACTTTTACATGCACTTTCACCCACGAGCAACTGCCCTCTCCACAGAGGTTTACTTTGTTCATCTGACCAAAATGGAAACCCCTGCTGCTCTTGCTGAGCCCTCCTGTGCTGATCACGCCCAGGATGCTCCACCCCTGAGGAGGAGGAGCCTGAACAGCCAGGAGCCTACGAGCTGGCTCCGAGCACCTGTTCCATTGTCTCGCCCTCACCCCCGCAAGGCTTCTGGGTAAGAATGAATTTTTTTCTAATCTGAATAATGCATGTCATTCCTATTCTAGAGCTATACTTAGGCCTAAAACAAATAATGGCCTTCCTTAAGTTAATATCTTTCCACTGAGACATCTATCGCCTATTAACTTCACCTGACTATACCTCAGTCAACGGAACTAGCGGAAGTCATGTAACAGAGAAACGACGATAAAGAGGGATCCCAAATTGTAGTTTGATCCCAAATTATAGTTAGGTGTTATAGCTAAAAATTTTTTTTGATGTACCAGACCAATGTGTCTCAAATTTGAGAACTATATTAACCTTTTCAAGGACAAAACCTTCTTGTAAAGTCCCAAGAATATGTTCACTTACTTCAGTGGGAGAAACACTCCCTTAAAGAAACAGAAGTCTTGGGTTTTCCTGGTGGCGCAGTGGTTAAGAATCCTCCTGCCAATGCAGGGGACACGGGTTCAATCCCTGGTCCGGGAAGATCCAACATGCCACGGAGCAACTAGGCCCGTGTGCCACATACTGAGCCTACTCTCTAGAGCCTGTGAGCCACAACTACTGAGCCCAAGTGCTGCAACTACTGAAGCCTGCGTGCCTAGAGCCTGTGCTCCACAACAAGAGAAGCCACCGCAATGAGAAGCCTGTGCACCACAAGGAAGAGTAGCCCCCGCTCGCCACAACTAGAGAAAAGCCCGCGCGCAGCAACGAAGACCCAACACAGCCAAAAATAAATAATTTTTTTTTAAAATTAAAAGAAACGAAACAAAAGTCTTATTCTACAAAAAGAGTTTTCCAGATATGAATTATCACTGCAGATGAATGATCTCTTTATAACAAGGTGATTTTTATGCTATCTTTAAGATGAGAACTCAACATTTAAAACTGTTCACAAAACTCCCTCCTCTAAGAAACAGCAAATCCCTCTCACCTGCCGCATAGGTGGAGAAAACCTATACCAGCCAAGAGTCTATTTCTATACAAAACCATTCCCAATCACATATGGGGTCTTTGGAGGCCCTAACAGTGTAAGGCACTGCGCTGTTTCCTTCTGTGTGCTTTAAGGGGAACTATATCGCGGCATGATGCTTTCCGTTTGTTTCCGTAGAATATTGTTAATCTGGTTCCATTGGTCTGGGTTTGCTGGCTGTGTGAATGGTTGATGTCTTAGGCACAGGTGAAATTTTCAACTTTGTTTTGCACAAGCTTTTAAGCCCAGCTTGCATATGCTCAAGTGTCAGACACCCACCCTGAGATGGGTTCTCTGACCTGGAGATACCCATTCCAACCAGTTAGTGGTGTTGCAAGAAATCCAGGGCCTTGGAGGAGCTTTGTCCTCTGAGGCTGCTGGCTGCCCAGAAATCTGAGTCATGCTTTTATGATGACATCTGGTTGCTGGCCATATGGCGTTTCAAGGGGTCTGTGATCATTTTCTGAAAGAATTCAGCAGAATCATGTTACAGTGTCCAGGGTCTAAAAGAGGCATTTGGCACTGACACAAGAAACACATTACTGGTGACTCTGTTGGCACCATATAGAAAGGGGGCAAACCCTGGGAAAGCTTGGCTTAACCCAGTAAGGGACAAAGCAAGGAAAGGATTGGCTGGGATGCCCATCAAAGATTTTGTAGTTCAAAGGACTCATAGTAGATTTATTCTAAAATTTTGGACAGAAATTTCAGGATCATATTTATTAATAGTTTCATTTCGTTACTATACAAACCATTGCTTCAAAAATACTGATCATTAAAAACCTCAAAGAAGATGTATTGTTATTACTAGAAGGAACAGTGTCACATCTGTGATGCTGTCTTTCAGCAGTAGGGTGACAAGTGACTTTTTTCTTGCTTCTGTATATTTTCTGTAATTTCCAAATGAGCTACAATAATGCAGGAGTAGGGATTTAGACTCAGATGATTGGCTCCACTAGCTAATACCTATGTGGCCTTGGGCAAGTTATTAACTCACTCTACTTCCATTTCCTTCTGTCAAATGGCAATACTAATACTAATCTGCTTTCATGAAGCTCTTGTGAGGGTTGAATGAGACAATACAAATAAAGAGTCAAGACAGTGCCTGGCACATAGGAACTACACCCACATTTTAGCTCTTGTTACTATTATTACTGTACTTTATTGATTCTAAGACTCACTGTTTTTCTCTGTCCAATTTGTGATTTCTTTCTAATTGGGATGTATCTTACCTTAGATGGTGTGAAATGGCTTAAAGGACCGTTCTTTTTTCTGTCTTGATGATACATGAGACAGACATGCATCTTAAGCAATAATTTGTGTTAGCTGAGTAGTTATTTCTGACTCTATATATTTCCTGTGAGGGATGTGACAGAATAGCATTTAGACCTGATGTTTTTGGCCACTGTCCACCCCCTCCCTTCCTGCCTCCCCAGCTGAGGGGTACGGTGGATGCTGGGCTGCAGGGACCCACCCCTTCCTTGCCTGGTCCTCGTGGAACTGCAGTATGGAGGGGTGGGTTGAATCCAGGGGAGTGCTGGGCTTTTGGGGCACTTGCAGCACACCTGGAGAAATAGATAAGGAGTAGAATAAATTTGGGTGGCAAAATGGTAGTCTAAAATGGAAGGTTTAGGCGTGGCCACATCACACAGACTTTTGACCATGGTGGTTTAGTGCAGTCTGCACAGCTGTACAATTAACTTTTGACTGCTGCAGCCTGCACCAGAG
>NW_006777583.1:5103904-5174344 GCF_000442215.2 Lipotes vexillifer | reverse complement strand
TCTTTCCCTTGGGCCACTCGGTATTTTGAACTTGCTGATTACGGCTGCTTATGAGGCTTTATTCACAGGCCAGTGGCTGTCTTTTATAGAGGAGGACCCAGTAAATGTAGGGGATCCATGGTTGGCCTCAGCAGATAGCCATGAGGGGCTGGCGAGCAAGCCTACCCTGGCCTTGCTGTCCTCCACAGAGGTACTGTCCCCAAGTGGTGGCTTTGATGTGTAGGCTGCAGCTCATTTCTTGGATTACACAGGCACATGTGCTTCAGCCTCCTGGGCTTCCTGCAATACCAGTGGGCTTCAGAGGGATTAATAGTGGAGGAGCTGAGGCAATCATCCACTTACAGGGAAAAGAGATTTTTTTGGATATACTTTTAAAGCAGCGTTCTTTTGCTGCTTTAAAATGCAATGCAGGGCTTCCCTGGTGGCGCAGTGGTTGAGAGTCCACCTGCCAATGCAGGGAACACGGGTTCGTGCCCTGGTCTGGGAGGATCCCACATGCCGCGGAGCGGCTGGGCCCGTGAGCCGTGGCCGCTGAGCCTGCGCGTCCGGAGCCTGTGTTCCGCAGCGGGAGAGGCCACAACAGTGAGAGGCCCGCGTACCGCAAAAAAAAAAAAAAAAATGCAATGCAGCTGCTGTGTTTGTGTGTGTGTTGCAGAGCGTTTCAATTATGAGTGCCAGACCTTGGTGGGGAGCATTAGCTGAGCTGTGTCAATTCCATTCTGCCTCCAGACCAAAGAAGGGAGCTGTCAAGGAGCTAATTTGGGGGTCACAGGACTTGTGCACAGATTCAGAAATCACTCTCCACCATGTGATCTTAATAAGGCTCAGATTAGAAAGCAGGGTTTTTAGGACTAGTGAACCCAGAGCAAGAGGTAGTGGAAACAGCCTCTATGGCCAAAGAGGGGAAAGGCCTGCTCACACAAGAATGTAAATGCTATGTAATGAACTGGGGCCTACATTCAAATCGGTATTGGCGTGCTAGTGAGGTACAACCTGTGCTCTGATTGAAAACTATGTAACCATGTCCCATCTAGACTAACACACACCTTTTGTGGTTATCCAATTCTGATTCTGTGGAGATATTTTACAGCTCTGTAAGTTGAAAATAACTGATGGCAATGCAAATTAATTGTTGTCTACAGACACAGAAATGATTCTTTCTGTGGAGGGGCAACGCTTACCCGCCATCCTGTGCGAAAGCCAATTTTGTATCTATTTGCACATTCATTTCAGTATTCCTTACTCCATAAGAATTTGTGCTGCTTTGATTTCTCCTTTGAACCAGTTGCCTGTCTCTTCCATTTAATCAGTGAGTTAAATAAAATCTTTACTGTAAGTTCATATTATATCTGTATGTGAGTTATGATTTTGCTTCTTTTGAAAATATCTTTTAACACTAGAAACATGGGGTTCAAAGGCTAAATGGAAACTTAGGAAATGTTAAATACACTGGGTGAGAAGGAAAGTCCCCTCAAATAAGACTGGGGATGCCACTAGGTCAAATTTCTAGACTTTGCTCAAAGCAGCAATATCTTAAATGCCCTTCTCTGAGAAAAGACAGTATGCATAGGTGGATTTCTCTTCCAGTCTAGAAAATTCATAGTTCTAAAAATAATCTCTCGCCAAGAGATATTTCCCAATTGATTTAAAGTTCCCAGGTCATGGTCTCTGGACAACTGACATAAACCCTGGCACACTGGCACAGCTCAAAACAAGGTGGTGCCCCTTCTCTCAATGCCACTGAATCTCTACTGTGGTCTTGCCAACTCCTTTTGGTTTGGACTAAGTACTGAGTTGTCGGAATATAATTTTGTTCTGGGCTAACTGCCCAAGGTACTGGGGATTGAGTCATTTTCTAAATTTGGTAGCTGTGGGCCAGTGCTATGATAATCTTGTATGTCCTACTAACATTTAACTCTGGACTTTTTTCAAGGGTGGTTAGTAAAGATTTGGCATTAAGTAATCCACTTTTTATGAACAACATTAATTATGGTATGAGGCAGCTTAAACTATAGCTGCTGCAAGAATCACAACTTTACCCAAGATGGAGAATCCCTCTATCAAAACTGAGCAAGATTAGATATTGAGAAGGGTGCATTTTGAACATTAATGTCTTTGTACTTTAACTCTGAAAAGTAAGGGAAATTGTTTCTGGACTTTTCATTTCTTTGGACCATAGTGACTTTAGATTCACTTTGTAACCAGGGCTTAGTGACGGACCCCCGTTGCTATTTGAGAATGAAAAGGAGTTTCTATTCATATTTCTATGTTGACAATTTTTTGCTGGGCTATCTTAATGTTGTCATTTACTGTCATGGTGAACCTGTAACAAACTATGTTGGACAGTGAGGCTGCTCAGGATTTGTGATGGGATACAAAAGACGTAGCCAACTTTCATAATTGGGTAGAAAGTGGCTTTGACCCTAATCCACCTAATGTATTGCTCTGATACATTTTTGAGCCTCTGGAGGCAAAATCAAAACTCCCACCGTCGTTCCAGGATGCCATTCAAAGGGGAAGGGGGCTTCCCTGGTGGCGCGGTGGTTGGGGGGTCCGCCTGCCGATGCAGGGGACACGGGTTCGTGCCTCGGTCCGGGAGAATCCCACATCCGCGGAGCGGCTGGGCCCGTGAGCCATGGCCGCTGAGCCTCCGCGTCCGGAGCTTGTGCTCCGCGACGGGAGAGGCCACAACGGTGAGAGGCCCGCGTGTCGCAAAAAAAAAAAAGGGGAAGGCATTGGTATTGGGAAACACTCATGGTGAGAGCACGCGGGATGTTACTGGCAGACTGCTGATATTTTCCCCCAAGGGGGAGGCTGTGCCCCAGGATTAATGGTTAATAGAACACAAAACTAGAGTATATGTTTGGGGAATACTTCCACGGGAAGTACGTTCATTAGGTAACACTTTCTCCACCATGAGAAAGCCATGAGTTTGGAAGGAGACAATGGGCAAGGATAGCATACTCTTCATTTTCCCTCCCTTCCTAGAGTGAGCTGCCCAGAGAGAACATGTATGTGCCTTCCTCCTCCACGTGCAGAGGACGGCCCTGCCAGTGCTGTTGGGAGAGAGGCTAATTCCATTTCCTATACCAGGAAGCTTTTCTATCCACAAGATACGAGCCCCCTTCTCCAGCATCGGTTTTATCAGTAACAAAGGTGGTAATTGGATCACATATCTGGTTGGATTTTCTTTGGGGTTTTTTTGTTGTTGTTCCCTAACAACATGTCATTAATCTCAGTGCTTATGAGTGAGCACAGATTGGCCTCATTGTAAATCTACTTTATCAGTGGTGTTATGGTTTACTAACTATTTCCTGTGAATGAATGTTGAGCTCGTCTCGGGTCTGGCTGGTAGAGATCACACACTGTTGAGCCCTTGCATGTTCCTGTGCACTCATGTGATGTAGTCTGTGTCTAAACAGTTTTACCAACTTCTGTGGCTTTAGACATTTTTTTAAACATCTTTTTGACTTGGAAGCCCCTCCTTCCCTTCCAATAAAAAGGAGGGGGGAAAACCTTATTTTACTTATTTACTTTAAAATTTATAGTACAGAAAAGGCTTTATACGCTGTTGTCAACTTCTTTTTTTAATTTATTTTTGGCTGTGTCGGGTCTTCGCTGCAGCACGGGCTTTTTCTAGTTGTGGCGAACGAGGGTTACTCTTTGTTGTGGTGTGCGGTTTTCTCATTGCGGTGGCTTCTCTTGTTGCGGAGCACGGGCTCTAGGTGCATGGGCTTCAGTAGTTGTGGCACATGGGCTTAGTAGCTGTGGCTCGCGGGCTCCAGAGTGCAGGCTCAGTAGTTGTGGCTCACGGGTTTAGTTGCTCCACGGCATGTGGGACCTTTCCGGACCAGGGCTCGAACCTGTGTCCCCTGCATTGGCAGGAGGATTCTTTATTTTCTTTCTTTTTTTTTTTAATCCAGGCTTGCTAAAGTGATAAATCAGTGGGATGGGTGAGTGCTCGCTCTAGAGAAGGGTTTCTTTTATTTATTTATTTTTTGGCCTCACCATGTGGCGCTCCCTGACCAGGGATCGAACCCATGCTCCCTGTAGTGGAAGCTTGGAGTCTTAACCACTGGACCACCAGGGAAGTCCCGGCAGGAGGATTCTTAACCACTGCGCCACCAGGGATTGTTGTCCATTTCTACTTCTTTTTTTGTGCATTGCCTCCTCCCTTTTCCCATTTTGTTTGATGTGGCATTTGGTAAATCTATTCTATAGTAAAGACCTACACCCTTTGTTGTAAACACTGAAAATACTGACATCTGTTTCTTTTAAATTTTATTTCAAACTCAAGGAGAAGAAGTGTGTCATTTTTGGACTATCTTGGAATCCCAGTATTGTGCACTACTGTATTAAATGGCACATGTATTCTGTTTAAAGTTATCTCTTAATCATTCAAAATAAATTAATCACATTCCAAATCAGTCTCTTATATTTAAAATTAACCCCAGAACTAGTGTGTGTTCATACACATACACACATACACACACACACACCATACATTCATTTTCAATATTTGAATGAGAACCAGTTTACCTGAGGAGATATTTTAATAATTTATTCAAGAAAGAACAGCTTTGTAGAAAAATAAACCTTATCTAAGGCTCCAGGATGGGGATTTAAGCAAAATTCATCCACATTATAACAGTTTTGTTAGCATCTCAGTCTCCAAAGACATTATTCACCAAATAACTTCCCTTTTAGTGAGATACAAAAAAACTGAACAAGCACATACAATCACACAAGTGCACGTACTAGAAAATTCAGTTACAGATTCAGAACACTGTAACCAGTTTTTCAGACCCCGTTATCTCTATTTTGGTTTCTTTCAGCTATTTGCTCCACTTTTATCTTTCTGCATTTCCCCACATTACTTAAGAGAGTATACATTACATACATACACACACACATACATATATGTACATACATATACATATCAATATATACACATACATATATGTATATACATATACATTCATATATAATATATTGATATTTTCTTTTTACTTCACAGTTGATGCTGTGATATTAGTTTTATATCAGGTAGTTGTAGATATATTCCTTTTATCATCAGAAAAAAAGTTTATGTGCAAAATCTTCAAGTGTTGCCCATGTGAAAAACAATAGTAGGAATTCCCTGGCTGTCCAGTGGTCAGGATTCTGGGCTTTCACTGTCGGTGGTGCAGGTTTAATTAATGGTTGGGGAACTAAGCTACCACAAGGTGTGGCCAAAAAATAAAAATAAAAACAAGAAAAACGCTAGCATAGAGGAAGTAGGATCCATTTGACAACGCACAGTAAAACTCTCAGCTGTCCAGATCCCCAAAGGGGTCTGAGATCCGTGTGTCTCAGGCCCCATCAGTCTGGAGCACATTGGAGTAGCTCATGATTTCACTGGCTGTGCCTTCTACCCACTATTGTGGGGTTTCTGGCCTTTTCCAAACCCCTGGAGGGTCTCATGTGTTGCCCACACACAGTGCTTTCAGCTACCAGGGAATGGCTGTTAGTACTCCACTCCCTGGGGCACACTTCACAGGCCTGCAGGTAGGTGGCAGTGTGAAGAAACACGGAGGAAGGGAGGATGTGGGCCAGAGGACAGTAAGAACCACAGTTTCTCAGAATGCCCCCTCTCTCATTCAGTCACCACTCTCCTGCACCTTCTTTTGTAGGTGCTCCTTTTCCTTTCTTTTTTTTGTTTTTGGGGTTTTTTTGGCTGCACTGGGTCTTCACTGGTGCGCGTGGGCTTTCTCTAGTTGCAGCGAACAGGGGCTACTCTTAGTTGCAGGGTGCGGGCTCTAGGTGCGCAGGCTTCAGTAGTTGTGGTGCGTGGGCTCAGTAGTTGTGGCTTGCGGGCTCTAGAGCGCAGGCTCAGTAGTTCTGGTGCTTGGGCTTAGTTGCTCCATGGGATCTTCCTGGACCAGTGCTCAAACCCATGTCCCCTGCACTGGCAGGCGGACTCTTAGCCATTGCACCACCAGGGAAGTCCCTCACTTTTCTTTAAGTGAGTTTCTTCTCCAGGAACCCTGAGTCCTCTCCCTGGGCCATTCTTGTCATGATCACCTAGCTCTGAGCCCTAGGTCAGGCCCAGCTGGGGTTTAAGCTAAAGCTCCTATTACATTTTCTAGTTGGTTGAGTTGCAAAGAGTTAAACATGTATTCACTGGAAAACAAAATTTCAAAAAGTTTTAGATGGAATGCAGTTCAGTCTTCACTGATGTCTTAAACAATGTAATCTGAACGTGTCAAACTTTCCTTATTGACTCAGGGTCAACATTGTGAACATGATTGCTGGCACCGTTCTGTAATATAGCTATTTCCTGTCTGTTGAGGGGTGTAACTGTCTGTCCCCATTCCTAAACTGCTATGCTGTTGAGTATCCTATGTGTTTTATTCATGGTTATAGTGCCTCCCTTGCTGCCTTTCTATCAGCTCTCATGTCTGGTAGTGAACATCCTTGTGAATTAGAAGCTGGAAAAGAAATCTTAATAAACTAGGTGTAAAATAAGAATAAATGGGCTCTGCTGAGAACTATTGGAGTTTTCCCATAAATGCCATGCATGACCTCGAGTGAATGTGGGGAATCTTCATTTGGGGGTCTTCATTTTGGCTGCTCTGCTGCCTCTGTGATTTAGCACTTGGGTCACAGCTGAATCTCTGATCTGTGACTATACATCCTGATTTTTCCATGAAAATCCTGGCGTCCCGGAGTAATATGTTAATAGTGTCCTGTTTCATTCTCAAAAGTGCTCCAGATAGGATCATAGATTCAGTGGTCACCCTACAGATGAGTGATGTCATCAGCATGAATAAATACTGTACTAATTTCTTCTCCGAGTGATCTGTATATCAGGATTGTACTCGGAGTCACAAAAAAATTTAAAAAGAAAACATGAAAATATATGGTAGAGCTCCATTCTAAAGATTTCTAGATTTGTCCGCCCAACAGAAAACTGAGATGGAAGAAGGAAAACTCATATTAAGTGCCTCCTGTTTACTTTATTCTTTATTAGATACATTCACATTTACCAAACTTGTTTAATCCTCAGGGTAGATGTTAATTCCTTTTTATATAAAAGGAGAATTAGCTCACAAACCTTGGGGATGACAGAAAGAAAGAAAAGATAAGCCTTGGACCATTGATGGACTTGTGTCAGATTCTTTCCTTCTGTTTCCAATCACAACATATGTCAGGGTCATACAGCCAGCTGGAGTACCTCTTCCTGGTAACTTTATAGCATTGTCCTCACTTTTGGTTAAGGGGCAGAGGTCGGGTAGAAAAAGAAAGGCTTAATTTAATTCTGAAATATTTGGAAAGCCTTGGTTTGGAAGAAGTGCTGAATATTATATCATAGCTTTAGGTAATTGTAAACCCTACCCAACTGATTACTGCTTTAGTTTCTAAGGTCTGTGGTTTGAATAACATTTTAAAGCTTGTAATGAGTCAAAGGAATGGAAAATCGTGGGGGAAAATATGACTTTAACCATCTGGGTGTATTTGAAAATGCAAGCCTTCAGGTTTAGAGTGCAAAATAATAGGATTCTGAGGAATATGGGATGGTACCCAGTCCATCCATAATCATTTTTTAAAATGTATTAATATATTAGGGCTTAAATAAGCCATTTTGTTTTTTATATATTGTTTTTTCCCCTGTTCTTTTAAAATTTCTCTTTTCTTTTTCCTGCCTTTCTGTAAGTTACCTGGACATTTTTTGAAATTCCATTTTGATATATCTAGCATTTTTAAATGTATCTTTCTATATAGGTTTTTTTGTGGTTGTTCTGGTTATCACATTATACACACATAAATTATCAGTCTATTTTTTATGTTATTCTTTTTTGAAGTATAGTTGATGTACAATATTATATATGTTTCAGGTGTGCAACACAGTGATTCACAATTTCTAAAGGTTAACCTCACTTAAAGTTATTATAAAATATTGGCTATATTCCCTGTGCTGGACAATATATCCTTGTAGCTTATTTACTTTACACATAGTAGTTTTTACCTCTTAATCCCCTACTCCTATCTGGCCACTCTCCCCTTCCCTCTCCCCACTGGTAACTAGTAGTTCGTTCTCTGTATCTGTGAGTCTGCTTCTTTTTTGTTATATTCACTAGTTTGTTTTATTTTTTAGATTCCACATATAAGTGATATCATTATCATAGTCTATTGGTGTCAACATTTTACCAGTTCAAATGGAATGTAAAGAACTTATTTCCTTTTAAGTACATTTACTATCTCCTATTCATAATATAATAGTTGAAATATTTCCTCTATAAACATTGAAAACCATTTGCTTCAACGGTCAAACATAATTTAGGAACTCAAGAGGAGAGCCTATTGTATTTTACCCATATTTTTACTCTGTTGTTCTTCCTTCCTTTCTGATGTTCCAAGATTCCTTCTTCTATTATTTATTTTCTGTTTCAAGAACTTCCTGTAGCCATTTTTAAAGGGTGGTTTGGCTGGTGACAGAGTCTCTTAGTTTTCTTTCATCTGAGAATATCTTGATTCCCCCTTCATTTCTGAAGGATAATTTTGCTGAGTATAGGATTTTAGGTTGACAGTCCTTTTAGCACTTGACAAATGTGAACCACGTCCTTCCAGCTTCCATGGTTTCTGGTAAGAAATCTAATATCAAATCGTTTTTCTCTTGTTGGTGAGGTATTGTTTCTCTATGGTTTTTTCAAGGTTTTTACTTATCTTTAGTTTTTAGAAGTTTGGTTATGATACCTTGGTGGGGATATCTTTAGGTTTATCCTATTTGAAATTCCTTTAGCTTCTTGAATGTGTACATTTTTGTCTCTTGCCAAATTTCAGAAATTTTTCAGCCATTATTTCTTTGAATGTTTTTTTCCCCATCTTTTTTCTCCTCTCCTTCTAGGACTTCAGTGACACAAACGTTAGAACTTTTGTTATGGTCTCATAGAGGACTGAGGCTCTGTTGATTTTTTTTTTTCCAGTTTATTCTCTCTCTGTACACATTAGGTAATTTCATTGTTCTATCTTCGAGTTCACTGTTTCCTTCCTCTTTCCTCTTCATCGTGCTGTTGAACCCATCAATTGAGGTTTTTATTTTGGTTATTGTATTCTTCAACTCTAAAATTTCCTTTTAGTTCTTCTTTATGTCTTCTTCCTCTTTTTGTCTGTTTGTTTTTTGATAAGATCTTTCCCCCATTTGTTTCAAGTATGTTTGTAAATCTTGTTGAAGTAATTTTATGACAGCTGTTTTAAAATCCTTGTCAGATAATTCTAACAACATCTGTGTCATCTCAGTATTGGCTTTTTTTTTTTATTGCCATTTCTTATTCAAGTTGAGATTTTCCTGGTTTTTGTTATGCAGTGATTTTTTTTTTCAATTGCATCTGGACATTTTGGGTAGTATGTTGTAAGACTCTGGATCTTATTTAAATCTTCTATTTTGGCAGGCATCTTCCAACATCACACTGGCAGGGGAAGATGCTGTTAGGTTCCCAGTTCAATCTCCTTTGGTACCCCTAGGAGGAGGAAAAGGCACTTCATTATAGCTGGGTGAGTGTGGAAATCTAAGCTCCCCACTGGACCTTTGCTGACAGGGTGGAGTTAGTTTTCCCCATAGTGTTGGGCTGGAGTTGGGTGGTTTTTGTCAAAAATTTTCTATCTTGCTGGGCTGACCTAGCTAGAGAGAACAGGCTTTAGGTAGAGAGAACAGGACTTTAGCTAAAGAGAATAGGCTTTTCTTGTTCCATTTTTGTCTGTGTCTGTTGGTATTTCTGGGTTCCAGGCTACTTCAGCACCCAGTCCAGAATATATAAGGCAAAAGAAAACCCAGAGAATTCACTGCCATGTTGTTTCTAAGGTTCCAAGGTCCCTGGCTGGTCTGTCGTCTCTCAACCTTTCAGAGTGTTCTTATGTTTGTTTCATATACAATATACGTACAGGGATTTGGCTATACCCGGAGGAAGGAATAGGGAGAAATGCACCCACTCTAGCTTCCAGTCATAATCTTTTAACCCTTTTGATGCACCCTCACTTTCCAAATATTTTGAAATAACTGACTCCAGAAAGTTCTATAACCAAGGTAGATATGTGGATTCCTGTGTCAGCTGGTTCCATCAACTAGTCACGTGTTTGGGTTGTCATTTGTAACTGGGGATATTAATTTAGGAGCAAATTTACATTGACTGACTTACCTTTTTCACATTGCATTCTGCAAGCTACTTTGGGCCAAATTTCTTTCTTTTCTGAAATCATATGTAATTCTTTAGGCTAAGTCCCTAGTCTCTATCTCCTGAGTAAATATAAAAGTTTTTCCTAGTTGGCGAATTAATTTCAGAAAAGTTTGCTTTGGATTTAGAAGTGAAACTGCTTCCTCTAATCTCAAAGTGCATTTCAAATATAGGCTCATTTGTAGAGTTTACCTGTGAAGTGTGGTTGCTGAGTAAATTTCAGAGTGTTACAAGTTCCTTTTCAAGGGATCGTAAGTTTTGCTCTCAGTGATATGAGTCCTGAAGTAGGGCAGCTCCAGGTTGAGGACCTAGAATATGTGCCTGGATGGAGCCTCCAGAGTGGTGGCTTTGGCAAAGGGGATTAGGGAAGACCCCAGGTGATGAGGGGGCTAGGGCAGCGGTCCCCAACCTTTTTGCCAGCAGGGACTGGTTTTATGGAAGACAGTTTTTCCACGGACTTGTGGGCGGGGCAGGGGGGAGGGATGGTTCAGGCCGTAATGCTAGCAATGGGGAGTGGCAGATGAAGCTTCACTCACTTGCCCGCTGCTCACCTCCTGCTGTGCCACTGGGTTCCTAACAGGCCGTGGACTGGTACTGGTCCACGGCCTGGGGGTTGGGGACCCCTGGGCTAGGAGATGACAAGCAAAGGAAGAGAAATGCATGCTACAAGGGGTGAGAGAGCACAGTGGTGTGGTTGAAGCTCCAAAGGCTAGAGACAGGAGACCACCAAATGTGGCATATCCCTGAAAGTTAGTCAATATGACTGACTTTGCCTATCAGGGTGGAGAAAGCCAGATATTTTGTCCTGTATTATGATATTCCAATGAACTATCACAGGAATTGCAAGCTCAGATGTCTACAGGGACCAGGGTGGTGACACGGTTATGAAAAATATTTCCTTTCTTCTTAGCTCTATAATAAAATCAATAACTCTAGTATGATTATAATTAGCAAAACCTTCCCATGGCTTCCTATCTCACCCAGTAAATGAGAGTAGTCTACAGGAACCCATACCATCTCTATCCTATAACTTCTCTGATCTCTTATCTTATGTACTTATTCAATACTTTGCTCCAAACCACATTAGCTTTTTTTTTTTAAAGAGAAAGGTTTATTCAGGGAGAAATACATCCCATAGACAGAGTGTGGGCCATCTCAGAAGGTGAGAGTGGCACCAGGGTATGGGGTTGTCAGTTTTTATAGGGGTGGGTAATTTCATAGGCTAATGAGTGGGAGGAGTATTCCAGCTATTTTGGGGAAGAGGTGGGGATTTCGGGGTATTGGGCCATTGCCCACTTTTTGACCTTTTATGGTTGGCCTTGGAACTGTAATGGCGCCTATGGGTGTGGCATTTAGCTTTCTGATGTGTTACAATGAGCGTATACTGAGGCTCAAGGTCTAGTGGAAGTCAACTCGTCCGCCATCTTGGGCCTATTTGTTCCTAATCAGTTTATGTCTTGTCCTCGGGCTATGTCATTCTTTTAAGTGTTGTGCCCTGCCCCCTTCCTGTCTCATTGCCCCCTCAGAGATTTTACTCCCATAACATTATGGGAAGCTGAGGGGCGAAGGTCTGTCTTCTATTGCTGCTTCAGGGCTGAGTAGGGGCATCGACCCTGCCTGTCAGGGAGTAAAATCTCTGCATGCCTGACCTAGGGGGCCCAGGGGCAGGACAGCTCTTGTTTTGAATCATGATGGGCTGGAATCCTTGCATAGTCATCATCTTGATGTGGAACTGGTTGTAACTGCTTCCATAGCCTTTCTATGAATCTCCTTGATGATGAAGCATAACAGCATCAGAGTACAAGAATAACTATAAATGATAAAAGACTTAAAAGGCATGATTAAACATCTGATTATAGTGTAATCAGTAAAGAAACTTGGTTACAATAACCAGAATTACAAATGACTGCATTTAACTTATCATATAATCCTAGTTAAATATTTCTCTTTGAGATACTTTAGGGGCCCTCTAAAGTATCCCAAAGTTAGCTGGAGATCAAAAGAATTTTAATTAAAATTTGATATTTGGGAAGTTTGTCAAAAAGTTTCAAAACATTTGATCAAATAAGATCATAGGTCACAGAATTCCCTCGTAGTGCAGTGGTTAAGAATCCGCCTGCCAATGCAGAGGACATGGGTTTGATCCCTGGTCTGGGAAGATCCCACATGCAACTAAGCCCGTGTGCCACAACTACTGAGCCTGTGCTCTAGAGCCCACACACTGCAACTGCTGAAGTCTGCATGCCTAGAGCCCATGCTCCACAACAAGAGAAGCCACCACAATGAGAATCCCGCACACCGCAACGAAGAGTAGCTCCCGCTTGCCCCAACTACAGAAAGCCCAAGCACAGCAAAGAAGACCCAGTGCAGCCCAAAATAAGTAAAATAAATAAATAAATAAGTTACCTACTTAAAAAAAAAAGATCATAGGTCACTATGAGACAATACTTATTTTTTTTAACCAAAGTTACAAGAGATCTCAAAAGTAAATATGGTCACTTAAAGGCAAAGAAACTCATACAATCTGTTATCAAAAGCAGCATTCCAAGAAAACTTTGTTCTCTCTTAAAAAAAAATTATTTATTTATTTGGCTGCGTCAGGTCTTAGCTGTGGCACGTGGGGTCGTCGTTGCGGCATTGCAGGGTCTTTCATTGCAGCTTGTGGGCTCTTCCTTGCAGTGCATTGGTTTCTATCTAGTTGTGGCACATGGGCTCAGTAGTTGTGACGTGCAGGCTCCAGAGTGCGTGGGCTTAGTAGTTGCGGCACACAGGCTTAGTTGCCCTGAGGCATGTGGGATCTTAGTTCTCTTACCAGGGATCAAACCTGCATCCTCTGCATTGGAAGGCAGATTCTTAACCACTGGACCACCAGGGAAGTCCCCAAAACTTTGTTCTTGTAACAGAGAGAAAAACCAAATCCAACTCTTACCTTAGCTTACTCCCAACAAAATTCATTTACCCAACTAAATTCAATCCAATCTTAGAAAATTCTGATCATGCATAACTCTTTTTGGTATTTTTTCATTCCTCACACCTTCTTTTACTGAAAACACATATCTTACTTTCCTTAAAAAATTTTTTTCCACATTGCGTTACTTTTCTTGCTGACAAATTAGCAGTAGATATAATAAGTTCTAGTAAACTAGGTACAACAGAAGTATTATACTTAACATTGATGACTCTAAAGGCATGTCTATATTAGTCAAACCAACAAGCTTAAGCCACCTTCAATACCAGATATCAGTTTAGAACTGAATATTTTCCAGATGACGTGAACCTGAAATTCATTCTAGCCAGATTTTTTCTATTTCTGAGTATTTACATAAGCACTTAATTTCCTTTAAGTCAATTAAACAGAGCTCTTTTATGAATTAATTTTTGGCAATATCATACATCTACGGCACACACATAGATATATACGAACACTCAAACACAGACCTCATAGTTCCCATTCCAAAATTTCAGCCATCAGTCAGGTACAGCAATGTAAAACCCATCAGTCTACAAAAGAGGTTGGATTAAAATTTGGTTTCTGGCAGATGGAACAAGTCAAGCTCACTTGTCTAGATGGCTAAACCCTTTTTACTCATATTTATGGAAAAGATGCTTAAGATTTTTATTTGTCCTTGATAAGTTCCAAATTACTTACCCCTTTTTTCAAAATTTGCAGTTTAAAAAGATTGCAGAGATAAGGGTTCCTGAGAAGACCAGATAGGACACTTGCATCTCAAAGGTACAGGCAAGTTCCTCCTAGGATGACTTTGTTTCCCCTTTGTTTAATACTTACAAGCCTCTTAAGATAAATAGGGAAGGTTTGGAAAGTGGTAAATGGATTGGTGGGCTTTGGATTATTTTTGGAGCCACACCTCAGGTCATGTAAAGACTAGATTTATAAAACAGGGACAGCTTTGTTTTGTTTTTTTCTTTTTCAAAGAATTGGGTGGCTACCTCAATGATATTGAAGGACTGACATACCCATTTACCTATGTTAGTTTTCCTCATTTAGCTCAAGGAAGAAGGCCTCCCCAGAAATTCCTGTCAGGTATGGCGAGCTTAGTCAGTCCAGTGGCCTCCCATTTTGGTAATCCATTTACAATTTGGGGGATCCTCCCTGGGTTTAAGAAATTTTAAAATTATGGCCCTCAGTCTGGCCTTTGATCTGAGGAGGCTTGCCTATAGCCTCATGTGATACCATTTTTAAAGGTAGCTGGACAATTTTTAGCCTATTTTTTTCATCCATTCCATTCCTAGCCTTGTAGGCATCCTTGACTTGAATTTTATAAGCACACAGATTGGAGGCATTCATAGCATTACAGTGTCTGGATTTGACCACTCAAAGGCAAAGAGATATTGGGAGTCTTGGTCCAGGGAAATGCAAAAAAAAAAGTGACCTTTAGTTCTAGTACTGTGAACCAGTTCAACAGCCCATAGTTTAAAAACTTAGATGGGGGGGCGGAGTCAAGATGGCAGACTAAGAGGACGTGAAATTCGCGTCTCCGCACAACTAGGGCACCTACCAGGCACCAGTGGGGGACCACGTACACCTAAGGGGACAGGAGGAACCCCCAGCAACTGGGTAGGATGTGGGGCATGGGGGGAGTGAAGGGGGAGGAGAAGTGGAGGCGGGACAGGACTGGCGCCCCTGAGGGGCGTCTGGGGGAGGGGGAAAGGGAGGGGGACAATTGGGAGGGCAGAGGATCAAAAGGGAGCATGGCCAGGGTTTCCCCTGCCCACATGGGCCCCCAGGAGCCTGCTGAGATCCCAGACCTGATCCTTTGCCTACCGAGGCCCCTTCCAACTGTGCGGGTCCTGAGGGAGTGGGAGGGAGGGAAGGGGGAGCAAAAGTAAAGACTGGATCTATGGGACTGGCACCCCTGAGGGGTGGCTGGGGGAGGGGAGGAGTTTCTACACTGAGTGGGACCCACCCACGGTTAGGGGTCCAGCAGCGATGGGGGAGACCCTGGGGGGTGGGGCGAAGGAATGGAAGGGAATGTGGCCAGCGCTTTCTCTGTCCACTTAGGCACTGGGGAGCCTGTTGGGCTCCTGGGCCTAATCCTCTGCCCTTGGAGCCTCCCTCCTGCCACAAAGTGCCCAAGTCCCACCCATACACCCCCACCCAGGGCCTTACCTCTATACTCGGAGACCCCCTCCAATGTGCTGGGCCTAAACCACACCCACACACCCTCACTCAGGGCCCTACCTCCAAACTTCGGAACTCCACACTCCAGAGGCCCTCCTTTTGGACACGCTGCCTCTCTCCTTCCATGCAGGTCCTAAGCAGAGGCCCCGCCACTGCCTAAGATCCACCCCCTGCCTAAACTCCACTCCCCCATAGCCAAGGCCTTTTTTTTTTTTTTTTCATTTTTTACGTTGGGGTTCTGTTTTACCTTGTTGTTGTTGATTCATTTATATTTTAATTTTTTCTAATAAATCTTTTATGTTTCTAATTTTATTTTATTCTTTATACTTTGTTCTGCTCCTTTTGGCTTGTCCCCACCCCACCCCCCCCGGTTTTTTTTCTTTTTTCTGTTGTGGTTTTGTTTTACCTTGTTGCAGTTGTTTCAATTATATTTTTATTTTTCCTAATATATTTTTTAATCTCTCTAAATTTATTTTATTTTTTGTTATTGTACTGCTCCTTTTCTTCCTTTCTTTTTTTTTTTTTGCCACATCACGAGGCTTGTGAGATTGTGGTTCCCAGGCCAGAGGTAGGGCCTGAGCTCCTGTGGTGGGAGCGCTGAGTCCAAACCACTGGACTAACAGAGGACCGCAGACACCAGGGAATATTAATTGAAGTGAGGCCTCCCAGAGGTCCTCATCTCAGCATGAAGACCTGGCTCTATCCAACTGCCTGCAAACTCCAATGCTGGATGCCTCAGGCCAAACAAGCAGTAAGACAGGAATACAGACCCACCCATCCAAAAAAAAACAAAAACAGAAAGGAAACGACCAAAAAATCAAAAAAATATGTTACAGACGGAGGAGCAAGATGAAAACCTACAAGACCAAATAAATGAAGACGAAATAGGCAAGCTACCTGAAAAAGAATTCAGAGTAATGATAGTAAAGATGATCCAAAATCACAGAAACAGAATGGAGAAAATACAAGAAACAAATATCTAGAAGAACTAAAAAGCAAACAAACAATGATGAACAACACAATAACTGAAATTAAAAATACACTAGAAGGAATTAACTGCAGAATAACTGAGGCAGAATGGATAAGTAAGCTGTAAGATAAAATGGTGGAAATAAGTGCCGGGGAGCAGAATAAAGAAAAAAGAATGAAAAGAATTGAGGACAGTCTCAGAGACCTCTGGGACAACATTAAACACACCAACATTTGAATTACAGGGGTCCTAGAAGAAGAGAAAAAGAAAGGTTCTGAAAAATATTTGAAGAGATTATAGTCAAAAACTTCCCTAACATGGGAAAGGAAATAGTCAAGTCCAGGAAGTGCAGAGTCCCATAGAGGATAAACCCAAAGAGAGATAGGCTGAGACACATATTAATTAAACTATCAGAAATTATGTACAAAGAAAAAATATTAAAAGCAGCAAGGGAGAAGTAACAAGGGAATCCCCATAAGGTTAACAGCTGATCTTTCAGCAGAAACTCTGCAAGCCAGAAGGGAGTGGCAGGACATATTTAAAGTGATGAAAGGGAAAATAACAAGGGAATCCCCATAAGGTTAACAGCTGATCTTTCAGCAGAAACTCTGCAAGCCAGAAGGGAGTGGCAGGACATATTTAAAGTGATGAAAGGGAAAAACCTACATCCAAGATTACTCTACCTGGCAAGGATCTCATTCAGATTTGATGGAGAAATCTAAAGCTTTACAGACAAGCCAAAGCTGTGAGAATGCAGCACCACCAAACCAGCTTTACAACAAATGCTAAAGGAACTTCTCTAGGTGGGAAACACAAGAGAAGAAAAAGACCCACAAAAACAAACCCAAATCAATTAAGAAAATGGTAATAGGAACATACATATCAATAATCACCTTGAATGTAAGTGGATTAAATGCTCCAACCAAAAGAGACAGACTGGCTGAATGGATACAAAAACAAAACCCTTATATATGGTGTCTACAAGAAACCCACTTCAGATATAGGGACATACAACTGAAAGTGAGGGGATGGAAAAAGATATTCCATGCAAATGGAAATCACAAGAAAGCTGGAGCAATACTCATATCAGATAAAATAGACTTTAAAATAAAGACTGTTACAAGAAATAAGGAAGGACACTACATAATGATCAAGGGATAAATCCAAGAAGAAAACATAACAATTATAAATATTTATGCACCCTACATAGGAGCACCTCAAAACATAAGGCAAATGCTAACAGCCATAAAAGGAGAAATCGACAGGAACACAATAATAGTGGGGGACTTTAACACCCCACTTACACTAATAGACAGATCATCTAGACAGAAAATAAATAAGGAAACACAAGTTTTAAATGACACAATACACCAGATAGGTGTAATTGATATTTTTTAGGACATTTCACCCAAAAGCAGAAGAATACAGTTTATTCTCAAGTGCACACGGAAGATTCTCCAGAATAGATCACATCTTGGGTCACAAATCAAGCCTTGGAAAATTTAAGAAAATTGAAATAATATCAAGCTTCTTTTCCGACCACAACACTATGAGATTAGAAATCAATTACGAGAAAAAAAACTGTAAAAAACACAAATACATGGAGGCTAAACAGTGCTCTGCTAAATAACCAAGAGATCACTGAAGAAATTAAAAAAGAAATTAAAAAATACCTAGAAACAAATGACAATGAAAACACGGTGATACAAAACCTATGGAATGCAGCAAAAGCAGTTCTAAGAGGGAAGTTCATAGCAATTCAAGCTCACCTCAAGAAACAAGAAAAATCTCAATCTAACCTCACACCTAAAGCAACTAGAAAAAGCAGAACAAAGAAAATCCAAAGTTAGTAGAAGGAAAGAGATCATAAAGATCAGAGCAGAAATAAATGAAATAGAAATGAAGAAATCAATAGCAAAGATCAATAAAACTAAAAGTTGGTTCTTTGAGTAGATAAACAAAATTGATAAGCCTTTAGCCAGACTCATCAAGAAAAAAAGGGAGAGGACTCAAATCAATAAAATTAGAAATGAAAAAGGAGAGATTACAACTGACACTGCAGAAATAAAAAAGATCATAAGAGACTATTACAAGCAACTATATGCCAATAAAATGGACAACCTGGAAGAAGATGAACAAATTATTGGAAAGGTACAACTTTCCAAGATTGAACCAGGAAGAATTAGAAAATATAAACAGACCAATCACAGGTAATGAAACTGAAACTGTAATTAAAAATCTTCCAACAAACTAAAGTCCAAGACCAGATGGCTTCACAAGTGAATTCTATCAAACATTTAGAGAAGAGTTAACACCTATTCTTCTAAAACTCTTCCAAAAAATTGTGGAGGGAGGAACACTCCCAAACTCGTTCTATGTGGCCACCATCACCCTGATACCAAAAACAGACAAAGATATCACAAAAAAAGAAAATTATAGACCAATATCACTGATGAAAATAGATGCAAAAATCCTCAACAAAATACTAGCAAACAGAATCCAAGAACACATTAAAAAGATCATACACCATGATCAAGTGGGATTTATCCCAGGGATGCAAGTATTCTTCAATATATGCAAAACAGGGACTTACCTGGTGGCAAGTGGTTAAGAATCTGCTTGCCAATGCAGGGGACACAGGTTCAAGCCCTAGTCTGGGAAGGTCCCACATGCCACGGAGCACCTAAGCCCATGTGTCACAACTACTGAGCCTGTGTGCCACAACTACTAAAGCCCTCATGCCTAGAGCCCAGGCTCCACAACAAGAGAAGCCACCACAATAAGAAGCCTGCACAACTCAACAAAGAGTAGCTCCTGCTCACCACAACTAGAGAAAGCTTGCATGCAAAAATGAAGACCCAACACCATCAAAAACAAGTAAATAAATGAATAAATAACTATAAAAAACAATATATGCAAAACAATCAATGTGATACACCATATTAACAAATTAAAGAATAAAAACCATATTATCTCAATAGATGCAGAAAAAGCTTTTCACAAAATTCAACATCCATTTATGATAAAAGTGGGCATAGAGGGAATCTACCTCAACATAATAAAAGTCATATACGACAAACCCACAGCAAACATTCTCAATGGTGAAAAACTGAAAGCATTTCCTCTAACATCAGGAATAAAACAAGGATGTCTACTCTTGCCACTATTATTCAACATAGTTTTGGAAGTCCTAGCCACAGCAATCAGAGAAGAAAAAGAAATAAAACGAATACAATTGGAAAAGAAGAAGTAAAACTGTCACTGTTTGCTGATGACGATACTATACATAGAAAATCCTAAAGATGCCACCAGAAATCTACTAGAACTAATCAATGAATTTGGTAAAGTTGCAGGATACAGAATTAATGCACAGAAATCTCTTGCATTCCTATACACAAACAATGAAAGATCAGAAAGCGAAATTAAGGAAACAATCCCATTTACCATCCAACAAAAAGAATAAAATACCTAGGAATAAACCTAGCTAAGGAGGCAAAATACCTGTACTCAGAAAACTATAAGACAGTGATGAAAGCAATCAAAGATGACACAAACAGATGGAGAGATATACCATGCTCCTGGATTGGAAGAATCAATATTGTGAAAATGACTATACTACCCAAAGCAATCTTTGCAATCCCTATCAAATTACCAATGGCATTTTTCACAGAACTAGAACAAGAAATTTTACAATTTGTATGGAAACAAAAAAGACCCTGAATATCCAAAGCAATCTTAAGAAAGGAAAATGGAGCTGGAGGAATTAGGCTCCCTGACTTCAGACTATACTACAAAGCTACAGTCATCAAGACAGTATGGTACTGGCACAAAATCAGATAGATAGATCAATGGAACAGGATAGAAAGCCCAGAGATAAACCCACACACATATGATCACTTTATCTTTGACAAAGGAGGCAAGAATATACAATGGAGAAAAGACAGCCTCTTAAATCAGTGGTGCTGGGAAAAATGGACAGATACATGTAAAAGAATGAAATTAGAACACACCCTAACACCATACATAAAAATAAACTCAAAATGGATTAAAAACCAAATGTAAGGCCAGACACTATAAAACTCTTGGAGGAAAACATAGGCAGAACACTCTGACATAAATCACAGCAAGATCCTTTTTGACCCACGTGCTAGAGTAAGGGAAATAAAAACAAAAATAAACAAACTGGACCTAATGAAACTTAAAAGCTTTTGCACAGCAAAAGCAATCATAAACAAGATGAAAAGACAACCCTCAGAATGGGAGAAAATATTTGCAAATGAAACAACGGACGCAGGATTAATCTCCAAAATATACAAACTGCTCATACAGCTCAATATCAAAAAAACAAACAACCCAAGCCAAAAATGGGCAGAAGACCTAAGTAGATATTTCTCCAAGGAGGACATACAGATGGCTAAGAGGCACATGAAAAACTGCTCAACATCACTAATTATTAGAGAAATGCAAATCAAAACTACAATGAGATATCACCTCACACCAGTCAGAATGGCCATCATCAAAAAATCTACAGACAGTTGATGCTGTAGAGGGTATGGAGAAAAGGGACTTGCACTGTTGGTGGGAATGTAAATTGATACAGCCACTATGGAGAACAGTATGGAGGTTCCTTAAAAAACTAAAAATAGAACTGTATGACCCAGCCATCTCACTACTGGGCATATACCCTGAGAAAACCATAATTCAAAAAGAACCATGTACCACAATGTTCATTGCAGCACTATTTACAATAGCTAGGACATGGAAGCAACCTAAGTGTCCATCGACAGATGAATAGAAAAAGATAAAGAAGATGTGGAACATATATACAATGGAATATTACTCAGCCATAAAAAGAAACGAAATTGAGTTATTTGTAGTGAGGTGGACGGACCTAGAGTCTGTCATACAGAGTGAAGTAAGTCAGAAAGAGAAAAACAAATACCATATGCTAACACATATATATGGTGGTACCAATGAACCTAGTGGTAGGGCAGGAATAAAGACTCAGACGTAGAGAATGGACTTAAGGGCACGGGGGTGAAGGGGAAGCTGGGATGAAGTGAGAGAGTGGCACTGACATATATACACTACCAAATGTAAAATGGATGGCTAGTGGGAAGCAGCTGCATAGCACAGGGAGATCAGCTGGACATTTTGTAGCGTCCTAGAGGGGTGGGATAGGGAGGGAGGGAGGGAGGCTCAAGAGGGAGGAGATATGGGGATATATGTATACATAGATCTGATTCACTTTGTTATATAGCAGAAACTAACACAACACTGTAAAGCATTTATACTCCAATAAAGATGTGAAAAAATAATAAAAACTTAGATGGGGTGGAATGGAGACCTCCTCTGGCTTGGGACTTGTGTAGACTCCTCTGGCCAAAAGCAATTGTTTTTCTTGGTGGTTGTCTTCCCTGTGAGGGTCTCCAGCTTGGACTATTGTCTGGAATTTAGTGAGCAAGTCCCTTCCCAACAAGGGGAGGGGGCACTCAGGCATGAGCAGAAAGTGATGTGCAAAGGTAAAATTTCCTAGCAAGCAGTTGAGGGGAGGGGTGAACTGCTTGGTTTTGGGCTTTCCATCAATCCCCATTATCATACAGGTTTGGGAGGACAGGGGTCCAGGGAAATCAGTCAGCACAGAGCAGGCAGCTCCCATATCTAATAAGAAAATAACTTTCCTATCTGCCACATCAAGGGTTACCTGAGGCTCCGCCAGAGAAATGACCAGGTGTCCTTTGGGAGCTGGGGAGGGTCCCAGGTCCCATCAATCTT
This sequence comes from Lipotes vexillifer, assembly GCF_000442215.2. Classification (NCBI taxonomy): domain Eukaryota; kingdom Metazoa; phylum Chordata; class Mammalia; order Artiodactyla; family Lipotidae; genus Lipotes; species Lipotes vexillifer. The sequence continues at coordinate 5,152,248 of NW_006777583.1, read as the reverse complement.
AAGTCCTCTCGGCCATCATTGGTTTGGGGTCCCCAAGTCCCCTTTGGGACTGGAGGCGGTCCCACTTCCAGTGGCCCTCTTGTTTGCATGTCGGGCAGGGTCCCAGTGGAGTTTTCCCATACAGGGAGAATTTGTTCTTCCAGTGGCCCTCTTGGCCACACTTAAAACAGTTGTTTTCTCAGTGAGACAGTGGCTCTGATGCAGGCTTCCTGGATCCTGTCCTCACCATGGGTCTTTGCAAGGGAGGGTACACCTGAGGTGGTGCAGGGATAGGGCTGCCTCCAGTAATTGTGCTGTTAGCTGTTGTACCTGAATCCTTTTTGCCTCTTCAACCCTATCTCTATTGTTAAATACTCCAAAGGCCAAATCCATGAGCTGGTTTATGGGGGAGGTCTGGGGTCTCCAGCTCCCCAGATGGGGCATTAGGGGTAAATGGTGTGGAAGACTGTCCCCCCTCAGAACTGGGGGAGGAAGGATATCCCAGTTGTGGACCTCAGGGAGGTTGACTCATAAGGGTATCTAAAACATCAGGCTCCTGTGGGGGAAGAGGCACTTTGAAGGGATGTGAGCCAGGCACACACAGCAGGAGTTCGTTCAGACCTGTATATTGGAATAGGGTCATGAACATTTGGACATATAGAACTTCCCCTCATTTACCTTTCCTTTTACTAAACAGGTCCAGCTGCAAGATGGTGTTGTGATTCAGTGACCCATTTTCTGGCCAGATCTCTTGGTCCTCTAGTTTGTATTGGGATCATGCAGTATTGCAAAATAAAATTAATTTCTTTTTTCTTAAACCATCCTGTCTAAATTTTCCCCAATTAGTTAAGTATGAATGCTAGCAGGAAGTCCCTCAGGATGCTTGTAGTTGCCCCATTTTTTGTTGGGATGTCTTGACAAGACGTCGGTCTGATGGATCCTGGACAGATGGTAGCTAATTGTCCTGGCGTTCTCCCAGTGTCAACAGTGGGGTCCCTATGAGCACTGAAAATCTGCCTGGTCAGTTAGCCTGAGGAGGCCCCTTGGATTAGTCAAGGAAACGAACAAGAGCCCGGGGGAGAAAAAGCAACCAGAGTCTCAGGGCCTAAATCCTTCAGAGAGGGAGAGAGGGGACCTAGGCCCTGAGCCAACTAAACAGGTTAACTTTATCCCTACTGCAACAAAAGAAAGAGAAACAAATAGAGCCAAAGGGTAGGGCTGGAGGACCACAAGGCAGTGACAACAATACAAGGCAAAAACTCCCCTCAGGATATGTTCCTTGTGTTGTTGAGGAGGGCTACCTCTCCACAGAAGAGGCAATGCCCAACCTGCTGACAAAGGCAGCAAGGAGGCTCAAGGATCAATAGACAGTCCAAGAGGTCAGGAGAGAAGGAGGATATAAGAGAAATCCAGGACAGGAGGGAAGGTGTACAGCCAGGAGGCTTCCCAAGGGAGATTCTAAGCCTGCTGAGAAAGGTGCTCACCTGCTTCCTCTGCTCAGGGGTTGATAAAGTCCGCCCATGAACCCCACGAGAGAAGTGCTCTCCCACACTTCCATTCGGGGGTGCAATATCTTGGGTGAAGATCCCCGGGAAAAAAAAAAGGAAGACTGGGACTAGGAAGGTGCACAGCCACGACACTTCCTAGGGGGGAAAGGGACTGCGACCCTGTCGACGGAAGTGCTCCCCTACAACATCCGGTCAGGTGTGCAATGAGGCTGTAAGCCTTGAGAACACTGGGGGACCGCTGGGCACAAATCTAGAGGGGGACTCACGGAGTCCCCCAGTTTGGATCCCTGATGCAGTTCCAGCATCCCGGAACTGGACTGGGACGAAGAACGAGTAGGGAGGGGGAACTGGGCTCGAGGAACCACAGGGGAAACTCGCCCAACCAAGTTGTCAATTACTTGCCATGGGGTCTTAATTTGGATGTTCGGTGGTCGTCCTGGTGGATCTTCTCCAGTCCAAAGAGAAAGCGATAGTAGAATGCGAAAGATCGGGGAGAAAAGTGACCTCGATTGGCTCCTTCACGGCCAGAGAACTGGCCTCTGCCAGATGCAGCAGGCGGCGTCAGCTGCCACCTAAGGGGTTACTTGAATCTACAAGGCTGGGGACAAGTCCCAGTCACCCTTAAGAGGGGGACCGTAGCCCAGTAGGCAGATGGAGATTGTGCTCTCTGAGGCCTCAGGTTGGGCGCCAGAAAAGATACTGCAGGAAAGAGAGTGGGGCACGAGATGACGGTCATGTCTCAGGTCTCAGGCAGTCCGTGGGACTGTCGTGGAGTGTGGGTTTCTGACGTCGCACAGGAAAGAATTCAAGGGCGAGCCCTGGTAAAGAGAAGGACAGTTTATTCAGGGAGAAACACACTCCGTAGACAGTGTGGGCCATCTCGGATCTGAGAGCGGCCCAAGCCACACTAGCTTTTGATTGAAGACACTGGGCAACCTCCCTTGCTCAGAATCTTCTCCTGGACTATTTCCTGTTCCTAGAATGTTCTTCCCTGGGATATATGCATAGTAACTCTCACCCCTTCAGGTGAGTGACCTAAAGCAAAACATAGTTGCAAGCCGTATCATGCCTGGGGCCAGCCAGTTTGCCAGAGATCCTGAGATTCTTTGTTTTTCTCTTTGGAAGCCCATGTATTTCATGTGGTGTTTTTGGCCACACAGGCCCTTTGAGACTTGACCCCAGATTTTGTATATTCCCCATCCTGAGGTTCTGAAGCCATGTGGAGACCATTATCCGAAGCCATAATTTATGGCCTTGGTAGTGCTCCTCTCGCCCACACATCCTCTGCAGAGGGGTCGACTGTAAGGGGTTGACCCTTCCATAGCAAGGTTCAACCTTGGTGAGAAGGTATATTGGCACATCTCCAGCAGACTGGCACGGGTGGGATGGTAGTCATAATCTACTCAGGGGGCTTACTGGAGGTACTCCTGTTTGGTCCTCCACCACTCCACCAAGCAGGTAGACTGGGAGCCAGAGAGGCTTCTGTCACTCCTGCGTGGCTGGTCCAGCTGGTCCCTCAGCTGCTCCAGGCAGCCTCCTGACAGGGCCTTGTAGTGAGATTTCCAGGAAGGCAGGAATACGGGCATCCCTTGTTCTCTCTGACCTGAGAAGGAGGAAAAACTGCAGGACTGCTCTGGACATTAAGCCCTGTTTATTTTTTATCTTTCCTTTCTATCAAAGGTAGAAAAAGGGAAAAGAAGTCACAACTGGTTCTGGAAGGTAGCTGTGTCCTCTGTAGTAGCTGCAAAAGGGAAGGTCAGTAGAAGAAGGTGAATTTGGGCAAAGATAGGGCATAGATGCCTTGGGAGACCTCGGGTCCCTTGGCCGAGATGCTGGAGGGCATTGACCAGCAGTAGTGTGGGGCTTTTGAGGGCCACGTGAGGAGGGATGCCCTTTGGGGTACTGGTGGGGGATGTCAAGGCAGGAGAGATGCAAATGGGAGACTAACATAGTAGGCAAGACGGCTGGTTATAGGGTGCCCATGGGACGCCTCCCTAGGCTCCTTAAACAATGTGGGGTGAATTGGAAAGGGCTGGGTTTCTGCAAGGCAGGTGTGGACAAATCCAGAGAAAAACTGCTTTGTCATTAATACTATGCCTCTACCCTTTAAAATTGAAATAACTTTAAAAGATTTTTCTTTTATTGTAATAATAGTACATGCTTATAAAAATTTCAGAAAATTTAGAAAAGTATGAAGAAGAATATAAAAATCATTTGAACTCCCACTATGTAGTGATAACCACTGTTAACTTTTGAATAATAATTTCCTGGATTTTTAAATATCCAGGGAGCCAAAGGATATTATACATATATATGTATACATACATTATTATATATACACACATATATACATGTACATAAACAACACATACATATATATACATACACATATCTAATGATCAAGAGAGAATCTTATTCTATTACCTTCTTCTTGGGGCCAGATGTTGGCTGACACCAAAGCTTCCCAGGAATCAATCAGGAGAAAGGCTGAAGAGCTACTGAGACAGGAGTGAAGTGGTCACCACCACCCTCCTTAAAACTTCAATAAAGTCAACAAAAACTCACCAAAGGCTTAGTGGGAGTGGATTTATTGTGAAAGGACTAAGTTTTACATCTGAGTTTTATGAGGTGAAATAAGATCAGTGCACAGGGGTACAGAAGTGCAGAAGCAGTTGGAAACATGAAAAAGTAAACTTCAGGGGAGGGTGTTGAACTCTCAAAGGCCTTGAAGTTGGTGTTAACCTAACACAAGTTTCACGGGATCTTCAAAGCCAGTTCAACCTCAATGGGGCCCTTAGCTACTATCTGGCTCATTTTCCCTCTCTCTCTCTCTCTGCATGTGTATGTATATATTAATACATACACACATATATATTCATATATTAGCACACACATATATGTGTATATATACATACATATATATATAATTTTAAAAGAAATTATCATACAAGTTGTGTTGTCTGACATCCTTTTTATTTAATTTTTTTAAAATTTTTATTGAAATATAGTTGATTTACCATGCTGTGTTTGTTAGTTTCAGGTATATAAGAAAGTGACTCAGTTATATATATATATACTCTTTTTTTACATTCTCTTCCACTATAGGTTATTACAAGATATTGAGTATAGTTACCTGTGCTATATAGTAGGTCCTTGTTGGTTATCTATTTTTTATATAGTAGTGTGTATATTTTAATCTCAAACTCCTAATTTATTCCTCCTGGCCCTTTCCCCTTTGGTAACCATAAGTTTGTTTTCTATGTCTGTGAGTCTATTTCTGTCTTGTAAATAAGTACATTTGTATCATTTTTTTAGATTCCAGATATAAACTTGATATCCGTTTTTTTAAAAAGAAATTATTATACAAGTTGTGTAATGTGATTTTTTTTTCATTTAACAGCATATCTTAAATAACTTTGTGTCAGGAAAAACATATCGAGATTGTGATTTTTTAATAACAGCAGGATATTCTACTGTGTGATTGGATCAAAATATATTTAAGTCTTCCATGATTGAACATTTAGATTATTTCAGTTTTTCACTGTTATAAACAATACCACAATAAATGTCTTGGACATATATTGATTTGTGTTTTTCTAATAATATTCTAGGATAAATTCCTAGGAGTAGGATTGCTGGGTCCATTTTGAAGGTTTTGTGGTACAAATTACCAAAGTATCCTTCACAAAAATGGTAGCAATTATTCTCTCACTAATCCCGTATGAGGGGTCATTTTCCTATATGCTTGCTGTAACTAGATATGATGATTCTTATGTATTTTTGGCAATCTGTTAGCTGAGGAATTATAGAGCTTTTTAAAAAATTGTTTTATCTCTTTATAGCAAGGATATATTTCCTCCTTTTTGAATTGAATGTAAATTCCTTATCACATATATTATAAATATGTTCTAGTTTTTAATTTTGCCATTGTTTCATTGCATTTTCTGGCAATATAGAAGTCTTTTTTCATTTTTAAGTATACTTAAATGTAATCTTGTGCTTCACGGTTCTGCCTTTGGTGTCATGCTAAAAGATCTTTATTTACCCTACAGGTGGAAAATGATTCACCTATTCCACACTTTTTCTAGTACTTTTATAGTTTGAAACTTTACTTAAACTTACTTAACTTTTAAAAAATATTAATTAATTTATTTATTTTTGGCCGCATTGGCTCTTCGTTGCTGTGCGCGGGCTTTCTCTAGTTGTGGCGAGCGGGGGCTCCTCTTCGTTGCGGTGCACAGGCTTCTCATTGCAGTGGCTTCTCTTGTTGTGGAGTACAGGCTCTAGGCATGCAGGCTTCAGTAGTTGCAGCACATGGGCTCAGTAGTTGTGGCTCATGGGCTTAGTTACTCCACGGCATGTGGTATCTTCTTGGACCAGGGATCAAACCTGTGTCCCCTGCATTGGCAGGCGATTCTTAACCACTGCGCACTAGGGAAGTCCCTACTTAAATTTTTAAACACACCTAATATATGTTTTTCATGGAAGGTTAAGGCAATGATTTAACTTTTTTTTTTTTTCAAATAGATAGCCAAGTGTACCAACACCCTTATTCCCTCTGATTTGAAATGTCTGATTTATGAAAATCTTTGAGCCCAAACTGGTGGAAACTGAGAAATGTAAGAAACACATATGGAACCTACTTGTCCATGACTAATGCTACCCTTATGATATTAAACTTTTGCATTCCAGAGCTGCATTCCACACTAACCCCGCTATAATACATACTTGTTTGCTATTGGCATTCTACCCTCGTAGGCTTGCGTGATTTGGGCATACTACCCAGTCTGTTCACTAGGCATCCAGAAGGGCATGCCCAATTTTTCTTCTGAAGACCAAACAGTTTTGTGATAAACCATCTGAAAATGAAAAATTACAAGAGAGACCTACATTGTGTATCTACTCTAGGCTTAAAAAAAAAGAATTAGCTTTTCTTTCTCTTCTAAGCCTAAGAGAAGTTTCCTCTTTTGTACCAACTTGTAGAAGACAGTAAGCTGGCAGCACCTTTAAATGACACTTTCTGCTCTTGGCAGCCAGCAGTTAAAACTTGCTCCTAAGTGCCTTGAATCTGGTTTTAGGCTGGGAACTACAGTGGAATCTCCATTAACTTGGGCCTCTGGGTCTGACATGTGAGGGAAAGTCATCTTTGCTTGGATTTCAAGACTCTTATTCTTAGTAATGTCAAACACAAGGCTCCAGGGAAGAGGAGAGCCTTCCATCTGAACACTGTTTACTAACTGTTTTATTCTGTCACACTCTAAAATTATTTACCTAAGAAACCAGGTATTAAACAAATCTTTTTAGAAAATGTGAACTCATGATTATACCCTACTTTATATTACAGTTATTTGTATATTTAGCTCCCTTACTAAATTATGTACTTCTTGGGGGCAGAGCCTTTGTCTTATACATATTTGTCTTCTCCTGGGGCACCTAATGCAGAGCTAGGGACCCGGAAATGCAGTGTCCTTAATACAGGCTTTAGCTTTAGACAGAACAAACATAGCAGCCTGTCTCCATACAGTTAAGTGTATGACTGTAGGCAAGTGGCTTAACCGCTTGGAGCCTTAGTTACTTATCTGCAAAATGGGGATCATATTCTCTCTCTTCCCTCTTTCCTCCCCTTCTTTCTTTCTTTAACAAACACTTACTGAGCACCTACTCAGTGCCAGGCACCAGGGGACACAAGATAAAATAATGAATAACGTAGGAATGGTCTTTGTTCTCCTGGAACTGTTTGAGGATTAAGAGGGCTGACAAGAATGAGCATGGTGAGGAAATAAAATGTGAGATAGGTAGATGAGAAGTGGGTAGGACTGGAGAGATGTTATTCACTAAATGAGTGCTAATTGGGAGAGGCAAAGGGAATGTGATTCCTTTTAAAAGGTATGATTGATTACCAATGGAAGAGAAAGAGAAGAACAAAGAAGGAGATAAGAGAGGAATGAAAAGGAAATAGGAGATGTGGATGCAAATGAAAATTAAAAGAGAAGGTAGAAAGGGGGAGGTGAAGAACAGGCAGGAGTTTAAGCTGGTGGATTAGCTGAGCTGTATCTAGACTTATCATCAGGACATAAAGGTGTCACTAAATTGTAGCTGGAAATGTGGTTAGCAAATCTCCCAGTCCAGTACTCTCAACTCACTCATTGCTGGATCCTGTGAGCTGCCTTCCCTGCCCTTCTGGCTTAGAGTTAATGATGCAATATAAAGGGACAGGAAAACCAAGGATAACTCAGAGGTCAAGAGCTTGTGTGATCAGAGTAATAATGACACCATTCATAGGAATAGAAGAGTGAGGCATAGAAATTAGTTAGGTCTTGAGTTTGGTTTAAAACGTAAGTTTCAGGTGTGAGCAGCTTGTCCAGGTGGAGATAACTGATGGCTAGTTGGAGGTTGGAATGCGATTTGGGGAAAAGGTCCCGTTAGAAATACACGTCTGAAAAATGCACATTGAAGTCATGAAATTGGATAATTCCTGAGGGAAAGAACAGAGACAGAGATAAACCAAAGAGCAAATACTGAATTTGAGGGTCATCACCTGGGTGGTAACTAGGTTCCTTCGGGTGGCAAGAGGGGGAAGGACTACAATCAGAGGAAACTGGAGTTGCCTGTGGAAGAAAAACCAAAGGAGTATCATGGCAGTGAACCCAAGAGGAGAAATTCCGAGAGAAGGATGGCAGGTGACCACTGGTGATAAGTGATACTGTGTACAGGTTAAAGACACTAAGGACAAAGGGAAGAGCTGTTGGATTTGAGGGTAAGAAGATCAGTGGTGACTTTTAGGAACTACTTCATTGAGGTGAAAGAAAGGGACATTCACTGGTAAGGGACAAGTGAACTGTCAAGAGTGAACACATTGACCAGAGAGCCCTCCAGTGTGGGTATCACCTGGGTGCTTATTAGAAACGCAGATTCTCAGGTCCTTAGCTACTCAGAATCTGCCTTCGAACGCTGTTCCCCAGGAGATTCACATGCAAGCAGTGTTGGAGCAGCTGTAGAGTCCTTGTTCAGGGTGACTGGTAGGGAAGGAACGTTGACAGTAGTATCTTGAGGTGACAACACAGCCTCAAGAAGCGTCTCTTAGAATAGGGGAGATGGGTGCAGGTTTTTAGCCAGAAAGGAAGGGACAGGAGGAGGGGAAGGTGTTCAAAAGGAGAAGAGAGAGCTGATGAAGAAAGGAAGTGGATGGAACCAGGAGTCGAAAGAGAGAAACTTCTTCCTCTGCCAGAAGGAAGGAGGTGCCGGGAGTGGAGAGGGAGGAGTGGTCACGGAAAGTGGAGAAAAAGTGGTGGTTTTCTCATATACCACATGGCCTTGAGGACAGGGGCAGACCTCCATCATCTATTTGTGGACCATCCTAAGACATTGCTGCACCTTAGTAATGATTCATGGAAAGAAAACAGGTAGGCAGAGTGAATCTCAGCAAAAACAGAATTATTCGTTGCTGTTGTGATTTCTGGGGCACTGCAAAGAGACTGGTACCCAAAATTCATTCCTCTATTTTTTTAAAAAATGTGTTTCTTGTTAAATGGTTTATAGCATCTTAAGGAATATTTTAAAATAATATCTCTCTCACATGTGGTTTCTTGAAAGTGGAAGGTCACGCTAAAATTAAATTTTCCTGCAGTTAATAGGAGTTTAGTATTCAAGCTTTGTGCTGGGGCCAGTAGTTATTTGTAAACTGGTTTAACAGGTAAAATAAAAAAAGAATGAAAAGGGATACAGGGTAGCTAAAAAAAGAACTCTGAAGATTTTTTTTTTTTTAATGGAGAAATTAAAATTCAGTTTCTTTTGGTTTCCTTTTGCTAAGTCTGGGCCTACTACATAATTTGAGTGTATGTTTATTCAGGATGTCATAAGAAAATATTTGCAAAGGACCTTTACTGATGGAATGGATGTAACAAGAAGGTATGAGAGTTAATAGAATGATCTGCAGGCCAGATGCTGCTGCTTAATGTTTGATTTCCAAAAGAAAACCACAAAAACCTTTCATTGTAAAAATGGTTAGCATCGTTTGAAAAATTTGCTCCAGAAGAGAAACATGTCATAAGAATTTGTAAGGGGACACAGTCTTTCTTCCCTTGACCTTCCTTCCCTCATGTTCTTAAAATCAGAAGCGATTTTTGAACCAGAGCTTTTTAAAAAAGATTTGGGGCTTCCCTGGTGGTGCAGTGGTTAAGAATCCACCTGCCAATGCAGGGGACATGAGTTCAAACCCTGGTCTGGGAAGACCCCACATGCCGCGAGCAACTAAGCCTGTGTGCCACAAGTACTGAGCCTGTGCTTTAGAGCCCTTGAGCCACAACTACTGAGCCCACGAGCCACAGCTACTGAGCCCACGAGCCACAACTACTGAGCCTGCGTGCCACAACTACTGAAGCCCGTGCACCTAGAGCCCATGCTCCACAACAAGAGAAGCCACCGTAATGAGAAGCCCACGCACCACAACAAAGAGTAGCCCGCCTTGCCGCAACTAGAGAAAGCCTGCGCGCAGCAACAAAGACCCAATGCAGCCAAAAATAAATTAAAAAAAAAAAAAGATTGGTACAAGTTTCTTGTGTCTTCCCATTGACCCATATTTTGATAGAGGGAGGCTGAATTGTGGAAGAGAGTATGATTATGAGAACTGCGTGGTGAGCGGTGGGTAGGAGAGGCTGATAAAGGTGTAGGAACAGTACAGAGAAATTTTGCACACCAAAGAGAAATTTCTCCTGCCTCACAAATTTCTCTTGGGTTGCCGTAAAATGTCTTCCTTCAATTCCTGTGTGCTTAATATTCATGTTATGTGAATGGCCCAGTAGTTATTTACAAACTTGTCTTAAAAATCGTTCTAATTTTTTACCCATGATTTTCATTTTTACTAACATGAAAGTTCAATTTTCCAGTACCCTACTTGGAGTTAAGATTGGAAATATGCTCCCCGCTCCCTATTTTTTCTTTCTTTCTTTTTAACTGATTGTGAAATAAAGCAGAGACATAATGTACACTAGGCAGAGTTTGAGATTTTTTTAATCCAGTGCAAATATAGTGAGTTGATTGAAATACATCCAGAATCTTAGATCGTTTGTCAAGCAAACATGCTATGTCTGCCTCAAAGTCACAGTGGTCCCAGCTATTTTCATTTTATAACAAAACTGGTTTCATGCAATTTCACAGTGGAGATTTTTTTTACTCTTTTTAAATTTTTAAAAAATTTTATTCAAGTATAGTTGATTTACAACCTTGTGTTAATTTCTGCTGTACAGTAAAGTGATTCAGTTATACATATACCTATTCTTTCCCATTATGGTTTATCACAGGATATTGAATATAGTTCCCTGTCCTATACAGTAGGGCCTCATTGTTTATCCTGACTTCGCTTTTTTCTTTCTTTCTTACTTTCTTTCTTTCTTTCTTTCTTTCTTCCGTTTTTCCTTCCTACCTTCCTTTCTTTCTTTCTTTTTCTTTCTTTCTTTCTTTCTTTATTTCTTTCTTTTCTTTCTTTTCTTTCCTTTCTTTCTTTCCACAGTGGAGATTTTTACGTAAGTTGAAGTTAAGAAGTCTTAACTTCTTCTCACCTACTTGGCCTGAGTTTAAAATCTTGTAATTTAGGCAGATAGTTGCAGAAACAAAAATTCAGCTAAAGCATTTAAAGAATAAGTAATAGTTGTTATGGCAATATGCCCTCCTCTCTCCTAGCTATCAGGAAGGGACCCCTGTCATCACTTCTCAGGAATGTCTGTCAGTGCTATCTGCCACCACAGATCTCTTCCTCAAGGTAGTTTCAGTGAACGGTATGGGCGTCTCACCTAAGTAGAAAATTCCTGTCACTGACATGTGCCAGCAGGTAGGTGGGGTTTCAAAGAACTGCAACTGCTTGTTGTATTAAAATTCTGCTGAGACTGAAAATCATGGCTTGCACACCCCGGAATTTATTTATTTTTTCTTTTGCTCCAAGAAAAGGACTAGTTGAAAGTTAGAACATGTGTGAACTAGGATAGCAGGGTTTTAACAAAGTTCTGGTAATGCCAGTCGCTGTGCAAGAAGACAGCCCAGTGGTACCTTCTCCCCTCAGTTTCAAGCAACTTAGTAAACACCCCTCATCTCTGGAGTCCAGAGGCAAGGTCTCTTGGCCTCACTAGTGGAGTGACTTTACTGTGGTCTGGTGAGCAGACCATCTCATCGCAATAGCCACCAAGCCTCTGAGTTACTACTTGGAGGGAAGCTGGCAGCATGTGAGTTCTCCCTTTAGGATTCTTGCCGAAGTTTGCAAACTCAGATGCCTACAAGGGACAGACAGGTGATTTAACAGAGCAGGGAAGGCAGATGGAGACTTGGAGAACCAGAAAACTCTTGCCCAATACAAGGCCCTGGCATGGTTCAGAGTGGCCAGCCCTTCTCACCTCCATCTCGTTGTTGTACAGGAATGGAGCTCCATGTTGCCAGATCTTCGGATTTGTCAAGAGAAGCCAGATATTTTTGTGAAATCTACTCATTATAAACTATTGGCAACAAATTCAGAAAATATTTTGAACACTTTATTAAGTGTTCAAAAACATTTCATCTCCTTCAATTCTTTGCTCAAAAGTCACCTTCTCAGTAAGGGTTTCCCTGACCACCCTATTTTAAATGACACCCCCTACCCCACCCTCGAACTTCCTTATTCCCTTTCTCTGCTTTATCTTCCTCCATGGCACTTGTTACTATCCAATAAGGGGAGAAACTTTTATCTGACTGCACCCCTTCTGGATGTCCACCATCAAGAACAGTGTTTGGCCCACAGAAAGTTCTCAAGAATATTATTGAATAAACGCAGGTCCAATACAGAGAGACAGGACTAGGGTGAGGTGAGTGAAGCACCGAGGGTGCCAACTTTAAGGAGGCACTGAGCTTCCATGACCGCGGAGTGAGCACCTCCTTAAATTTTGTATCCTGGATGCCACACTCTCCTCACCCTAGTCACTGTCATAGTGATGCAATTCCCAGAGTGGTCTCATATAATTCTGAGGGCAGGGTAAGATAGAGGGAAAGGGATTAGAGTGTTTAAAAATTAACATGCTACTGTTATTTTAAACGGCATAATTCTAGTGAATCTCTAATAGGCCCATCAGCAGCACAGGTGATATTGACCATGAATAGTGCAGTGATCTACAGTTAGGATACAAATCTTCTGGGGATTAGGAATTTCACTGTATGCCCTCTTCTGCATTCTTACATAGAAAAATGTAAAACATGATGAGCTCATAGGAAAATTTTCCATCAGTAAGGAGAGACAGACTTGATTCCAGGTCTAGGCATAGGATGACCAGCATTGAGTGCCCATTTATTGAAAACCACCAAAATGTGGAACAAATTGAAAAAAAGAATTAACATCTGTGGAAGGGGTATTATAATCCATTTTCAAATTGTAGTCAAAACAAAACTTTGAGGGAATTCCCTGATGGCCCAGTGGTTAGGACTCGGTGCTTTCACTGCCAGGGCCGAGGTTATGTTTCTAGTCAGGAAACTAAGGTCCTACAAAGTGGCACGGCCAAAAAAAAAGGAAAAAAATTTGAATAAAAGGAAATAATTATGAGAAAATTTCCAGGTACTGTAACAAGGGCCAGACAACATTTTTAATATACAGATTTACTGTTGAGAGGAATGTTATTCTGAACTTATACCCAAAGTGTATGTCCAAGTGACAATGAACCATAGTATATAGAACTAATGTAATGGTGAATATTGTAGGTTGTTAAATGGGAAATGTGGATAGGCTCTGAGATAGAATAGCTATCAGGTACCAAAGAGGATAATGAGACAGATCAAAATGGAGGTTGTTAAAGGTTGCTGGAATTTGTTGAGAAACTGTTGGTTTCTCAAGCAGAGTTGCAGTGGTAGGGACTTACCAAGGGGACTTCTGAAGAACCCACAGTAGTCCTTATGGGAGAATCAGCTTTAAGCATCTCCCATGCTAGATAGTGCAAAGCCCTTTGGTATGACAGCAGTCAAGGAAGAACTTTCTACCCCTTTCCCTCTTCCCTCTAACCCCAAGGACCTACCAGCTCTGCTTAGCAGGTTGAGAGTGAGAGAAAAGGCCCACCACCACTCTTCCTGGAAGCCTGCTCTTGCTAGGAGAGGGAAAAGATTTAACAGTAAATCAAAGAAAGAGTTCTTTGTATTGCATGGGACTGGGCATTCTCATTATTGGGTGGAGACTGTTTTGTGACATCAAGTGACCTAAGATGTCCTATTTCCTAAGAGTGAGCAGAAAAGTCATGGAACATGCTGGATTTCATTCAGGGGAAGGGGAAACTGAACAAATTTTAAAGGGACAGTTGGAATCGAAGCTCAAGTTTCCTTCTGATTACCAGTCATGAATGTACTTGTTCACTGTACTGATACTGAGAGCTAAAGCAGGCCCTGCAGTTCTATGACCAGTCTCTGCCTTTATTGTTAAATTATCTAGAGAATGTGCTCTTGGGAAGAATAACTAAGAATAGCTTTAAAAGAGTGAAAAAAGAAAAAAATATGATCTGGTATAGTCTTAGGTGCATTTGTATGGCCGTGTAGTAACTGGGAGTTAAAGAAGTTTCTTAGTTCAGGCTACTGTAACAGAATACCATCCACAAAGTGTTTTAAACAACAGACATTTATTTCTCACAGTTCTTCACACTGGGAAGTCCAAGATCAAGGCACCTGCAACTCTGGTGTCTGGTGGGGGCCTTCCCTCTGGTTTGCAGAATGCCATCTACTAGTCATATCCTCATACAGCAGAGAGAGCAGAAGGAAAGAAAACTCTCTCATATCTCTTCTTAAAAAGGCACTAATCCCATCTAGGGTTCCACCCTCGTGACCTAATTACCTCCCAAAGGGCCCATTTCCAAACACCATCACAGTGGGGATTAGGGATTTAACACATGAGTTTTGGGGGGACACAGTCAGGCTATAGTAAATAGTGAAGGAGCTCAGAGTAAAAGTCTTGGAGGGAAGAATGAAGCCAACTAGTCCTGGGAGCTTGGTGGTGGGGTCCTCTCCTTAAGAATTTACCCCTCACCAGTTACAGAAGATGAGAATCTCCCTTGTAAAACAGAATCCATCGCTCTTAGTTCATACCTTTCAATTCAAGTGTTGTAAAATGAGATTTTTGAAGCACAATTAACAAACTCTAGAAAGTGAGATAACAAGTAATATATTTTGAATAGGATAAGGATGTGAAAGGAATGTAATTTTGGAAGACAGAGTCAGATCTGCCTCTTAGGGCTCTGTGCCTCTCAGTTTCCTCATCTGTAAAAAATATGGATATTAATACTATTTTTAGGGTTATTGGGTGGATTAAATGAGAACATATATGTAAATAAATTCTTATACTATGTTGGTCCACAGCCAGCATCCAATAAATGAGAACTATTATTATTATTTTTAAGAAATGATTCCTTTAAGCCACTAAGTTTTGTTTTGTCTTGTTTTTTAAAATTAATTTATTTATTTTTGACTGCGTTGGGTCTTCGTTGCTGAACGCGGGCTTTCTCTAGTTGCGGCGAGCAGGGGCTACTCTTCGTTGTAGTGCGCGGGCTTCTCATTGCAGTGGCTTCTCTTGTTGCGGAGCACAGGCTCTAGGTGCGTGGGCTTCAGTAGTTGTTGCACGTGGGCTCATTAGTTGTGGCTCACGGGCTCTATAGAGCAGGCTCCATAGTTGTGGCGCATGGGCTTAGTTGCTTGGTGGCATGTGGGATCTTCCCAGACCAGGGCTTGAACCCGTGTCCCCTGCATTAGCAGGTGGATTCTTAACCACTGTGTCACCAGGGAAGTCCCAAGAACTATTATTATTAAAGTAAATACTAGAAGACTCACCATCTATGATGGGAAAAAAAAATTATTTGTATCACTTACCTCTGTTGTTATCATTAGTATGCAATGACAGGCTTATGAACATTCTTGCAGAAAATTTACATTGGAACAAATATATTTATTTAGTGTAATTTGCTTGCCTAACATGAATACGGGGAAGCACATAGCAGAAGACTTGTATAATAGTCAAGGAAAGACCTCCAAATATATCCTCCTAGAAAATTATCTCTTTTCAATTTTACTTCACACACTAAAAAATATGTTTGGAGGGTTTCAATAATAACTTCAGCATTCCTTAAGAAGATTAGGAGAGCCATTCTAAAGTGAGTGATTATTTTCGTCTTTAAAAGGGAAAAGGGTCTTCCCTGGTGGCGCATTGGTTAAGAATCTGCCTGCCAATTCAGGGAACACAGTTTCGAGCCCTGGTCTGGGAAGATCCCACATGCCGTGGAGCAACTAAGCCTGTGCACCACAACTACTGAGCCTGCATGCTACAACTACTGAAGCCCACGTGCCTAGAGCCTGTGCTCTGCAACAAGAGAAGCCACCACAATGAGAAGCCCACGCACCACTATGAAGAGTAGCCTCTGCTCACTGCAACTAGAGAAGAGCCTGCACGCAGCAACAAAGACCCAACGCAGGCAAAAATAAATAAATAAATAAATAAATAATAAATTTATTTTAAAAAATAAAGGGGAAAAGCCTAGTTTATTTTAGGATGGTGGAAACCTACCCTAATGCAGCTAATGTAACAACTCCTAATGCAAACAGTCTTATGACTTTGTTTTGTCTTATGCCATCTCAGTAAACATTTGTAGGACCTGACATACCAAACTGGGCTGATTTCCCAGAGTCCCAGGAGATGATGGGAGACTTTTTTTTTTTCAATGCATGTCTATACCTTTGAGGAGTTTCCGTAAAATATAACAAGTTGTGGGTAACATAAAACAGGTATCATCAATCCATGTGCTAATATGGTTAGCAGCATTGCATGCTATCAGCTAGTAAGAATGGATGATCAGATTCTGGCCCTTTCTTAACAAGTGAAAAGTTGTGATCTTGATAGAGGTTACATAAGTTATTACATAGGTAGATATTTGAAGATTGACATTAGACTGTTCTTGTATGTGTCCCATCTATACATAAGTCCTTTATTATCAATATGCCATCCCTTGGTAAACCTGCACTGCTTTGGGGACTGTTCTCCTTCTGTACAGTTCAGATTCTGGGTCTCTCAGTGAAGAGCTGGTGCCCTTGTAAGCCCAGAGTGGGGATCCTTTGAGGATGTGAGAGCAAGATGTACAGTGTTTGAAATTTTACTTTCTACTACCCAAATTGTATTTAGATTTTAGTGGTAGTTACATGTGTATCTACACATTTGTCAAAACTCACTGAACTTCAAAAAGGGTGTGCTTCATTATAATTATACGTCAATAAAATTAGTTAAAAGTAATTATGTGCCAATCAGATTACTAAAAAGTAATAATTGACATGAAAAAAAAAACTTCAGTGGCTCCCATTGGCCTCTGAGATTAAATTCACACTGCTGAAGATATTTAAAGCTCTCTGTTACATGGTTGCAGGCTACCATCAGCAAGGGTTTTTAACCTATTTGGTGTCATGGCCCCTTTTCATGGTCTGGTGAAAACTGTGGACTCCTTCTCAGAGTAATGTTTTTTGGGGGTTTTTTTTGTTTGTTTTGTTTTTATTTTTTATTTTTTTAACATCTTTATTGGAGTATAATTGCTTTACAATGGTGTGTTAGTTGCTGCTGTTTAACAAAGTGAATCAGCTATACGTATACATATATCCCCATATGCCCTCCCTTTTGCATCTCCCTCCCACCCTCCCTATACCACCCTTCTAGGTGGTCACAAAGCACCAAGCTGATCTCCCTGTGCTATGCAGCTTCTTCCCACTAGCTATCTATTTTACATTTGGTAGTGTATATATGTCAATGCCACTCTCTCACTTCGTCTCAGCTTACCCTTCCCCCTCCCTATGTCCTCAAACCCATTCTCTACGTCTGCGTCTTTATTCCTGTCCTGCCCCTAGGTTCTTCAGAACCTTTTTTTTTTTTTTTTTTTTAGATTCCATATATATGTGTTAGCATATGGTATTTGTTTTTCTCTTTCTGACTTACTTCACTCTGTATGACAGACTCTAGGTCTATCCACCTCACTACAAATAACCCAATTTTGTTTCTTTTTATTGCTGAGTAATATTCCATTGTATATATGTGCCACATCTTTATCCATTCAACTGTCAATGGACACTTAGGTTGCTTCCATGTCCTGGCTACTGTAAATAGTGCTGCAATGAACATTGTGGTACATGACTCTTTTTGAATTATGGTTTTCTCAGGGTATATGCACAGTAGTGGGATTGCTGAGTCATATGATAGTTCTATTTGTAGTTTTTTATGGAACCTCCATACTGTTCTCCATAGTGGCTGTATCTATCTGCATTCCCACCAACAGTGCAAGAGCCTTCCCTTTTCTCAACACCCTCTCCAGCATTTATTGTCTGTAGATTTTTTGATGATGCCCATTCTGACCAGTGTGAGGTGATACCTCAGTGTAATTTTGATTTGCACTTCTCTAATGATTAGTGATGTTGAGCATCCTTTCATGTGTTTGTTGTCTATCTGTATATCTTATTTGGAGAAGTGTCTATTTATGTCTTCTGCCCATTTTTGGATTGGTTTGTTTGTTTTCTTGATATTGAGCTGCATGAGCTGCTTGTATATTTTGGAGATTAATCCTTTGTCAGTTGCTTCGTTTGCAAATATTTTCTCCCATTCTGAGGGTTGTCTTTTTGTCTTG
Source organism: Lipotes vexillifer (assembly GCF_000442215.2). NCBI lineage: Eukaryota > Metazoa > Chordata > Mammalia > Artiodactyla > Lipotidae > Lipotes > Lipotes vexillifer. The sequence goes on along the minus strand of NW_006777583.1, from coordinate 5,134,127 downwards.
TTTATGGTTTCCTTTGCTGTGCAAAAGCTTTTAAATTTCATTAGGTCCCATTTGTTTATTTTTGTTTTTATTTCTATTTTTCCAGATGGTGGGTCAAAAAGGATGTTGCTGTGATTTATGTCATAGAGTGTTTGTCTATGTTTTCCTCTAAGAGTTTTATAGTGTCTGGCCTTACGTTTAGCTCTTTAATCCATTTTGAGTTTATTTTTGTGTATGGTGTTAGGAAGTGTCCTAATTTCATTCTTTTACATGTAGCTGTCCAGTTTTCCCAGCACCACTTATTGAAGAGGCTGTCTTTTATCCACTGTATATTCTTGCCTCCTTTATCAAAGATAATGTAACCATATATGCATGGGTTTATCTTTGGGCTTTCTATACTGTGCCATTGATCTATACTTCTGTTTTTGTGCCAGTACCATATGGTCTTGATGACTGTAGCTTTGTAGTATAGTCTGAAGTCAGGGAGCCTGATTCCTCCAGCTCCGTTTTTCTTTCTCAAGATTGCTTTGGCTTCAGGGTCTTTTGTGTTTCTATACAAATTGTGAAATTTTTTGTTCTAGTTCTATGAAAAATGCTATTGGTAGTTTGATGGGAATTGCATTGAATCTGTAGATTGGTTTGGGTAGTATAGTCATTTTCACAATGTTGATTTTTCCAATCCAAGAACATGGTATATCTCTCCATCTGTTTTAAAACATGTAAAATAAAACATGTAAGAGTATAAAGGAAACTAATTAAATGGAATTTATATCAAAATATGTATCAGATTTTTGATATAGTAGTATATGTACTTCCTCATTAACTCATTAAATGACAAGGGCTGGCATAAGTCTCATAACTACAGTAATGTCAAAGTATTGATGAACATAAACAGTAGCTTAAGATCTCTGCAACAACTCTAATGTGAAATCATCTGTGAGTTTTACTGGTGACAAAGTCACACATATTGCTAATACTATTGTGATTTTGTTTTTGATCACATTCAAAATGGAAGGAAATGCTAAATTTCAGTTAGAGGTTAGTGAAAAAAAAGGTACATTTTTTTCCCAGTCAAATTCAACCTCATCCACACACACTCTTCCCCAACTCCCTCTCTGCCTTAATTCCAGGCTAAAAACTCCTGCCTAGTCCCTTGTTCCCCAACAATCCCCCAGACACCCTCTGCCTCTGCTTTAGCACAGGGCTCACCCATCCTAAAACCTGCAGGGACAGCAGGTAACATGAGTATGTGAATGGACAGCTAAGTTAGGCAATGGAAAATGATGACTGATACAGAGCCCATGTTTTCCCTCAGGGCATTCAAATACATTTTTTTTTTTTTTAAATACAATAATGTACCAGCCAGGGGAAGGTTAGCACAGAGTTGGCCAGTGTGCAACCACTGCTTAATCAAGTGGAATGAACTGCCTGCTCTCCTCCTCCCACCCTCCCTCAGCAACTCCAGGGAGCTTCGGTTTGTGTAGAAAGTCCTTCCCCTCTAATCTCTATTCATCAAAATACGGCTAGTTCAGAGGCTGGCATTTCCTGCTTCCCCTAGCTGGCAGTCATCTGATCCCTCTCTCTCCTCCCAGAACACTTAGTTCAAATCTGTTCTATTTTTTTTTAAACACAGGTCCCATTTTGCCTTTCATTGTGGTTTTTGATGTCCATATTTCTTTCACCTTCTGTCATCCATCCTGAGCTCCTTGAGGGCATCACACCTGACGTTTCTCTTTGCATCTCTCATAGTGCCTGTGCTCTGGTTCACACGAAGCCAAGGGGATGCTGTGGAGTCAGATTGACCGTGTTGGGCTGGCCTCTGCCTCCCCTCTTCTCTGCCTCATGTTTTTGTGTCTTTTACTGATAGATTCTAATGCTTCAAGCACTAGAATCAAAGCCCTGACATACTTTTATTTCATGGGAGAGCTTACAATATAGCCACAAAACTCCCAGCCAGAAAAGTAATTGATGTCATTTAAAGCCTTCCTCCAGGAATGGACATTCCTTCATTCAAGCATTCATTCCTGTCATTTCTTATTCTACTTAGAGACCAGGTAAAAGCTTACTGTCTGAAATACATCAGGTGGGGACTGGCAGGATATACACACTGTGATGCGTGTTTGTGAAACTGTTTCTTAGTAGCCTAGAGACAAGGAGATTAATGCCTCTTCATGAAAGGCATGCATTTCTCCTCAAATGGGGTAGAGTTGCCCAAGTAGCATCCTATTATTTATATTTTATTTTTTAATTGAAATATAGTTAATTTACAATGTTGTGTTAGTTTCAAGTGTACAGCAAGGTGATTCAGTTATACATATATATATATCCTTTTTCAGATTCTTTTCCATTATAGGTTATTACAAGATATTGAATCTAGTTCCCTGTGCTATATAGTAGGTACTTCTGTTTACCTATTTTATATATAGTAGGATATATATGTTAGTCCCAAACTCCTAGTTTATCTCTCCCCCAGCCCCGCTATTCCATTTGGTAACCATAAGATGGTTTTCTATCTCTGTGAATCTATTTCTATTTTGTAAATAAGTTCATTTGTATCATTTTTTTTAGATTCCACAAATAAGTAATATCATACGATATTTGTCTTTCTCTGACTTTGTTTAATATGATAATCTCTAGGTCCATCCACTTTGCTGCAAATGGCACTATTTCATTTTATTTATGGCTGAGTAATATTCCATTGTATATATGTACCACAAGGAGCATCCTATTAATATGGTCAGTCAGCAGTGCCCAAGGCCCCACTGAATACCCATAGCTGTGGTCTCTCTGAAGTTACATTTAAAAACATGAAAAACAATAAAATCTTAGTTTATCTCCTGGTTTTTAAAATTCTCTGCAGTGTGATCTTGAACAAATTACTGAAGATATCTGAGCCTCAGTTTTGTCATCTGTAAATATGGATGGTAAAAACATCTACCCCCTAGGCTTATTCAGTGGTTAAATGAGTTAATACATGTACAACATTTAGACCAGTGCTGGCACATGAGAAGTGCCCCATCAATGTCACAAGTGTTTGCAAAAACGAAACATTCCCATGCATCTATTTTTTATTAAGCACTTGCTACTGGGTAGGCACTGGGTTAGGCATTAGGGTTTTAAATCTAAATAAAACATCACTTTATCTTCAAGGAGCTCATAGTATAATATAATGTTTTTCAACCTATAGACTGGAGGTTCCTCAGGAAACCTTTTTCTGAGAATCTGTTTGTTCATCAGACTGAACAAATAATCTGCCTCAGACATAATATGCTTTATTTTAAAAACATGTAGTTACTTTGGGATTAGTAAATGTTAAAATCATTTAGAAGGACTTCTTATTTCATACTTTTTGTCATTACATATCATCTCAACCAATATGAAGGGAACAAATGTGATCGTGTGATGGTCCCCAACATTTTTCGGAGGATATTAAAAATAGCTTCTTGTGGTCAAGGTGGCTGGATCCACTGAGTGGATGGTACATTCTGATAGAAAAACAAATCATCATGTCTGTTTAGGCATAAAGGGAATTCTGCCCCTGAAGAGTGGCAGTTAGTGCCAAGATACTGCCTGGGGGAGACTGATTCTCAGGAAATATTTAATCAGAAGTTTCCAGGTGCTCCCCCCACAAACTGGGAACCCTTCACAAAGAAGAAAGAAGTAGAAGGACACTCCCAAATTGACTCCACCAGAAGGGCTTCTGTTTAGGAGTTTCTGTTTCTCTGATCCAGCTGAAGCAGGAGAAGGTCTCCAAGATTCACAAGATCAGAGGGGGCAACCAGTGATTGCTGATGCTGGATTTCTGTGAATGCCTCTTGGGTGTGGCTACTGATGGAGGGCCCCAAAAAACAGGCAGAGGTTGCAGAGAAGCATTTGATTCCCTTCTCCCTGCTGCTGTTCTGGTACTATAGAAATTACAGAATTGTTCATCCTCATAGCGTCAGTTGGTAACCAGCAGGTTTAAGTTTTTAGATCTCCTCTTTTTATGACAGATCGTATGAAGGGGTGGGAGAGCACGAGTGTGTTGGATTCTGATCTGTGTCGCAGTTTGAATTTTCTGTCTTGGCAGTCCACCTAGGTAAAGTCTTTAACAGACTGCAGTGACTTTTCTGGCAGAATTACTGGGAACTATTGCCAACACTAAGAAACTCATGCCAGCAGAGATTGGATGAGAACCTCATACCTTGTTCTTTAGAGTCCCATGCCTTAAAGTAGTTATGGTGCAATGTTCCTTTATAGAGGAGATCATTAATACTTGCTTTCTGGTCCAGAGCAGAAGGTCAGTGCACTTTGTTGCAGACAGGTCTGGGTGATCTTTTGGTAGTTATATCATTCTCAAGCCACTGGGTGTTCTCCATGGAAAAAGAGATCTCACTGTTTTGTGTTGTTTTGCTTTGTATGATTTCTGTTTTTCTTGTCTGGGAACTCATGTCTTTCATTACTCCCAGAAAAATCATAATTCAGTACCAAGTTTATTGGCTGGCAGTAACAGACACTCAGTACAAATTATTGACTGACTGAAGAAATGCTTATTCATATACCAGTTAAACCCTGAGCTGTGTTAGCTCTCCTTAGTCACATTCCCATCCCCGAGGTGTTTTCTTTTAGGTGTTTCTTTTAGGTGTTTTCTTTTACCTTCTTTATTCAAAAAGTTGTTGTGGGCCTGATGAACAAGTGGGGTTGTTTAGTAGTAAAGAACATCAGCTTTGCACTCAAACAACACCTTCCCGTGAATTTTGGCTCTGCAAATAACTGGATAGGTGATCTCAAACAACAAACTCTTTGAGCCTCAGTTTCTTCTTCATTAAAATGTGCTGAATAAAACCTACCTCATAAAGTTGTTGATAGAATTAAATGAAATAAGACAGGTTTTCCCAAATTTCAGTCATTTGCAACTTGTCCATACAAAAATTGCTCGCACAGTTTTTGCCATATTTAAATACTACCTGTGCGGTTAAGAATCCACCTGCCAATGCAGGGGACAAGGGTTCAAGCCCTGGTCCAGGAAGATCCCACATGCCACGGAGCAACTAAGCCTGTGCACCACAACTACTGAGCATGCGCTCTAGAGCCCACGAGCCACAACTACTGAGGCCATGTGCTGCAACTACTGAAGCCTGCTCACCTAGAGCCCGTGCTCCGCAATAAAGAGAAGTCACCACGAGACGTCTGCACACTGCAACAAAGAGTAGCCCCCGCTTGCCACAACTAGAGAAAGCCTGCATGCAGCTACAAAGACCCAATGCGGCTACAAATAAATTAATAAAATTTAAAAATAAATTAATTAAACAATTTAAAAATAATAAGTAAATAAATACCACCTGTGCTATGATTCCCTTAATGTTTTCTGTAACTCAATTTTAATACAGATTAATTTAAAAAGATAAATGGATACTTATCACCTCCCTGGTGATAGAATTTAAGTATAAAAATAAATGTCATGGAGACTAAACAATATTAAGTTCTAGCTGCTTATTTTTACCTGCTAAAGTCTCTGACCTAAGGTCTGCTCTATTTGTTAGAAAGATTACTGTCATGTGTTAAAGACATATTAACCCCAAACTGACACCTTATTTTTTGTTTAATCAAAAGAACTAAAAAATGATCAAAAGGGGATAATTTTTTCTCTATTTGATTCAATGTAACCTCTTACCCTGTTTATATTATTCATATTGTCTCAGGTATTGCCAATGGCACATGCATCACATTTTAGAAAGCTGAGATAAAATTTGTGAAGATTTTGTGTTTCTGAGTGAAATGACAGATACACCTTGAAGATGCAGCTCTACTGGATCACATGCAGGCACAATATCCACTAAGAAAGTGCAGTTTTGACATAGAAGAGAGGGAAGGAAGGTCTGCTGTGGGTTCCCCCTGACCTTTGTGTGTTTCCACGAAGGACTCTGAGGTCAAATACTAGACCCCACAGTGGGTTCTCACTCCTGGCCTCAGGGGAGACTGGGAACCTTCACTCATCCACAGAGCTCACAGCTAGGAGTGGTGGTATGCAGATGATGGGAGAAACTGGAGAGGGAGAAGGCACCTTTTGAAAAATCCCACCTTGGTCTCTACTTCCTTAGAGTCTGCTGTGGGCTGAATAATACCCAGTGCCTTAGAATGTGACTGTACTTGGAGATAGGGTCTTTAAAGAGATAATTAAGGCAAAGTGAGGTCATTAGGGTAGGTCCTAATATGACTTGCGGCTTATAAGAAGAGATTAGGACACGGATACACACAGAGGGAAGACCATGTGAAGACACAGGGAGAAGAGGGTCATCTCCAACCCAAGGAAAGAGGCCTCAGAAGAAACCAACCCTGCTGTCTTCTTGATTTTGGACTTCTGGCTTCCAGAATTGTGAGGCAATGAGTTTCCATTGTTCAAACCACCCAGTCTGTTGTACTTTATGATAACAGCGCTAGCAGACTAATACAGAGTCAGTGCTTCCCATCTGAATGAAGGGGATAAGGGCTTTCCATCTGAATGAAGGGATAATAGTTAATCACTCATTGACAGTGACACCCAATGTCATGCACTGGCTGCTGTGATAGAGTCAGGATCATTTGACTTTTTACATATATTTTCTCCTTTACTATGCTCTCAATCCAGCCATTGAAATTCCTCATTGGAAAAAAAGGGGAGTGTTTTAGAAAAGCCTTGGTTATTTTGTCAGCTTAGAGGACAAATTTTAGTGAAGTTTTATATAATCTTGATGAGATTTGGATTGTCTTAAATGTCAAAATAGAATTCTGCTTCTCAGCCTGCTCAAGGCCCAGGTGAACTGATTTTCCCTGTTTTGACCTTGTCATTTCTTTTATTCCTTACGCACAAAAATAGCATTTCAACTTTGTCGCAACTATGTCTTGTGCATAAGTTCTCAGGTGACACCCACTTACCAAGTTTGTGTCCTTTCTCCTCTCTCACTATGTCTTCTCTCTCCTTTTTATCATCATTGTGTCAAGTAAAGGCTTTAATTTCAAGTTCTGATACCATCTTCCTGCCACTCCTGTGCATTTCTGAGCATCCTTGGCGTGTATGGAATTCAACTAAAGTGCCAGTTCACATTTATGTTCGTTAAGTTTATTACATATTCTTTTTTGCTCATGGTGTACCCAAAGAATGCAGCACAGCCAGAATCTCAAAGACTCCTACCTAGAGCTAAGGGGAAATTCTCTTTGTGCCTGCATATCTTTGTAACTAGCTCCAAGAATTCTGACTGTCCCTAATTAGTTTGTAAAATGTTTGCCATTGTACATTCTCTCTCTTGAGAAAATCTCTCCTGGCCTCGTGGGTTCAAACAAAGTTCAATTATGACTTCTTTGAATATCATCTGTAATCACAAACGTTGGCCAGAAAGACCAGTGCTTGAAAAGGTTTTAAGTGCTTCCAGCTCCCTACTTGGTTAATTGGTTAGGAAGATGTTTGAGCATTTTATGGAAGAATACTGTTTTGAGGCCGTCATCCAACCAGTTTATCTAGAAGTAATGGGTGAGTGTTGGAGATAAGTGACATGTCTCATCATTAGCCACATGGCAGGGACTGGAGGAAAGGAACAAGACAAAGAATGTCCTAAGACCTTAAGATAAATAGTGAGTCACTCAAGTCCTCAGAGCCTCTGGTGAGTTAGTGTGGTCTACCAGTGACACAGAAGATGAGACCTGCATGTTAGAATCCCCTAGTACAAATAGCAGCTGGGAAAAGTGACGTTGATTATTCACTGCCTTTTTGTGTTTTGTTTTATGTGGTCACTTTCTTCTTGGGAATAAATCCCTCCCTCTTAGAGTTTTTCCTGGCCTGATTTTGGGGCCTACCTCTTAGTTATATGATATGCTCTGATCTATAAGTTTCTGTGAAGGCTTGGCCTGTGAATAGATCCTTTATCCTGTTTGAAAGTTTCTGTGCAGTTGGAATTTAGAAAATCTGCTAGAGAGGAGACCAAAGGCAGTCTCTGAGTTCTGATCCCTGTACTTCTCACTTTTCCTTGCTGTGTAGGAAAAGTCTAATGTTTTCTCTTCCCTCTTAAATCCTTATTTCTCCCCTTCATAACTACATGATTTATAGAAAGTGAGACAGGGTGTGCCCTCCCAAATGCCTGTATCTACCCCTGTGTGCACACACTAGCACGTGGACATGCCAACAACTAATGTTTTCAGTGTTGGATTTGTCTAGCACGTGGCCGTTTGTCAAATTCTGCTCTGTTTCTACGCATTTTAAATTAATGGCAAAGGTGACATCTTGAGTGTCTGCTGTGCTCTTGTCCTCATGTCCCTGCTCCTACATGTGTACATGCCTACAGCCTCAACACCTGGATCAAATTTAGTACAATGTGATGGGCCCCACAGGAAATGCTCTAACAAGAATAGTTAAGTCCTCAATGGCTCCAAGCAATATCTGGCTTTGATCTTTGGCTGGATCTTGGAGCCACTTTCAGCCTAAAATTTTCCCTTCTCATTTCAATCTCCCTGTCTTTCCATCTGTTTTCTCTTTGTGTTCAGTGTTGCTACCGGGAGACTGAGACTCAAAGAAAATTCTACCTATGGGTTTGTAAGTTATAAGTAGTACAAAAAAGAATGAAAGGCATGGCACCCTTGTTAACATTTTTATAGCGCTTTCAAAGGCTATGAAGAGCAAAGCCAACCAGAACGACTCAGGAGCCTGGGCTCCAAGCCCTCCTGAGAGCGGATTGGGTTTCTGTCCACCAGAAAAGGTGGCTTTTTCCTCCTCCCTTATCTCCTGGCTCAATTTTCTAAAGAATTTCTTTGCCTATGACCTTCTGTTACGTAAAACAAACTAGTTAACTAAGAGTAAAGAGCCATCTTTACACATCTGATTAATGGTAAGCATGTTTTCTAGCATCATTCCTGCCCATCATGTTTATTCCCTTTCTTTACTACACACATGATACCAGAAGTCATTCACTCATTCATTCATGGACAGACATTGAGAAGGGGCACTGTTTCAGATTCAAGACACCTGCATGAACAGGTCAAACAGGGCTCCTGATCTCACCCATTCACATACTAGTTGAATGCAGTGCACCTAACAGTTCTGTGTAGCCTTGTGGGGCTTCCTTCAAGAGGGTCCTGAGAGACTGTGGCACAGAGGCTCTAAGGTGACCCCCCACAATCCCACCTGGTGCTCATGTCCTCTGCTTGAGTATGGGCTGGACCTGTGTCTTCCGACAATAGAATGTGACAAAGGTGATAGAATGTCACTTTCTAAGCAAATAGGGTAGCGGGGTCCCCAGAGAAGGAGAACCAGGCATGGCTTTCTTGACATAAGAGAAGCCATTTTTGGCCTAAGCCATTATGTGATCTAAGCCTGGCCACAATGTTTATCCTTGAACAGGTCTCAGTAATTAATGATCTTAAGGGAACAAAAGAATGCAGAAACAACCGTTATCAGGCAAGAGATGGAACAATAGCAAAGATAATAGATCAGTTGTAAAGACTCCCAGTTTACTTTCAATGGTAAAGATTAGCCTGAAGTGCTCAGATCAACTGGAACCGAAGAGATGATGATTGACCTTTTCTAACCCTTGTAACTTCAATCAATTAAAGCTTGAACTTTGTCGACTGCCGAAGCCCCTTCATGAATATGCATGTACCCTTAGCTTAAAACTTCTCCAATTTTGCCGTTCAGGGAGACACTGCTTTGGGAAAGATCCCCCGTGTTCTCCTTACTTGCTGCAAGTAATAAACCCTTCCTTCTCCCCATCTTTGGCTTGGTTGTGTCTTTTGGCTCAACACCCACCAAGAGATGAACCCAGTTTTCAGATAACAACCTCAGTGAATACAATAGGATGTATAAGATTCTGTCTTGCTTGCAGGGCCCTCCCAGGTACAAAAACCCCTCTCTGTCCCCCATTTCTTATTTTTAGAAAAAGGCTTTAGTCTCTTAGTCCTTCCCTGAGTTCCAAAAAGCAGCATAGGCAGTTACTAATTAGGGGAGTGAAGGAATGCAGAAACAAAGGAAAAGCAGTTAAACAAGAGAAGTTCAGTGGCAAAACAGAGTCTTGGTTCCTTCTCAAGGGATATATGTAACAATCCAATTTATATCTTTGAGTTGTCCCACAGGAACTAAGACCCCCACCCCCACCCCTAGGTGGAGGATGGTGACTACATGCTGGGCATAAGTACATAGACCCTAAACTGATTGGAATCAGAAGGCTGATGATTGAGATTCTTGAAACACCACCCTGTTACCTCACTACCAACCAATCAGAAGAAAGTCATGCATCCTGAAGCCCTCATCCCCAAATATTGCCTTTAAAAACACTTCCCTGAAAACCATTAGGGAGTTTGGGTCTTTTGAGCATGAGCCACCCATACTCCTTGCTTGGTGCCTGCAATAAACACTGAAGAGTAAGTCCCCTACATACGAATGAATTCCGTTCTGAGAGACATTCATAAGTCCAATTTGTTCGTAAGTCCATCAAAGTTAGCCTGGGTACCCAACTAACACAATTGGCTATATAGTACTGTACTGTAATAGGTTTATAATACTTTTCACAAAAATAATACATAAAAAACAAAAAATAAAGAAAGCATTTTTAATCTTACAGTACAGTACCTTGAAAAATATAGTAGTACAGTACAACAGCTGGCATACAGGGGCTGGCATCAAGTGAACAGGCAAGAAGAGTTACTGACTGGAGGAGGGAGAGGAAGTGGGAGATGGTAGAGCTGAAGGATGGTCAGCAATAGGAAACAGAGGGCAAGCTGCAATTTCACTCATGCCTGACATTGATGGAACGCACCTTCACATCTTTGAATGTTCTCAACTTGGAGGTTCGTATGTAGGAGACTTATTGTACTTCCCTTCCCCACAAGCTGGTATTAGTAAATTGGCTTTGTTGCACAGCAAGTGAGCAGACCCAAGTTCAATTTGGTAACACATATTCACTCTAGAAACTCTGTAGCTGACTTTGAAGAAATAAGCGGCTATATTGGGAAGTCTGTGTGGTGAAGAGCTGAGGGCAGCTGCCAGTCAACCAGCAGCAAGTAGGCAGGGCCCTCAAGCCTATGACTGTGAGGAGCTGAATTTTGCCAGCACCCTTTGTGAGCTTAGAGGTGGAGTCTTCCCCAGTCAAGCATCTAGATGAGAACACAGGCTGGTGACACTATGACTGCAGCCTTGTAAGATCCAGATAAGCCATTCCTAGGCTCCTGATCCACAGAAACTGTGAGATAACACATGAGTGTTATTTCTTTTTAAATTTATTTACTTATTTTTTTGGCTGCGTTGGGTCTTCATTGCTATGCACGGGCTTTCTCTAGTTGCAGCCAGCTGGGGCTACTCTTCATTGTGGTGCGTGGGCTTCCCATTGTGGTGGCTTCTCTTATTGCAGAGCACAGGCTTTAGGCATGTGGGCTTCAGTAGTTGCGGCACGCAGGCTCAGTAGTTGTGGCACACGGGCTTAGTTGCCTGTGGGATCTTCCTGGAACAGGGGTCGAACCCGTATCCCCTGCATTGGCAGGTGGATTCTTAACCACTGCGCCACCAGGGAAGTCCCAAGATAACACATGAGTGTTATTTTAAGCTGCTGAGATTGTGATAATTTTTTAAATAGCATGGAAACCTAATGCAGAGACCCTGCAGACAAGAGGAAGAACCTGGCCCAGCACTGTCCCACAGGCTTCTGTAGCTGGTTAGGCCTGCTTTCTCTGTTCATCTCTGTTATATTCCTTGAGATTATTGGATTGCAAATCTGTAACTTCTCCACAGAAGTTCCTTGACCTGGGAAAACGTGTTTATGACCTCCCAACTCCTGGAGCTCCTTAAAATCAGAAAAATTATGGAGCAGAATTGTCTGAAGCAAGACCATAGACAAAGAGAGGTTCCTGAAAAACTGTAAGTTGGGCACTGTGTCACTGAAGGGATTTAAGAGACTTGTCCTCTCCCACTCTGGACTGAGTAAAGGTACTCTGCCAAGTACCTTTTCAGACCCCAAAGGAATTGTCTCAAGGTGGTCCATTTAATTACATATGGTAACTTTCCATTCTTTCATTCATTAGCTCAATAAACAGGTTTAATTTCCTCATCTGTAAAATGAGTATAATATTAGAATCTATCTCATACAGTTGTCATGAGAGGAAATGAGTTAACACATATAAATTGTATAAATAATTGCTTAGTACATATTAGATACTTTACAAATGTATGCTATTATTATTGACATCTTCGTGGTGTGCTTATTTTTTATTATAGGTGGGCAGTGACCTAGACATTGGGAATACAGATATATATAAGACATAGACTCTATCCTGCAGCTGGTTCCTTATCAATCTGCTAGAGAGCTAAGTTCTGAAAAGAGAGGTGAACTGGACAGGAAGTTTTATGGAATAGGGGCTTGAAGTCAGCAATACAAATTCCAAAACCACATAATGCATGCTAGAAAAGCACATTCTAGGTGGGGGAAGTCTGGAGGTGGTAGTTATAAAAGATGGATCCAGTAGCATCTTATGTCCTCCTGGTATTGTAGGAGTCAATTAGTACTGAAAGAGAAGAGATGGGTGAAGACAAACTCACCCAAATTATCATTTTCACTGAGTCTGTCCTGCTAATGCAAAAAAAAAAAAAAAAAATTAAACTACAAACACTCACCATAGCTATAGGATTATTATTCATGGCAAATTATATATATGGCAAACACGGGGTACACTAAATACTCATTTATGGTTTCAATAAAAGGGTAAGTCATGGAAACATTAGATTTGATTGCTCTTCTTTCAGGAAAGCTAGTGGAAAATCTAAGGGTGAAACAATCTTTGGTGGTGGGAAGAAACTACAGTCTGGTCCCTGTTCTCCACAAATACAGTTCTTTTTGTGAATGATACATGACGGAGCAAAGAGGAAATGGACTGCCCTGCCCTGCATGGGACAGTTTTAGGCCACCAAACAAACAAGCCATTTAAAATTAAATCTGTGCTTCCTTGGGGTTTCTTAATTAAGGTATCATCCAGGATAAGGATAAAAATGAGATCGTACCCTGATGAGATCATGTCATATTATAATTACTTGCTGCTGAGTGCATCTCAATCTGTGGCTGAACTTTTCATTCCGGCTTTTTACCTCTGTAGCTATCATGGTGTCTGCAAAGAGCAAAGTATTCTGTCTGTATTTACAAATAACAAGTCATTGAATGCTGATTAATAAAACTAGACAAAGAATAGTTAACTATTCAAAAGAAGGGCAAAATAATTCATTACTCAATAGTTCTTATTTCTATTTGCAGGCTCCCACATTGAGGGAGTATTTTGACCAATTTGGTTACAATTCTAGTAGGAATGGAATTTCAATCTAGAAGTGAAGGACTTTGTTCAAATATTGTGTCTATAGTAATAACTAGTTTCTTGAGACCACCCCTAGACCTTCTTTCTAGCTACTCGAAACAACAAGTGCTTTGTTTTTTTGGCATAGAAAGGATGAAAAAGAATTCTCAAATGCTCTTCTCCTAAACTCGTACTCTGCTAGGCTTTGTAAATGTTTGCATAACAAGTGAAACCAGATGTTTTGACTTCCTGTCCCAGCATATCACAAGTTGGGGTTGTTTGTTACAGCTTGAAATCTTGTTATGAGAGGCCCTGTGATAGATATTTTTATGTGTCAAGTTGACTGGGCTCAGGCATTCCCAGATAGCTGGTAAAATATTATTTTGGGGTGTGTCTGTGAGGGTGTTTCCAGAAGAGATTAGCATTTGAATTAGTAAACTGAGTAAAGAAGAGTGCCCTCACCAATGTGGGTGGGTCATCCAATCATTGAGGGCCTGAATAGAACAAAATGGGTAGGAAGGGTAAATGTGCTCTGGGACATCCATCTTCTCCTATGCATAGACATCAGCGCTTCTGATTCTCCTAGAGCATGGGCCTTCAGACTCTGGGATTTATGTCATTGACCCCCTGAATCTCAGGCCTTTGGATTCAAATTACACCACAGGCTTTTGGGTTCTCCAGTTTGCAGGTTGTACATTCGTAATTGCATGAGCTAATTCCTCTTATATATATCCATATGTCCTATTGGTTCTGTTTCTCTGGAGAACCCTGACTAATACAGATTTCTTTGCATATCAGCTAGTGAACATATGAGCCTGAATTAAGTTTGCTGTTTATTTCTTGGGTGGAAGAATGTGAAAATGAGCCATCACAAGGAGGTAGGATTTGTGATGATTAAAAAGAGGAGCTTGTGATAGAATCTGAGCTCTACCATTTACTATCTTGAATGGGTTGTTTAAACTTTCTAAGCCTCCTCTTCCTCTGAAATGAGAATACAGTTACTGAATTTAGATCATATGCTGACTTAATGAGATGGTTTGTGTAAAAATATTCAGTATATAGTAAAACAATCAATAATTATTAACTATTCCTATTATGTTTTGATTGAGAAACAGGAAAAGGAAAGAGAAGGAAGGGTTAAGAGCTTGCATGCTATCTAGCTCTGTAGGGAAGAAGGAGGGAGTGTAGGAGGGAAAGTTTTAAAAGTAGTGATAGTGGAAAGCTACAGATTTCTCTAAATTCACCATATCACAAATGGCCAATTCTGGGTATTGATACATTGTGCCAATGCATTCTACAAGAACATCATACCTGTTCCCCGCCAAATTCCTCGGGTTCAGATGCTCTTAATATACTTTGTCCAACAGAGTGTTGTATGGCCCACCAAAGTTGTACATGTACTAATTTCTAGAATTTGTAAGTATGTTACCTTATGTGGCAAAACAGACTTTGCAGATATAGTGAAGATTACGAGTCTTAATATGGGTCTTATTTGATTAGGATGCATCTACCCATATAAACTCTTGAAAGTGGGAGAAGGCAAAAGGGTCAGTCAGAGAGATGTGGCAGAATCAGAAACAGGAGAGATTCAGTGCCTGAGAGGTACTCAACTCCCTGTTGCTGGCTTTGAGGATGGAGGAAGGAGGTCATGAGCCAAGGAATGCAGGCAACTTCTAGAACCTAGGTAAACCCCTCCACCTGATAGCCAGCAAAGAAGCGGGCACTTCAGTACTGCAACCATAAGGAACTGAATTCTCCCAACAACCCATATGATCAAGGATATGAATTGTCCCCTAGAGCCTTCAGAAAGAAATACAGCCTTGCTGACACCTTGATTTTAGTCCAGTGAGACCCTTGCTGGACTTCTGACATGGAAAACTGTTAAGATAATATTTTTTTTTTGTTTAAGACACTAAATTAGTGGTAATTTGTTTTGGTAGCCATATAAAACTAATACACGGAAATAAAGGCAAAAGCTTCATTTAATTTGATTCATTCATTTATTCACTCATTTATTCAGTTTTCAACATTCATTGAGCAGCTATAGTGAACCAGGCACTGAGCCAGTTGTTGGCCATAAAAGCATGAGTAAGATCCAGTCCTGGCTCTCAACGTATTTACAGAAAGTCAGTGGAAGGATCAGAAAAAGTTTCAGACTACCTAAACAACTTGGTCTGCCTTAATTCTCTGAACTACTCCACCTAATGCCTGCAGTTTCAAAACAATTAGTCATTGGAGAGGTGTGGCATGTTTTGCAAACTCTTTGGCATAGATGTAGAATGGGCAAGTTAAACAAAAACTAATGGATTTTTGCCCTTTGGTCTATTTCCAATGAGATCTTGGCTTTGGTGCCCTTCTGTGTAGGGCTTTGGCCACTTAATAAACTCACCATCATGCTGCTGCTGCCCAGTAACACAGTGACATCCTTCTTCCTCAGAAGAGAAGTCTATAGATGGTTGACTAGGTCAGGTCTCCCCAAACCTCGGTGTGCCTAAAAATCATCTGGAAGTCTTGTTAAAACACAGATTCTTATGCCCTACCCCAGAGATTCCAACTCAGTAGGTCTAGGCTGGGGCCTGAGAATATGAATTTCTAACAAGCTTCCTGTCGACAGGCCACACCTGGAGTGTCTTTGGTGGATCACTCCTTATTTATTAATAAATATGTCTGATGGAGCCGGGATGGTCAGAAGCAGACAAACCTCAAAAGCATGTGTCATATCTGCCATTTGGTGCAATACTTTTGAATACCTGAGCCCTGAAAATCCTCCACACTTGTCCCTCTCATTTTTGTTCTCAGATGGGACTTCCCAGCTCTCCTGTGGTAACCTGGCATGCCCTGCAACTTGCTGCAAACTCAGGCCACTGAGAAGTGAGGGAGAGGAGGGGAGTGTGAGTGGTGTTTCTCTAGCCCATAAGTCCTGATGCCCTTGCGTCATAGACAGCATCATCAATAATAAGGCAAAACAAAAACAAAACACTGAAATCTCAACTTATGCAACTCAGCATGAGGGCAAAGACTGTGTCCCACTGAGGGACAAGCAAGGTGATTACACAATGTGCTCTGTGGACACTGAGGCATCACATGATATTGCAGCCTCTACTCATCCCCAGCCTCTGTTAATATCCCCTCACCTAGCTCTGTTGTCCTTATTTCCCTCGCTGCCATCCTTCTATAAACTTTTTAAAGTCCAAGGACACTCTAGAATATATTGACACAGACAACTGCTAATGACTTACTGCTCAGTTCTCTGCCATTGCCCTTCTGAAGATCTTTGGTCTGAGCTATGAAATGGCCACAAGCCTTAATATATTCCAGGCAATAATCTTGGACTCCTAAATTGAGTATTTGTACATATCACATCATTTTGATTGACTGTAGGAGTCCTGGTTCCTCTGTTTAAGATTCAAAAAGATAAAATGGGATTTGGGTCTACAGTTTAGAAAAATCTAGTTGAAATTCCATCCTCTCCATCATTTAAAAGAGGAGAAACGTCATAATCCAGGACTTTGTCAAATACTGCTTGCTTGATTAAAAGGGAAAATATGTTTATTGTAGAAATCAGTTTTCACTTAAGTCCTCTTTCTAAACAAAAGATCTTTCTAGAGTTATAGGAAGATGGTGTATCTCTAGATGACAGTGGTATTATTTTTTTTATGCTCGGTTTTTACAAAATCAAAAAGACTTGTTTGACATGTGGACTTTTTTTATTTTTATTTTTTTCCCGAAATTAATGTTCTTATCACTATTATTTTTAATTTTAAGTTGATATCTTTTTTTTAATTTATTTATTTATTCTTTTATTTGACAAAGTCTTTTTTTTTTTACATCTTTATTGGAGTATAATTGCTTTACAATGATGTGTTACTTTCTACTTTATAACAAAGTGAATCAGTTATACATATGGACAGCCACAAAGAACCGAGCCGGTTTCCCTGTGCCATGCGGCTGCTTCCCACTGGCTATCTACCTTACGTTTGTTAGTATATATATGTCCATGTCTCTCTCTCGCCCTAACACACCTCACCCTTCCCCCTCCCCATATCCTCAAGTCTGTTCTCCAGTAGGTCTCTGTCTTTATTCCTGTTTTACCCCTAGGTTCTTCATAACATTTTTTTTTCTTAAATTCCATATATATGTGTTAGCATACGGTATTTGTCTTTCTCTTTCTGACTTACTTCACTCTGTATGACAGACTCTAGGTCTATCCACCTCATTACAAATAGCTCAATTTCGTTTCTTTTTATGGCTGAGTAATATTCCATTGTATATATGGGCCACATCTTCTTTATCCATTCATCCGATGATGGACACGTAGGTTCTTTCCATCTCCGGGCTATTGTAAATAGAGCTGCAATGAATATTTTGGTACATGACTCTTTTTGAATTATGGTTTTCTCAGGGTATATGCCTAGTAGTGGGATTGCTGGGTCATATGGTAGTTCTATTTGTAGTTTTTTAAGGAACCTCTATACTGTTTTCCACAGTGGCTGTATCAATTTACATTCCCACCAACAGTGTAAGAGGGTTCCCTTTTCTCCACACCCTCTCCAGCATTTATTGTTTCTAGATTTTTTGATGATGGCCATTCTGACTGGTGTGAAATGATATCTCATTGTAGTTTTGATTTGCATTTCTCTAATGATTAGTGATGTTGAGCATTCTTTCATGTGTTTGTTGGCAGTCTGTATAGCTTCTTTGGAGAAATGTCTATTTAGGTCTTCTGCCCATTTTTGGATTGGGTTGTTTGTTTTTTTGTTTTTAAGCTGCATGAGCTGCTTATAAATTTTGGAGATTAATCCTTTGTCAGTTGCTTCATTTGCAAATATTTTCTCCCATTCGGAGGGTTGTCTTTTGGTCTTGTTTATGGTTTCCTTTACTGTGCAAAAGATTTGAAGTTTCCCATTTGTTTATTTTTGTTTTTATTTCCATTTCTCTAGGAGGTGGGTCAAAAAGGACCTTGCTGTGATTTATGTCATAGAGTGTGCTGCCTATGTTTTCCTCTAAGAGTTTGATAGTTTCTGGCCTTACATTTAGGTCTTTAATCCATTTTGAGCTTATTTTTGTGTATGGTATTAGGGAGTGATCTAATCTCATACTTTTACATGTAGCTGTCCAGTTTTTCCAGCACCACTTATTGAAGAGGCTGTCCTTTCTCCACTGTACGTTCCTCTCTCCTTTATCAAAGATAAGGTGACCATATGTGCGTGGGTTTATCTCTGGGCTTTCTATCCTGTTCCATTGATGTATCTTTCTGTTTTTGTGCCAGTACCATACTGGCTTGATTACTGTAGCTGTGTAGTATAGTCTGAAGTCAGGCAGCCTGATTCCTCCAGCTCCATTTTTTGTTCTCAAGATTGCTTTGGCTATTCGGGGTCTTTTGTGTTTCCATACAAATTGTGAAATTTTTTGTTCTAGTTCTGTGAAAAATGCCAGTGGTAGTTTGATAGGGATTGCATTGAATCTATAGATTGCTTTGGGTAGTAGAGTCATTTTCTTTTGTATTTCTGCAGTGTCAGTTGTTACTTCTCCTTTTTCATTTCTAATTCTATTGATTTGAGTCTTCTCCCTTTTTTTCTTGATGAGTCTGGCTAATGGTTTATCAATTTTGTTTATCTTCTCAAAGAACCAGCTTTTAGTTTTATTGATCTTTGCTATTGTTTCCTTCATTTCTTTTTCATTTATTTCTGATCTGATTTTTATGATTTCTTTCCTTCTGCTAACTCTGGGTTTTTTTTGTTCTTCTTTCTCTAATTGCTTGAGGTGCAAGGTTAGGTTGTTTATTCTAGATGTTTCCTGTTTCTTAAGGTAGGATTGTATTGCTATAAACTTTCCTCTTAGAACTGCTTTTGCTTCATTCCATAGATTTTCAGTCGTCATGTCTCCATTGTCATTTGTTTCAGGTATTTTTTTTATTTCCTCTTTGATTTCTTCAGTGATCACTTCGTTATTAAGTAGTGTATTGTTTAGCCTCCATGTGTTTGTATTTTTTATAGATCTTTTCCTGTAATTGATATCTAGTCTCATAGCATTGTGGTCAGAAAAGATACTTGAAACAATTTCAATTTTCTTAAATTTAACAAGGCTTGACTTGTGACCCAAGATATGATCTATCCTGGAGAATGTTCCATTAGCACTTGAGGAAAATGTGTATTCTGTTGTTTTTGGATGGAATGTCCTATAAATATCAATTAAGTCCATCTTGTTTAATGTATCATTTAAAGCTTGTGTTTCCTTATTTATTTTCATTTTGGATGATCTGTCCATTGGTGAAAGTAGGGCGTTAAAGTCCCCTATTATGAATGTGTTACTGTCGATTTCCCATTTTATGGCTGTCAGTATTTGCCTTATGTATTGAGGTGCTCCTATGTTGGGTGCATAAATATTTACAAGTGTTATATCTTCTTCTTGGATCGATCCCTTGATCATTATGTGGTGTTCTTCTTTGTCTCTTCTAAGAGTCTTTATTTTAAAGTCTATTTTGTCTGATATGAGAATTGCTACTCCAGCTTTCTTTTGGTTTCCATTTGCATGAAATGTCTTTTTCCATCCCCTCACTTTCAGTCTGTATGTGTCTCTAGGTCTGAAGTGGGTCTCTTGTAGACAGCAAATATGTGGGTCTTGTTTTTGTATCCATTCAGCCAATCTGTGTCTTATGGTGGGAGCATTTAGTCCATTTACATTTAAGGTAATTATCGATATGTATGTTCCTATTCCCATTTTCTTAATTGTTTTGGGTTTGTTATTGTAGGTCTTTTCCTTCTCTTGTGCTTCTTGCCTAGAGAAGTTCCTTTAGCAGTTGTTGTAAAGCTGGTTTGGTGGTGCTGAACTCTCTCAGCTTTCGCTTGTCCATAAAGCTTTTAATTTCTCCATCAAATCTGAATGAGATCCTTGCTGGGTAGAGTAATCTTGGTTGCAGGCTTTTCTCCTTCATCACTTTAAATATGTCCTGCCAGTCCCTTCTGGCTTGCAGAGTTTCTGCTGAAAGATCAGCTGTTAACCTTATGGGGATTCCCTTGTGTGTTATTTGTTGTTTTTCCCTTGCTGCTTTTAATATGTCTTCTTTGTATTTAATTTTTGACAGTTTGATTAATATGTGTCTTGTCATATTTCTCCTTGGATTTATCCTCTATGGGACTCTCTGTGCATCCTGGACTTGATTAACTATTTCCTTTCCCATATTAGGGAAGTTTTCAACTATAATCTCTTCAAATATCTTCTCAGTCCCTTTCTTTTTCTCTTCTTCTTCTGGAACCCCTATAATTCGAATGTTGGTGCGTTTAATGTTGTCCCAGAGGTCTCTGAGACTGTCCTCAGTTCTTTTCATTCTTTTTTCTTTATTCTGCTCTTCAGTAGTTATTTCCACTATTTTATCTTCCAGGTCACTTATCCGTTCTTCTGCCTCAGTTATTCTGCTCTTGATCCCTTCTAGAGAATTTTTTATTTCATTTATTGTGTTGTTCATCATTGTTTGTTTGCTCTTTAGTTCTTCTAGGCCCTTGTTAAACGTTTCTTGTATTTTCTCCATTCTATTTCCAAGATTTTGGATCTTCTTTATTATCATTACTCTGAATTCTTTTTCAGGTTGCCTGCTTATTTCCTCTTCATTTGTTTGGTCTGGTGAGTTTTTGCCTTGCTCCTTCATCTGCTGTGTGTTTCTCTGTCTTTTCATTTTGCTTATCTTACTGTGTTTGGGGTCTCCTTTTTGCAGGCTGCAGGCTCGTAGTTCCCTTTGTTTTTGGTGTCTGTCCCCAGTGGCTAAGGTTGGTTCAGTGGGTTGTGTAGGCTTCCTGGTGGAGGGGACTAGTGCCTGTGTTCTGGAAGATGAGGCTGGATCTTGTCTTTCTATTGGGCAGGTCCACGTCTGGTGGTATGTTTTGGAGTGTCTGTGGATTTATTATGATTTTAGGCAGCCTCTCTGCTAATGGGTGGGGTTTTGTTCCTGTCTTGCTAGTTGTTTGGCATAGGATGTCCAGCACTGTAGCTTGCTGGTCATTGAGTGAAGCTGGGTGCTGGTGTTGAGATGGAGATCTCTGGGAGATTTTCGCCATTTGACATTATGTGGAGCTGGGAGGTCTCTTGTGGACCAGTGTCCTGAAGTTGGCTGTCCCACCTCAGAGGCACAGCACTGACTCCTGGCTGCAGCACCAAGAGCCTTTCATCCACACGGCTCAGAATAAAAGGGAGAAAAAGTAGAAAGAAAGAATTAGTAGAAGAAGAAAGAAAGAAAGAGAGAGAGAAAGAAAGAAAGAAAGAAAGAAAGAAAGAAGGGAGGGAGTGAGGGAGGGAGAAGAAAGGAAGGAGGGAAGGAAGGAAAAAAAGAAAGAAAGAAGATAAAGTAAAATAAAGTAAGATAAAATATAATAAAGTTATTAAAATAAAAAAATAATTATTAAGAGAAAAAAAATTTTTTTTTAAATGGACGGATAGAACCCTAGGACAATTGGTGGAAGCAAAGCTATACAGACAAAATCTCACTCAGAAGCATACACATACACACTCACAAAAAGAGGAAAAGGGGAAAAATTCATAAATCTTGCTCTCAAAGTCCACCCTCTTAATTTGGGATGATTCGTTGTCTATTCATGTATTCCACAGATGCAGGGTACATCAAGTTGATTGTGGACCTTTAATCCGCTGCTTCTGAGGCTGTTGGGAGAGATTTCCCTTTCTCTTCTTTGTTCTCACAGCTCCCAGGAGCTCAGCTTTGGATTTGGCCCCACCTCTGCATGTAAGTTGCCGGAGGGTGTCTGTTCTTCGCTCAGACAGGACGGGGTTATAGGAGCAGCTGATTCGGGGGCTCTGGCTCACTCAGGCCTAAGGGAGGGAGGGGCATGGAGTGCGGGGCGGGCCTGCGGCGGCAGAGGCCAGCATGACATTGCACCTGCCTGAGACACACCGTGTGTTCTCCCGGGGTAGTTGTCCCTGGACCGGGACCGTGGCAGTTGCAGGCTGCACAGACTCCCCAGAAAGGGGGTGTGGAGAGTGACCTGTGCTCACACACAGGCTTCTTGGTGGCAGCAGCAGCAGCCTTAGTGTCTCAGGCCCGTCTCTGGGGTCCGCGCTTTAGCCGCGGCTCACACACATCTCTGGAGCTCCTTTAAGCAGCGCTCTTAATCCCCTCGCGCACCAGGAAACAGAGCGGGAAGAAAAAGTCTCTTGCCTCTTCAGCAGCTCCAGACTTTTTCCCAGACTCCCTCCCGGCTAGCCATGGCGCACTAACCTGCTGCAGGCTGTGTTCACGCCACCAGCCCCAGTCCTCTCCCTGCGCTCCGATCGAAGCCCGAGCCTCAGCTCCCAGCCCCCGCCCGCCCCGGCGGGTGAGCTGACAAGCCTCTCGGGCTGGTGAGTGCTGGTCGGCCCTGATCCTCTGTGCGGGAATCTCCCCGCTTTGCCCTCCGCACCCCTGGTGCTGTGCTCTTCTCCACAGCTCCAAAGCTTCCGCCTCCGCCACCCGCAGTCTCCACCCGCGAAGGGGCTTCCTAGTGTGTGGAAACCTTTCCTCCTTCACAGCTCCCTCCCACTGGTGCAGGTCCCATCCCTATCCTTTTGTCTCTGTTTATTCTTTTTTCTTTTGCCCTACCCAGGTGCGTGGGGAGTTTCTTGACTTTTGGGAGGTGAGGTCTTCTGCCAGCGTTCCGTAGGTGTTCTGTAGGAGTTGTTCCACGTGTAGATGTATTTCTGATATATCTGTGGGGAGGAAGGTGATCTCCACGTCTTACTCTTCCGCCATCTTTCCGGAAGCCCTGGTCTTTGGGTTTTTTAAAAATTCCCCGTGATTCTGACATCCAGGCCAACCACTGAATGTTCTCATATTCCTTTTAGTTATACAAGTAATGCATAAATACATTCTTGTTAATTTTTTCAAACATGGTTCTTAATTTTTAAAACATTTTCAAAGTACATGGAATAGGGATTCTTAAACTCTGATGTGCAGTAGAATCACCTGGGAGCATATTTAACATGCATATTTCCATGCTTGATCTGCTTTATCAAGTGTGAGGTGAGATCTAGGAATGTGTAATTTTTATAAGCTCCCCTTTTTACTTTTATATTAAAGTTTTTATTTTGAAATAATTTTATATTTACAGAAGAGTCACAGAGAATTCCCTTCATCAGGCCCCAGACATCTTACTTAACCATGGTACACTTAATCAAAACCAAGAAGTTAACACCACTACAATATTATTAATTAAACTACAAATTTTATTTGGATTTCACATTTTTTTACACTATGTGTTTTTTCTGTCCCACAATACCATATTACATTTAGTTGTCATTTTTCCTTAGTCTCCATCAATCTGTACAGTACTTTGGTCTTTTCTTATCTTTCATGACCTTGACTCTTTTGAAAGGTTTTGATTAGTTATCCCCCAATTGATTTGGGTATGGAATTTTTCTACTTTTCTATTTTAAATTGAGGAATAGTTGATTTACAATATAATATTAGTCTTGGGTATACAACACAGTAATTCAAAATCTTTATAGATTATACTCCATTTATAGTTTTTATAAAATATTGGCTATATTCCCTGTATGGTACAAAATATTCTTGTGGTTTATTTATTTTATACATAGTACTTTGTGCCTCTTAATCCCTTACCCCTATTTTGTCTTTCGCTCCTTCCCTCTCCCTTCTGGTAACCACAAGTTTGTCCTCTGTATCAGTGAGTCTGGTTTTTGTTGTTGTTGTTATAGCATTCATGTGTTTTATTTTGTAGATTCCACATATAAGTAATAACATACAGTATTTGTCTCTCCTGTCTGACATCTTTCACTAAGCATGATACCCTTCAGGTCCATCCATGTTGTTGCAAATGGCAAAATTTCATTCCTTTTTATGGCTGAGTGGTATTGCATTGCACATATATACCACATCTTCTTTATCCATTCTTTTCTTAATGGACACTTAGTTTATTTCCGTATTTTGGCTATTGTAAATAATACTACTATGAACACTGGGGTGAGTGTATCTTTTCAAATTAATGTTTTTGGGTTTTTTATACCCAAGTATGGAATTGCTTCGTCATATGGTAGTTCTATTTTTATATTTTTGAGAAACCTCCATACTGTTTTCCACAGTGGCTGCACCAATTTACATTCCGAACAGAGTACTAGGATTCCCTTTTGTCTACATCCTCACCAACATTTAATATTTGTGTTCTTTTTGTTGATAGCCATTCTGACAGGTGTGAGGTGATACCTCATTGTGGTTTTGATTTGCATTTTCCTGATGATTAATGATAATAAGCATCTTTTTATGTGCCTGTTGGCCATCTGCATGTACTCTTTGGGAAAATGTCTATTCAGGTGTTCTGCCCATTTTTTAATTGGGCTGTTTGGGTGTTTTTTTGTGTTTTTTTTTTGTGGTATGCGGGCCTCTCACTGCTGTGGCCCCTCCCGTTGTGGAGCACAGGCTCCAGACGCGCAGGCTCAGTGGCCATGGCTCACGGGCCCAGCCGCTCCGCAGCATGTGGGATCTTCCCGGACCGGGGCACGAACCCGCGTCCCCTGCATCAGCAGGCGGACTCTCAACCACTGCGCCACCGGGGAAGCCCTGGGTTTTTTTTGATGTTAAGTAGTATAAGCTGTTTATATATATTGGATATTAACTCCTCATTGGTCATATCATTTGCAAATATTTTCTCCCATTCAGTAGGTTGTTTTTTTCATTTCATGGATGTTTTCCTTTGCTGTGCAAAAGCTTTTAAGTTTAATTAGGTCCCATTTGTTTATTTTTGCTTTTATTTTCTTTGCTGTAGGAGACAGATCCAAAAAAATATTGCTACAATTTATGTCAGAGTGTTCTGCCTATATTTTCTTCTAGAAGTTTTATGGTTTCCAATCTTACATTTATGTGTTTAATCCATTTTTATTTTATTTTTGTATATGGTGTTATAGAATGTTCTAATTTCATTCTTTTACATGTAGCTGTCCAGTTTTCCCTGCACCACTTATTAAAGAGACTGTCTTTTCTCCATTCTGTATCATTGCCTCTTTTGTTGTTGATTAATTAATTGACTATAAGCATGTGGGTTTATTTCTGGGCTCTCTACTCTTTTCCATTGATCTGTAAGTCTGTCTTTGTGCAAGAATGATACTGTTTTGATGGCTGTAGCTTTGTAGTATAGTCTGATGTCAAGGAGATTGATACCTCCAGCTCTGTTCCTCTTCCTCAAGATGTTTATAGCTATTCAGGGTCTTTTGTGTTTCCATACAAGTTTTTAAATTATTTATTCTAATTCTGTGGAGAATGCCATTGGTATTTTTATAGGGACTGCATTGAATCTGTAGTTTGCCTTGTGTGGTATAGTCATTTTAATAATATTAATTATTCCAATCCACAAACATAGTATATTTTTCCACCTGTTTGTGTTATCTTCATTTTCTTCCATCAGTGTCTTATGGTTTTCCAAGTACAGGTATTTTACCTCTTTAAGTCAGTTTATCCCTAGGCATTTTATTCTTTTTGTTGTTTTTGTTTTTTTTTTTGTTGTTTGTTTTTTGTTTGTTTTTAAAGAAGATGTTGGGGGTAGGAGTTTTTATTAATTAATTTATTTATTTTTGCTGTATTGGGTCTTCATTTCTGGGCAAGGGTTTTCTCTAGTTGTGGCAAGAGGGGGCCACTCTTCATCACGGTTCACAGGCCTCTCGCTATCACGGCCTCTCTTGTTGCTGAGCACAGGCTCCAGATGCACAGGCTCAGCAGTTGTGGATCATGGGCCTAGTTGCTCCACAGCATGTAGGATCTTCCCAGACCAGGGCTCGAACTCATGTCCCCTGCATTAGCAGGCAGATTCTCAACCACTGCACCACCTGGGAAGCCCAGTATTTCATTCTTTTTGATGTGATTGTAAATGGGATTGTTTCCTTAATTTCTCTTTCTGATAGTTCATTGTTAGTGTGTAGAAATGCAACAGATTTCTATATATTAAATTTGTATCCTGCAACTTCACTGAATTCATTGATGAGCTCTAGTAGTCTTTTGGTAGCATCTTTAGGATTTTTCTATGTATAATAACATGTCATCTGCAAACAAAGACATTTTTTAGTGCTTCCTTTCCAATTTGGATTCCTTTTATTTTTTTTTTTTCCTGCTTAACTGCTGTGGCTAGGACTTACAATACTATGTTTTTGTTATTTTTAAAAATTTTTATTTTATTTATTTATTTTTGGCTGTGTTGGGTCTTCATTGCTGTACGTGGGCTTTCTCTAGTTGTGGTGAGTGGGAGCTACTCTTTATTGCAATGCACAGGCTTCTCATTGTGGTGGCTTCTTTTGTTGTGGAGCACAGGCTCTAGGCATGTGGGCTTCAGTAGTTGTGGCTCATGGGCTCCAGAGTGCAGGCTCCGCAGCATGTGGGATCTTCCTGGACTAGGGCTCAAACCTGTGTCCCCTGCATTGACAGGCAAATTCTTAACCACTGCACCACCAGAGAAGCCCTACGATACTATGTTGAATAAAAGTGCTGAGCATGGGCATCCTTGTCTTCTTCCTATCTTAGAAGAAATGCTTTCAGCATTTCACCATTGGTTATGATGTTAGCTGTGGGCTTATCATATATGGCTTTTATTATGTTGAGGTATGTTCCCTCTATACCCACTTTGTGGAGAGTTTCTATCATAAAAGGATGTTGAATTTTATCAAAAGCTTTTTCTGCAAATGTTGAGATGACCATTTGATTTTTATTTTTCAAGTTGTTAATATGGTGTATCACAATGATTGATTTACAGATATTGAACTATCCTTTCATCCCTGGGATAAATCCCACTTGATCATGGTGTATGATCCTTTTACTGTATCATTGGATTCGGTTTGCTAATTTTTTGTTGAGGATTTTTGCATCTATGTTCATCAGTGATATTGACATGTAATTTGCTTTTTTGTGATATCGTTGGTTTCCGTGTCAGGGTGATGCTGGCTTCATAAAATGAGTTTGGAAGCATTCCTTCCTCTTCAATATTCTAGAGTAGTTTGAGAAGGATAGGTGTTTAGTCTTCTTTAAATGTTTGGTAGAATTCACCTGTGAAGGTCTGATTCTGGACTTTTGTTTGTTGGGAGTTATTTTATTACTGATTAAATTATATTACTGGTAATTGGTCTGTTCATATTTGTATTTTTTTCCATGGTTCAGTTTGGGAGATTGTATATTTCTAGGAATTTGTCCATTTCTTCTGGGTTGTCCATTTTATTGGCATATAGTTGTTCATAGTAATCTCTTATGATTCTTTGTATTTCTGTGGTGTCAGTTGTAACTTCTCCTTTTTCATTTCTGATTTTATTGATTTTCACCCTCTCTTGTTTTCTCAATGAGTCTGGCTAAATGTTTATTAATTTTGTTTATCTTTTCAAAGGACAATCTGTTAGTTTCATTGATATTTTCTATTGTTTTTAGTCTCTATTTTATTTATTTTTGCTCTGATCTTTATGATTTATTTCCTCGTACTAACTTTGGGTTTTGTTTGTTCTTCTTTTTCTACTCCCTTTAGGTATAAGGTTAGGTTGTTTATTTGAGATTTTTCTTGTTTCCTGAGGTAAGCTTGTATCACTATAAACTTTTTAGAACTGCTTTTGCTGCATCCCAGAGTTTTTGGATCATCATGTGTTCATTTTCATTTGTCTCTAGGTATTTTTTTATATCCTCTTTGATTTCTTCCGTGATCCATTGGTTGGTAAGTAGCATATTGTTTAGCCTCCATGTGTTTGTATTTTTTGCAGTTTTTGTTTTTCTCGTAGATAGTTTCTAATCGCATAGCATTGTAGTTGGAAAAGATGCCTGGTATGATTTCAATTTTCTTAAATTTATAGAGACTTGTTTTATAGCCTAGTATGTGATATATCCTGTAGAATGTTCCATACGCATTTGCAAAAAATCTACTGCTTTTGGTTGGAGTATTTTATATATATATATATATGGCCCAGGGTATTCTGGGGCTCATGCCTACCCACCGGTGGGTGGTGCTGTGTCCTGGGGTCTCTGGCTGCAGGGCTCTAGGGGTACTGGGTTTCATGCCTGTGCACTGTTGTGTGGGACAAGGTCCTGGGTTCTGTGGTGGCCAGGGTCATTTTCAGGGGTGGCTGTGGGCTCAGGGAGTCTTAAGGCAGCCTGTCTGCTGGTGGGTGGGGCTGTGTCCCCACCCAGCTAGTTGCTTGGCCTTAGGTGTCCCAGTACTGGTTCCTACAGGGTGGTGGGTGGGTTGGGGTGGGGTCCAGAGGCTAATATTCTAGAGGGAGGATTTCAAAATGGTGCTTGTCATTACCAGTGTCCATGTGGTAGAATGAGTTCCCCCAAAATTGCTGTTGCCAGTGTCTGTGTCCCCAGGGTGAGCTCAAGTTGCCTCCTGCCTCTCTGGGAGGCTCTCTAAGGTCAGCAGGTGGGTCTGATCCAGCCTCCTTTCAAATAACTGCTTTGTCCTCGGTCCCAGAGTGTGTTAAGTTTTGTATGTGCCTTTTAAGAGTGGAATCTCTCTTTCCCACAGCCCTCTGGGTCTCTTGAAAGTAAGCCCTGCTGGGCTTCAAAGCCAAACATTCTGGGGGCTTGTCTTCCCTTGTAGGACCCCCAGGCTGGGGAGCCTGATGTAGAGCTCAGACCCCCAATCCCTGGGGAGAACCTCTGCAATTTTAATTATTCTCTTATTTATGGGTTGCCCCCCTGTGGGTATGGGTCTTGACTATACCACGACTCTGCCCTTCCTACCCATCTCGTTGTGGTTCCTTCTTTATATCTTTAGTTGTAGAAGATCTTTGCTGGTAGGTTCTGGTCTTTGTCATAAATAGTCGCTCTGTAAATAGTTGTAATTTTGGTGTGCCCATGAGAGGAGGTGACCTCAGGGTATTCCTACTCCACCATCTTGGGAACTCTCTGATATGGAATTTTAAAAGGGTTTCCATTTACCCTCAGCCCCACATCTCCTTTGAGTTATCCACTGAAAACTCTTCTTCCATATTTTGTCCTATTTAAATAAATATATATACTAATACATACTTTATATAACAATGTAAATACTGTTGGGCAACTTGCTTTTATTCATGTAACAGTTTGATTTGGTGATATTTTGTGATAGTATGTAGAATGTTTAATTTAGCATCTGTACCCTAGAAAAGATAAAGTGTGTTCTTTATAGAGAACCTTCTGTAGTAGCTGATGTTCAAAGCAGCAGAACCAAAATCCTAGGGGATGGTAATGTAGTAAACACATTTTTCTGATTTTGTTTCAAAAAGCTCACACAGACCTGGGAAATGAAAAGATGAAAGGTACATAGTGCATGGATATATTCATTGTCTCATAAACTTTTCATTATTATTTGAAATTTATTTTAAATGCAAATAAATACAGAAACAAAATCACAGTCTAGAAATCCTTTATTAGTCTTTGAACCTCTTCCTGGAAAAGTCACTCAAACTCCTGTTGCCCCTTTCTCCATGCATTTAGTGGAATTAATTAATTTTACATCAGTGTTGTGAGAAAAATCTTCTAATAAAATTTTTAATGAAGACTTTGAGTACACATGAATATGAATTTGAAAATGCTTCCTCCTCTGGAAACAGAGGAAACAGCATTTTAACTGGTGTTGACAGTTGGAGCAGAAAAATATGTGGTCTCCAAAAGAAGACAGAACTGTTTTGTGGTCATGTGTAGTTATGATTTTAAAAGAAATGCATTTTCCAACTCTAGCTTGTTGACTTTGGAATGCTTGTTTCTCTTGAGGAGTCAATATTTGAAGAGAGATCTGATATAGAAAATAAGGTCCACTTCTGCAGATGACACATCAAACAGCCTGATCTGTCACTGGAAAAGTGACAGCCATTAAAATGAAAAATTGAGGCAAAGAGCTCTGCTGTGATAACTCATGGCATTCTGAGTTCTCACATTCTGACCTTGAAACAAATAGATAAAATTCAATTAAAGAATAAAATTCTGGGCTTCCCTGGTGGCGCAGTGGTTGTGAGTCCGCCTGCCGATGCAGGGGAC